>NC_045608.1:89211647-89534504 GCF_009762305.2 Zalophus californianus | reverse complement strand
TATGTCCAAATAAGACCACACTCAAGTATCTTTTGCAGGGACAGAACTAACCCCCGACAGTTACCATCGTTTTACAAATGAGTAAGCAGTGAAGTAAGTTTTCAGGTTTTAGTTTGCAAGATGGCAGAGGTAAGACTCAAAAGTCAATTCTGTCCTACTTAGAGTAAGCG
The DNA here is from genome assembly GCF_009762305.2 of Zalophus californianus. NCBI lineage: Eukaryota > Metazoa > Chordata > Mammalia > Carnivora > Otariidae > Zalophus > Zalophus californianus. Next base: position 89,534,334 of record NC_045608.1, on the reverse strand, counting down.
TGCTCCTGCCATGCCGGGCAGGAGGCTGGCGTCAGCCCACCCGCACCACTGCGGTCTACTTCGGTTCATGCAGCACATACAAACTCAGGACAGCATCCACAGTGTTTTGTCGCAAGGGAAGGCGCCGATACGTCCTCCCTGGGAAAGCCAAGCCCAAGGGTGCATCCTGTGAATACCGGTTGGCCAGAGCAGCTTGCCCCGTGGTGCCCAGGCCAGGATGGGAGCGGCAGGTTCACAGAGGGGAGAGGGAGTCTCAGGCCCCGGCACGCTCGTAGAGCAGAGAATAAATGGGGCCCTGGTCCTGGGCATCCATCACTCACCCCCGCGTTCCAGTTAACACTCAGGCGGATTTTAAATTCTTGGAACAGAAAGAGAAATTGTGCGAAGGACAGAAGAACAAAAGGAGACTTAAAACCAAGAGCCTTTTATCTTGTGTGCGCACTGTCCAGCACATCAGGGGAGGAGCACGAAGAAGTGCAGTGGATTTGACGCATTCAGCAGATGTCTCAGCAGCTGTCTGAGCAGTTCTTCCGACCTCGTGGCACCTGTGGCTTGCGGGATGGGTTTCGTTCTAAATGACAGGAAGTGAAGATTTTTCTGATGAGCTTCCCATTCCCCTTTCCTGTTCCTCGTGTCAGTAATCTGGGTAATGCCCAGACCCCAAATTTCCATTTTTCTTTTCCCACAGATTTAAGAAAAAGTGTTTTTTTTATCCCCCCACCCCCATGGATTTTGGCTAAATTGAGCACTCTTTAATACCAGGCATTCAGGGAGAAAATAAGGAGATCTGTGCATGTGAATTTTGTGGACAAAGATAGCAGTGGCACTTTCCACCCCTGCCCCACCTCCCCAGGCCCCAGGGGAGACCACGCAAGCTTCTCCCATGGGGAGAAGGTGCAGGCGTGGCCCCTGGACCGAGCGCAGGAAGGTGGCATCCGAGCAGAGCTGCACCCCATCAGCTGAGTGTCCACCGCGTCTGTGGAGCCCCCTCCTTGCTCCCGTCCTGCCCAGTAGGACCCACTTCTCTCGTATCTTCTTCCCCACACCAGGGGCTTGTGCCCTGAGCCCAAGTACCAATGGCACAAAATGTGATCGTCGTAAAGTAAGATTATTGTAGTGAAACAGGCTTTTCTTATCTAGTCACGCTGACTACCGCAAAGTCGTTTATTCATCGCACGCAGCACGTAACCGGTTTGATTCCACTGCTCTTCCCAGGGAGCAGGTAATCATCACAATCATTAGCATCTGCCGAGCTCTCCCCGTGTGCCCGGCACCGGCTGAGTGCTGGATGTCTCGCTCCCTCATCTTTATCCTTTCCGTAAGCTTTTGAGGAAGGGACTGTAACTATCCCTGGTTTTCAGACAGGCACGAGAGCTAGCCAGAGATTAAGGAACTTACTCCAGGGGTCACAGTCAGGAACTCCAGGCGCCGTGCTGTCAACAGCCACGAGGCTGTGTATGGAGAAATCTTGGCGCGCGAGGCAACATCTGTTTCCTTCTCCTCGTCCAAGCTGAAATACTCACAACTAAATCTTGAGAAGTTTCTGTAACTCTCTGGGTTGTCTGCGGTTCTCCAGACGGGCGGGTCAGCCTTCCTCCTCTTCCTGTGCCCCCAGCTCCCCTCTCCAGATGGTAAAATCCTTCACTCGCAGATTCTGGAAGGAGCAGCGTAAGAAAGGATGACTGGCCCTCCTCACTCGTCATTCGGACCATGCAGAGAGAGACCCGTCGTCAATGGGTCCCTCGCTCTGACACCAGTGGGGGCCGCAGCCTTGGATCTGGTGTGCAGAGCGTGCAGGACCGACACTTGGAAAGCGAGAGCTCAGGGTCTCGTTTTGCCAGTGACGGACACCCTTCACCTCCACGACAGACCGGCAATCCACGTGCTCAGCCCACAGACGGCTGTTCCGATTCTACGCCGTCCTTCCTAATATTTGAAATATCTCTGGAGGTTGTGAGCCTCTTCTTGGGACTTGACTGCCCCAAAATGTAGAGAAATAGATGAAATTCAAAATTAAAGAGAAAAATACCCCAGGAGCAAAGATCCCATGTTTAGAAGAATAAGGATGCTATTTTTAACCTTGGCGGGTTAACTCTAAACATTTCCATCTTCACCTCTAGTTAGTTCCCTGCACTAAGTTTTATTCGCTGGCAGCACTTTGCATCTCCTTTAGTAAGATGCCCGTCGAATATTAGTGAAGTCTCAGCCTTCACGAACGTGTTCAGAGGTGGGCAAGCTAAACTGAGCTTTCTTCAGCCAAATTTCTCTGTGTTGACACAACAGGGTAGAGGCATAAGCACAATTTCAAAGATGTTTCCAAGCACGGAGGTGACAGACGGCCTGTTTTCAGGGCCCTCCGTGTATCAGACGTGTAATTCCTAGTCGGCGTGCTGCTCACTGGTCATGCTTGCGTGCTCACCAGCTCAAGCCCTGGCTCTCCCCGGATGCAAAGCCTGATCGCAGATCTATCCAGCCGCTGGTAGTCCCATCCGAGGTGTGCTGGATGTGCCTTATCTTCAAGCCTTTTCCTATGTCGTATCAGCTTGTTTCCAAGCCCCCTACCTTCAGTCGTTTCCAGATCAAGCTCTTCTGTGACAGCCGGCCCCTTGTCATCCAAGTTTGCAAACTGGCTGCCGTTTCCAAATCTGCTTCCTCCGTAACCCTCCTGGTCATTTGAAGCCAGAGACTAGTGATTTTATTCCCCGAAGGCTCGTTTTCTCAGGGACAGATGTCCAGTCTGTGGCCCTAGCTCAGCCCCTGCTGCCTCACCTGGACCTTGGCAACCGTGTGCCAGCCAGCCTCCTGCCCTGGCCCCGCCTGAAGAACGGCATCCCTTTCCCTTCTGTGCCAGGCCCTGCGCTGGCTGTGGAGGGCCAGAGGGACACACCGAACACATGTGGGGGCCACCTTTAAGGGACTTACGGTGTCAGCTCATCCTTTCCACTGTGGCCAGAGAACTCTCCGTATGACAGGTCAGCTGGGCCTCGCTGGCCCCCTTCCTGCCCCCTGCCCTCCATTCGTCTGGGGACACCAGCTCCCATCAGAATACCTGCGAGTCTGTGTGCAGGCCCCAGCGGGCATGGAGGGTCTCAGAGACAGTCTGGGGTACCGCCCGGGAGCCCGCTGTTGACTTCCCTTCCAGCGCCCTCCCCTCTTGACAGGGTCTGTGGGCGGAAGGCCACCTGCCTCTCCAGTGCTTGCGTAGGTGCCGCTTCCTGCCAGGCCCAGCGACTCCACTGTGGCTGGGGCAGCTCTCTGCCCTCCACCATCGGGGCGGGGGTGGGTGAGACTGTGCATCACGGCTGGGCTGGGTTTCGAGGGGGTGGGGGCGCGTCCCTCTGTGTCCCTGTCACTGCCATGATCTGAGCAGCAAAGCTGCAACCGCTTATCTGTCTGAGCGGACGCGCCTCACCAGGCCCGGCTTCCTGAGCCCCGATTTGCTGCCTCCGGAGTGCAGCCCCGTTCAGGGTACTGACTGCAAGGTGCCCCCGGGGGGGCTCCATCAGCCTTTGCTGAGCATGTTGCCCCCCTTCACCCTCTGGGCCTGGCTTTTCTCCTGTCCCTCTGCTAGGGATCGCGTTGTCCCAGGCTCAGGGGTTGGAGCTGCGGTGTACCCATCAGGTGCACGTCCTCGGCCCCCCACTCTGACTGGTGACACCGAGAGTCAGTTGGTTATCAGACATTTGTTTTCAGGTGGATGCCTACATCCAGTTGACATATGCCACTGGTTTACAATCTGGGGAGTTCCTGGGGACTAGGGGGCTGGCCCAAGGGCCTTGGGGCTCAGATGTCCCTGGACTGCTTGCTCATTGATCGAAGCTGGCTCAGGGCCCACAGCCCAGGTAAGTGGGACAAAGGGTAGTGTTCAGATGTTTGGACTGGCAGGAACTTTCAGGGTCACACTCTGCCCTTGTTTGGTGACTCCTTCAGCTCCCGTTGTGCAAAACAGAAGAGAAGACATACCCCACTTCACCAAGTAGCGGGAGCCCCAGGGCCACATCAGGCTTGCACTGACTCCTCAAAGCAGGAGCCTGGAGTGTTCCCTGACCAGGCTACACAGCATGGTTTTGGGAGAAGATAGATTTTTTTTTTACCCTTTTTAAAATTAAAATATCTTTTAAAGGGGCACCTGGGTGGCTCAGTCGGTTAGGCATCTGCCTTTGGCTCAGGTCATGATCCCAGGGTCCCGGGATCGAGCCCGCGTCGGGCTCCCTGCTCAGCGGAAAGCCTGCTTTTCCCTCTCCCACTCCCCCTGCTTGTGCTCTCTCTTTCTGTCAAATAAATAAATAAAATCTTTAAAAATATATCTTTTAAAGGATTTTTTTAAAAATTAAGTTCCTTATGGGGGAAAAACATCATGGTGGCATTTGGTAGGTAATTTTAGATTTCTAAGGTAGTCAGGTTTGGGGGATTTCCCGTTTCTTTGTTTGTTTTCTCCAGTGAATCCAACGGTGACCACAATCTTCTCTTTAGGAGAGTGTGGGAATGATTTTAGGCTTCCTAAATCTCTAGCAATAAACACTTGAGGAAGATAGATTGCCTCACTTGTCATATTAAACGCTGTATGTCCCGGTCATACTCCCTTGTGCTCCACGCCTTCAGCTGAACCCTCTCAAACCCTGAAATGCTGAGTAGAGTCTTGCTAGCACCCCCTTGTCCTGTGCATTGTTCTGCTCTGACACTTACCACCCAGTACTGTCACGAACTATTCATGCTTCTGATATGCCTATTCTTGAAGACAAGGATTGAGTCTCAGTTTGGTGGCTTCACTGTCAAGGACAGACTCCTATGGAACAGAATGCAGGCTGAGACAGTTAAATATTGTTCCATCCGTGAAAGCTGGGTAAACAGCTTTTTACTTAACATTTCATTGGACTTACTAGGCGATCTTGAAATTTAAATAAACCCTATACGAATGAATACTAAAGAAGTGAATATCTTCAGAAGACTATCCGGGAAAAAAAAAAAAAAACTGTCTTATAAGAATGTCTTTGTAGAGTAAATAATTACCAATTTATTACATTTCAGGAGTCTGAAATCCCTTATAGTGGATGTCTGTGGCCCTCTAGTGGCCCCAAAGGGTTAAAGCGTTATTTTAAGGCTCAGGAAACACTGAGCTTTTCCCAAGATGACCATCTGCTCACCAGAGATACTTTATGAAGTCAGCCGAGTGGAGTGAAACCACGTGGGCAAGGGCCCGAATAAGTGCAAAAGCGGATACTTCGAGCAGCAATGGTCTGACCAACTCAAACAGTAATTTGGCCTTTTATATAGAATCCTTAATACTATTCCCCTGTTGACAAAATGAAGAAACAAACCCCCAAAACCTGAGGTGCTGGGGAAACAAAACTAAAAACCGAGAGCTCCCGCTTCTGACCCAAGGAGGTTCTGAGCCTCTTTGGTGACATTTCCTGAAAAGTGAGACCGCGCTGCCATTAGGAAAAGATCGGGTCCTGTCTTCTCCATCTTCATCAGTCATCTCTCCTTGGGATCAACGGAAAAGACAAAGATAGGGTTTATTGCTCCGTGTGTTTCAGAATACTATGAACTTTGGTTCCCTTTTCCTCACTTTCTTTTATATGGAATCATTTTGTTATTCTAAGCAACTTATACATCTGGATCTGGTAAAGGTGTTTGTGTACGTAGATTCCCATAAAGGGCAACCAGCCCTGTGCTCTTTTCTTTCCGGGCCTGGAGAGGAGAGTGAGGCCATCACCTCCAGCATATACTGTAGGGGGGCTGAAAACACAGTGATCAAGATAACATTTCTATGAGATATTTTTAGAAATCAAAATTAATTGAAAATATCTGTAATAAACAAAATATCACCATTTTAAGGACAGGCAATATCAGTAGGCTGATTTTTGCCCCACTTTCCCATTGTCTCGACATGGCATCATTTTCTCTTCGCCCCAAATGAGTTTTGTTACAGAAGCATTGTCTTGGAGTGGTTAAGGGCCCAGCCTCAGTAGCTGAAATGCCTGGGTTTCAACCCAGATGCTCCTATTTACAAGGTGCCCGACTCACTTGTTCATCACGTGAGTCCTTGAAAATGGAGAATCCTGACCAGCTGGGTCAGACCGAGGAGTTGGAAGAAGGAGTTGAGATTCAAAGGGGGAGAGGGTCTTGACTCACCATTGCTGGCTTTGAGGACAGAGGCAGGGATCCAAGGAATGCGAGTGACTCCAGGAAGCTGGGAATGGTCCCCAAATGATAACCGGCAAAGGAACAGTGCCCTTGGTCCTGTAACTGCAAGGAATTGAATTTGCCTACTTTCCAAATGAGAAGGGCCTCAGCAGTCAGACAACAAAAAGAAACAAAAGGCATCCAAATCAGCAAGGAAGAAGTCAAATTCTCACAATGACACTCTATAAAAAAACGCGAAAGGCTCCACCAAAACAAACAAACAAAAAAATCTGCTAGAACTGATACACAAATTCAGTAAAGTCGCAGGATACAAAATCAATGTACAGAAATCTGTTGCATTTCTATACACCAATAATGAAGCAGTAGAAAGAGAAATCAAGGAATCAATCCCATTTACAATTGTACCGAAAACCGTAAGATCTAACCAAAGAGGTAAAAAGATCTGTACTCTGAAAACCATAGAACACTTATGAAAGAAATTGAAGATGACACAAAGAAATTGGAAAACATCTCATGCTCATGGATTGGAAGAACAAACATTGTTAAAATGTCTATACTACCCAAAGCAATCTATACGTTCAATGCATTCCCTAGCAAATGAGCAAGGTAACAGATCGTCCCCTAGAGTCTATAGAAAGGATTGCAGCACCGCTGACACGGATTTTAACCTGTGAGACCCATGTTGTGCTAATGATGTACACAGAATTGTAAAGTAATAGATTTGTGCTGTTTGAAGCCATTAAGTTTGCGGTAATTTGTTATGGTAGGCATAGAAAACAAATACGGTTTCCAAATGGCGGAAGCTAGGGTGGTGCTCGGAAACCGTGACCTGTGGCTTGCCAACATCCACAGGTGCTGGCAGATTATACTAGGTAATGGTGCTAAATTGGTGGGCCGGGATAGGGGGTACCATCTGCCAGTGTCCTCAGTGAAAATGGGAACACACACACGAAGTGGGGAGGGACAAGCCAGCCGCAATGAGACCTAGTCTTCATTTTGGAAACCAGCTAGGTTTGATTCCAGGATTCACTAGGGAATAACATAAAATGGACTTCTTGTCCAAACCCCAGGATGTGTTAAGAGGGATGTTTCGGTAGCAGATGAAAAATGGGTTGTCTTATGGACACAGTTTTTATATTTTTGTTTGGACCAAATTTCAAATAGTCACTGATAAAGGACATGTATAGTGATGCTAACTGATTTCAAAATGATTTCTTCCTTTCTGTCTTTAGTTGGGGAGTTGGATCGATTGTAAAGAGTTAAATGAAATTGATGAAAGATAGAAGAGCAAAAAGTTCTAACAAACGTGAGACGGGGGCGCCAGACTATCTACTTGGAAAGAAAACTACTAGCACAGGCAGGTAAGCAGGTTCTTCCTGAATCCAGAAGGACGCGTCAAATATTTAGGTGTCTCATACCCCTTATTTACAGCACCCCCTCCTTTTCCTTTCGATCTTTATTCTCTTTTCATTCTACCATTTCCCTTGATAATCTCAGCCACTCCCATGACCTTAATATTTATTTGCCTTTTTCAAACCTTCACCCAATCTTTATTTTATTTTTATTCAATATCCCGTAGTTATCTCAAAACTTTGTACATCCAAAAAAGACTTCATCATCCCCCACCCAAAGATCCTGTTAGACTTAGCTCTTATTCTCTCGCACACACTCTCAGTCTCTTTTCTATCCTGTGATGAAGGACTTGAGCCAGAGTGTAAAAATACATGACAATATCAAAGATCAAAATAAACACTTGAATGTCCTCTGGCCAAAGGAGAAATACGAAAAGCCAGCAGGTAAGATGAGCCCAGAAACAAACGTTAATTCATCCTTTAAAATGGTAAGTGGGTCTCAGATTTAACTCTATGCTTCCTATGGGCCAAAGAGAATCTGGAACTACATTCAGCTACTAAGACCCATTAGATGCACAAGACTGCAACTCACTCAATTTCCAACACAGTTTCCTGTGCAACCTGAGTGAAATTTCACCCCGCCGAGGGGAGCCTTGTATATTGTGGCTAATGCTGTCCTGACCCTTATTCGTGAAAACATTCAATTTCCTAGACCCTTTTGGAACCAGAGTGACTGTCTGCCACTGGTTATGTGTTATAGGTAGATATAGGTTAATGAGTTATAGTCAGAGGGCTCTGTTGAAGCCATCTCTTTCCAAATAAAAAGACGATGTTTTTTTAAGGAGAAAGACTGCTGCATTCCCCCTGCTTGGTGGCGTGTTGTGCCCCATGGTTAAGATGACAGAGCCAGAAGATAGAGGGATCCTAGGTCTGCAAAGGCAACTAGAAACACTGTGATTGCCCCTGATTATTGACTTTAAACCTCCTTATTACGTGTGAAAATAATCTTGTTTAAGCCACATCTTCCCCCCAAATTTTTATTTAAATTCAAGTTAGTTAATGTATAGTGTAGTATTGGTTTTAGGAGTACAATTTAGTGATTCATCACTTACATAGAACACCCAGTGCTCATCACAACAAGTGCCCTCCTCAATGCCCATCCCCCATCTAGCCCACCCCCCCCCACCTCCCCTCCAGCGACCCTCAGTTTGTTCGCTATAGTAAAGAGTCTTTTATGGCTTGCTTCTCTCTGTTTTTATCTTATTTTATTTTTCCTTCCTTTCCCCTATGTTCATCTGTTTTATTTCTTAAATTCCACATGTGAGTGAGATCATACGACAGTTGTTTTTCTCTAATTTTGTTTAGCATCATACCCTCTAGTTCCATCCATGTGGTTGCCAATGGCAAGATTTCATTCTTTCTGACGGCTGAGTAATATTCCATTGTGTACGTATACTACATCTTCTTTATCCACTTATCCGTCGATGGACATCTGGGCTCTTTCCGTAGTGTTCAGCCACATTTTTGGAGGGTTTCTGGTACTTGCAGCTGAACATAACCATAATCGATAAAATATCCCCATGATAAATACTGTATTATTTTCCCAGGGCTACTATAACAAATCACAAACTTGGTGGCTTAAGACAATTCATATTTGTTCTTCATGGCTCTTGAGACAAGAAGTGGCTTGGCCTCTTGAGGCCAAGACATTGGCAGGCCATGTTTCTTCCACTGAAGGCTCTAGGGGAGAAGTCTTCCTTGCCTCATCCAGCTCCTGGTCGTGCCTGGCTTTCCTTGGAGGTCCTTGGCTTGTAGCTCCTTGACGCCTATCCTTGGCTCTATCTTCACATGGCTATTTCTCTCTGTGTGTCAAGTGTCCTCTCCCCTTCTTATGAGGGCACCAGTCGTATTTGATTCAGTGCCTACCCTAATCCAGCATGATCTCATCTGCAAAAACCTTATTTCCAAATAAGACCACATGCTGAGGTTCTGGGTGGACATGAATTTTTGGAGGACACCAACCCACTGCAAATACTGTATCAACCTTTGTGTAGGTCTCAGACTTTTTGACTGTTGCCCGCATAGACAGGATAAAAGACTGTAGACCCTGCATACCCCTCTATTTCCAATATTCAGTGGAAACATAACTAGAGGAGAAAATTGGCAAACTGCGGTCACCTCACTGACGTCCATTCCACCCTCCCCGGGACTTGGTGGCCATTCTGTTTGAGTTCGTACAGACCCATTCCCAGCTCTAGCTGCGAGCACGAATCACACAGTGACTGGAAGCAGTAAGCAGCAGTAAGAATCTCTCCCTAAACTATTCCGTGCAGTGCCTTACCCAGGCCACAAGGGGTTTAGGAGGGTGAAGGATCTGAACGGGGCTGTGCGAATGCAGCTCTGAGGGTTGGGGAAGGAGATGTTCTTTGTTTGTAAATGGGGAGGGAGGCTCTGGTACTGTTGACAGACATCTTCCAGGCTAGAGAAGATCAGACGTGGCATCAGGCGGACACCTTGGGAGGCCAAGGGGAGAGACTGGAAAACACTGGGTCACTGTTGGTGTTGGACTTTTAGGTTCCACCCCACCTGCCCCCTGATCTACCCCTGGGCTTTTCTGTTGTGTGAGCCAAGAACTTCCCTTTATTAAGGAAGTTTGATTCAGAGTTTAAGTTCCTCATAATAAAAAGTATCCTAGCAGACATGCTGCCCAAGCAACTTTGGGGGGATTTTAAGGTCCCAAAACTGGAGATTCCCACTCTGAGGACTAATGACCTCCCTAAAATAAATATAATCATGCATTTCCTCTGCTAACAAGTCCTTCATTTCCCAGAAGACAAAATCTAGCCCTTCCCCTGGTAGGTAAGGGCATTCACCAGCTGTCTTCAACGCATACCCTTACCAAGCAAGCTCCCCCACCCCACCCCCTGGCAGATCCCGCCTTACTGAATTCCTCCCTGTTCTCAGAACCTCTGGGGACTGTCCACGGAGGATGGGTGTGCCCCGGGAATAGGGCTTTCATTCTACTCACACACGACTTTGTCGCTCCCTATTCTGTTCCTAACCTGCTCCTGTGGGGATCCCTGCCCTGTTGGACTGTGAAGTATTTCTCAGAAAAACGATCTTCTTGAGAATGGTCTCCCTCTTTTTCTCTTCCATTCTCTGTGTGTATAGTCTGCTCTGTGTCTCTGTGTCTGGTTTGTGCCCCACTCTCGTCTGAGTTGGGGTAGGGGGTCACAGACTTCACTCTATTTGTCCCGTAGGAAATAGCTCCCAGGTCACACCCCAGCTGACAATCTCCCACCCTGGGCAGGAGCTTCGCAGCTCAGACCCCTATCCCTTCCCATACAGGAAATGCAGATACTGCAAGAGCCCCAGAAAGATCTCTTTAAGGAATTATTCCTTTATGTTTTGAAGAACATTATTATTTCTTCTTACTTTTTTTTTTTAATCTTCTAAAAATAATTGATTTTAGATTGGTGGCTTTCAACTGTGGGAGGAGGCAGGGGGTGTAGATAGAGATTCTCAGTCATCTGATGGCAGAAGAGAGGGCAGCTCTGCCCCATCCTGGCAACTCCTTGTCTGGTATGAAGGGGGTGGCCTGGGGGGTGGTCAGCAGTGCTGAAGGACCAGGCTTTGGAGGAGGTAGTCATTGGTGGGCAGGGTCAAGTAGAGAGACTAGAACCGCGAACAGCCTTGCCTTTCGGGGAGAAATCAAAGCTAAGACAACCAATGCAGCCTTGTTGGAACAGCAACAGGCTGGCAAACCCCTCTGATGGGACCGGAAGACGCACACGTTGAACTGTTCAGACAAAGGTCTCTTGTGTAGCTGGTGAGCCAAAGGAAAGAGCCTCGTGTGTACTCATAGTGGGACCATTACCAGTAGTGGTCAAGAGAAACAAGGAAGGGCAAAGCAGTGGTACAGTAAAGACAGGGAAGGAATACAGGTGTGCTTGCATGTGTAGAGAACACCTCCCCGAGGACAGAGAGGAAATGCGGGGTGGGGCTGTTGGGGGGGCAGCGTGGTGAGCCGAAGAAGCCCTTCCTGATTCTGAACACCCTCCTCCAGCTACCTTGAGCTTTAGTGCCCTCTGCCTCGCTCTGTGCCCACCCCCATCCCCAAGCCCAATTTGAGGGTCCTTGCTCTCAACCCCCATATACCCTTTTAAATTCTACCAACGCAGCAGGAGATTCAAAGTTGTTGAATGCCACTCTCTTCTTTTTTCCTTTTTATTGCATACGCATTTGGCATAAAACGCCATGCCCAATGTGGATATGTAATATTCATTTAATGAACAGCTGTTGTTTTTTCTTTTGCTAGCCCCATGTGTTGAGATTTTCTTCTTTTTATGATGAGCTAAAGAAAATAAAGCCTTCAATTTATTTCATATGCCCGTTAAAAGCTAAATTAACACAGTTGTTCGCACACTTAGAAATCTGTGATGGCCTCAGCCTGTCTGTTCTGTGGCCCCCAGGGGCCCGTGTGTCAGCCCCCGGCCACTCCCAGGCCCCAAAGCACATCTGTGAGAGTGAGAAAAAAAAGATCGTTCTCCAATTTAAAAAGTTTAATTTGGAATATTACATTTTCTCAACAGTAACAATTGAAAACATGAAATCATTCTATGCCAGTGATACAAATCAAATTGTTGAACCTAATTAAAAGTTGAAAAAATTTACCAAAATAATTAGGAACTCAAAGTCACTAGGATAGAATAATTAACCTGATGTATTTTTGTCTGTTCTTTTCTTTTCCAACATTTCATGAAATGTGTACATCACAGCGGACAAGAAAGTAGCTGATAGTCACTTCAACCTCATGCTTCGTTCTTGTGATGATGACATGACATGCGCTTTTCCTGACACTTCATTTATTATCCCCAAATGTACATTCAATAGCATTTTTTCATTTTCTTCTCTAATAGTTTTCAGTTTTTCATGTTCTGATTCTGAGTTTTGTCTTCTGACACCTGGGAAGTATTTTGTCTTAGGAATTGTGACATTATAAAAATAGGCAACATGCTTCTGAATTTTAGCAGCACTTAATTATCCTCTTGATGAAATTTCCATGACAATAAACAAACAATTGCCATATTTAGTACATTATTATGTATCTAATTTGTATATAATCCTTGTCTTGTGGGTTATCCTAGCAGACAGGGATGTTACTGTGTAGTAACGTGGGTCACAAGGAAAATAATAGGAAACTGAAGTTGTCATCTCAGTGATGCCATTCTGGTAAATGCTCATAGGAAGTATGATGTGCATCTCTCTATCCATCTCCTATCAATAGGAGGTGTTTTTAATCTTAAAATGTTCACTAATCAGTGTATCATCTAGAATGGCAGCTCTTGTTTATAAAAAAAAAAAACTTTTGATGATCAATGTAGTTCTCCTCTGTAAAATGAAGCAGAATATATATAGTGTTAGAATAATACCCTTTATTTCCACCATCAGAAAGCTGTCTTGGTGCATTAATTTTTGTTAGAACAAGACACTTTATTGCTCTCTTCGAGAAAATAATTAGAAATATAAAACATGCCCATTTTGGATTAACAAAATTAGAATAAAGATGCAAGAAATTTCAAACAATGAAGGTGCCCACAATGGGAATGGAGGCTGCTGGTGTGGCTGGTGTGTGGTGTGGAGCGCACAGGGAGACCCCGGTGCCCCGCAGCCGCCCTGAGCGGCCGACACCAAGCTCCCCCCACCAGGACCTGCGCAAGGGCTGCACCTGTACTGCCCATCTCAAATGCCTTCTTCCCACCCACCCCACATGGCACCATCACTCTTTTGTCCTCGGCTTACGTACCAGTGCCCTTAGGCTGATATCTCCCTGCCCCGATGGAGGCAATGTGTATAAGCTGGTGCTGGCCATGTTCTGGAATGTCTCCCCCTGGAATGTGCAGGTTCCTCCTGGACAGACATGGGCTTGTCCTCATCTCTCCATTCCCAGAGCTTTAGCCCAAAACATGCGTGAAGTAGTGACTCAATGCAGAATGAATGGAAGGAGATTTTAGTCTACATCTTCGCTAGAAAAGTCTTCACTTAGTGATGATGACTCATTATCGGCTGTTTTCACCATTGATTTTGGATATTGGTGTTTTGCCTCGTAGTCTTCTCTGATTTTGAGGTGTTTTCCATAGTTTTCTGAGACTAGAAACTATAGTTCTTTTTTTAAGTCGCTTGAGCAAGATGACTCAAACAATGAGACATTTTTACTACATGCTCTGTGGATTTACTTAAAAAAAAAAAAAAAAAGCCTCAAAGCATATATAGTGTATGCGAGAGAGCATGGGATGTGGGGAGCCAGGACCTTTGCTACCAGCTGAGACCTGGAGCCTCCTCCGTAAGATGGAGACATCGATAATGCTGTGTCCTGGGTCACTTGTGGGGATAAAGATGCTCTAAATTACTGTGGAAATGCTAGTTCTTGGTATTTGTGTTGCTCCTACCCCATCATGATGATGAGTTAAATAACATTGAATGATTACTTAGTAATCGTTGCCACATTAAAAATTCAGTGATCTTGGAACAAGTGTTAGGTTTCCCTCAGTTTCAGATGATTTATGATTCACTCTTTGTGGTAGTGTGTGTGTTTGTTTCGTGTGTGTGTGTGAGATAGATGGGGGAGGAAATTCTTGCAAGTGTGTAAGCTAAAATTCTTGCTATGGTGACTAGAACATTCCTTGCAGGAGGGATTAAAACAAGGAAGGCACTTTTTAAAATGAAGACTTAAAAGTTGGAGAATGAGTTTTATTTTTTAAATACAAAGAAGGTGGTCAGTGTGGTTGGAGTTGTGGTGTTGTGCATGAGAAGACAGCATTGTGGGAAGGGAGAGGTACGTGCGTGGATGGAGTGGTTTGAGTGTAGCCGACTCTGGGACAGGGCAATGAGGGAAGTGGATGCGAGGGGAGAAGGAGTTAGAGACTCTTAGAAGTGTGAGATAATGTCCACGTTTGACGTTGAGAGCAATTTGGAGCCACGGCATATTTCGGAGCAGAGTAATGGCATACTCAGAAGGACAATAAGCAAGTTTATATATATATATAAATATAAATAAATTCTATTTATATCTATTATATAAATATAAATTATATATATTATATAATGTTTATTAGATATATATTATATATATAATATATATAATTTAAATATATGTATATAAATATAAATATATATATATATTTAAGAACTACTGGAAAATACTTAAATAATTTATAGATTCATGTCTAACCATACTGAAAGTTTTCAGTTCCTTGGGCTCAATAAAAAAAAAAACAAAAACAGGAGGGGCGGAGCAAGATGGCGGAGGAGTAGGAGACCTAGATTTCGCTGGTCTCAGGAATTCTGCTGAATAGGGATCAAACCATTCTGAACACCTACGAACTCAACAGGAGATCGAACAGGAGAGTAGCAACAACTCTCTGAACAGAGAAGCGACCACTTACTGGAAGGTAGGGCTTGCGGAGAAGTGAATCCGAGGCGATATTCGGGAGGATAGACGGCGGGGGAGGGGCCTCCGTCGGCCGCTTCTGGCAAGTGCTAGAGCCGCGGAGCACAAAATCGGACCTTTTAGAAGTTGGCTCGGCAGAGGGACGTCGCTGCAGTGGCTAAGCGGGGGGTGGAATCCTCCCGGGACAGTGTGGTCTCAGGACCCTTGGGGTCACAGAGATACCGGGGTGCCTGAGTGCAGCAGAGCTCCCAGGTATCAGAGCAGGGAAACCGGCTGCAGATACGGAGCAGAGTCGCGGGTTCTCAGCTCGGGGTTGCCATAAACTGTGATCCGCGGCCCAGTCGGGGCACGGCTCCCCCAGCAGGGACCCAACAAGCAGCAGATCCGGGGAGACTCCCCTTCCTTCCCGGGGAGGAGCGGTGCGGGAACGCACTGCAGGGATCTGCTGGGTTTGGAGACTCCGCGCAGGGTCGGGTGCCAGAGAGAGCAACGCTCGGTCACAGGCCGGGTGAGCACGGAGTGCGGCCGGAGACCGGGGACACGGAAGTGACTGCTTTTCTCTGGGGGCGCACTGAGGAGCGGGGCCCCGAGTTCTCAGCTCCTTCAAGTGGAGATTGGGAGGCCACCATTTCTGCCCTGGGCCTCCAAAGCTGTACCGAGAGCTTGCAGGGAACAAAAGCTCCTGAGAGCAAACCGGAGCAGCTTCCTTAGCCTGGACCGACAAGGGCGGGGCAATTCCGCCTCCGGCAAAGACATTTGGGAACCACGGCAACAGGCCCCTCCCCCAGAAGATCAGCACGAACAGCCAGCAAGCCAAGACCAAGTTTACCGATCAAGGAGAACGGGAGAACTCCAGCGCTAGGGGAATACTGCACATAGATTCATGGCTTTTTTTTTTTTTTTTACCATGATCATTATTTCATCAAAGTTAATTTTTGTTGACTGTTTTTTTTTTATTTTTCTTTTTCCCTTTTTCAACCAACATCTTATAAATCCCTTTTAAAAAAAAAAAAAAAACATTTTTTATTTTTCATTTTTAGAGTCATATTTTATCCCTTCATAGTAGTTACCCTTATTTTTGGCATATATATATAAGTTGTTCTCTCTTTAAAATTTTGAGGTACAGTTTCTTCTAACAGATCAAAATATAACCTAAATCACTAGTGTATGGCTTTGTTCTAGTCTCCTGCCTGATCACATTCTCTCCCTTTTTCCTTTTTTTTTTTTCTTATATCTTCTTTCTTTTTTCAAACAACTTATCTTACCAAGTCCTTTTATAAATTCTTTTATAATTTTCATCTTTACAGTCATCTTCCATCCCTTCATTGTATCAACCCTTATTTTGTACATATATGTCTTTCTTCCTTTAAAATTTTAGGAGGCACTTTTTTCTAACAGACCAAAATACGCCCAAAATCTAGTGTGTGGCACTGATCTATGCACTAGCCTGATCATATTTGATCATATTCTGCCTTTTTTGTATTGTTTTAGTTTTTATCTTTTTTTCTTTTTTTTTTCTTTTTCTCTTTCTTTTTTCTTTCTTTCCCTTTCTTTTCCCCTGGTGTCAGGTCTTTTCTGATTTGTATACAGTATATTTGCTGGGGACGTTGTTAACCTGTTAGCATTTTGTTCTCACATTCATCTATTCTCCTCTGGACAAAATGACAAGACGAAAGAAATCACCTCAGCAAAAAGAACAAGAGGTAGTACCGTCAGCCAGGGACCTACTCAATACCGATATTAGTACGATGTCGGACCTAGAGTTCAGAATCATGATTTTAAAGATACTAGCTGGGCTTGAAAAAAGCGTGGAAGTTATTAGAGAAACCCTTTCTGGAGAAATAAAAGAACTAAAATCTAACCAAATCGAAATCAAAAAGGCTATTGATGAGGTGCAATCAAAAATGGGGGCACTAAATGCTAGGATAAATGAGGCAGAAGAGAGAATCAGCGATATAGAAGACCAAATGATGGAAAATAAAGAGGCTGAGAAAAAGAGAGAGAAACAACTACAGGATCACGAGGGCAGAATTCGAGAGATAAGTGATATGATAAGACGAAACAACATTAGAATAATTGGGATCCCAGAAGAAGAAGAGAGAGAGAGGGGCAGAAGGTATATTGGAGCAAATTATAGCAGAGAACTTCCCTAATGTGAGGAAGGAAACAGGCATTAAAATCCAGGAGGCACAAAGAACCCCTCTCAAAATCAATAATAATAGGTCAACACCCCGACATCTAATAGTAAAACTTACGAGTCTCAGAGACAAAGAGAAGATCCTGAAAGCAGCTCGGGAGAAGAGATATGTAACCTACAATGGTAGAAACATTAGATTGGCAACAGACCTATCCACAGAGACCTGGCAGGCCAGAAAGGACTGGCAAGATATCTTCAGAGCACTAAACGAGAAAAATATGCAGCCAAGAATACTATATCCAGCTAGGCTATCATTGAAAATAGAAGGAGAGATAAAAAGCTTCCAGAACAAACAAAAACTAAAGGAATTTGCAAACACGAAACCAGCCCTCCAAGAAATATTGAGAGGGGTCCTCTAAGCAAAGAAAGAACCTAAAAGCAGCAAAGAGCAGAAACGAACACAGACAACAGACAGTTAACAGTCACCTTACAGGTAATACAATGACACTAAATTCATACCTTTCAATAGTTACCCTGAATGTAAATGGGCTAAATGCCCCAATCAAAAGACACAGGCTATCAGATTGGATTAAAAAACAAGACCCATCCATATGCTGTCTGCAAGAGACTCATTTTAGACCCAAAGACACCCCCAGATTGAAAGTGAGGGGTGGAAAACCATTTACCATGCTAATGGACACCAAAAGAAAGCTGGGGTGGCAATCCTTATATCAGACAAACTAGATTTTAAAACAAAGACTGTAATAAGAGATGAGGAAGGACACTATAGCCTACTTAAAGGATCTATCCAACAAGAAGATCTAACAATTGTAAATATCTATGCCCCGAACATGGGAGCAGCCAATTATATAAGGCAATTAATAACAAAAGCAAAGAAACACATTGATAACAA
Organism: Zalophus californianus; assembly: GCF_009762305.2. Lineage (NCBI taxonomy): Eukaryota > Metazoa > Chordata > Mammalia > Carnivora > Otariidae > Zalophus > Zalophus californianus. Next base: position 89,516,335 of record NC_045608.1, on the reverse strand, counting down.
TACAATAATAGTGGGGGACTTTAACACCCCCCTGACTGAAATGGACAGATCATCTAAGCAAAAGATCAACAAGGAAATAAAGACTTTAAATGACACACTGGACCAAATGGACTTCACAGACATATTCAGAACATTCCATCCCAAAGCAAAGGAATACACATTCTTCTCTAGTGCCCGTGGAACATTCTCCAGAATTGATCACATCCTAGGTCACAAATCAGGTCTCAACCGCTACCAAAAGATTGGGATCATTCCCTGCATATTTTCAGACCACAATGCTTTGAAACTAGAACTCAACCACAAGAGGAAAGTCGGAAAGAACTCAAATACATGGAGGCTAAAGAGCATCCTACTAAAGAATGAATGGGTCAACCAAGAAATCAAAGAAGAATTAAAAAAATTCCTGGAAACCAATGAAAATGAAAACACAACTGTTCAAAATCTTTGGGATACAGCAAAGGCAGTCCTGAGAGGAAAGTATATAGCAATACAAGCCTTTCTCAAGAAACAACAGAGGTCTCAAATACACAACCTAACCCTACACCTAAAGGAGCTGGAGAAAGAACAGCAAATAAAGCCTAAACCCAGCAGGAGAAGAGAAATCATAAAGATCAGAGCAGAAATCAATGAACTAGAAACCAAAAGAACAGTAGAACAGATCAACGAAACTAGGAGCTGGTTCTTTGAAAGAATTAACAAGATTGATAAACCCCTAGCCAGACTGATCAAAAAGAAAAGAGAAATGACCCAAATCAACAAAATCATGAATGAAAGAGGAGAGATCACAACCAACACCAAAGAAATACAAACAATTATAAGAACATATTATGAGCAACTCTATGCCAACAAATTAGATAACCTGGAAGAAATGGGTGCATTCCTAGAGATATATCAACTACCAAAATTGAACCAGGAAGAAATAGAAAACCTGAACAGACCTATAACCACTAAGGAAATTGAAACAGTCATCAAAAATCTCCCAAGAAACAAAAGCCCAGGGCCAGATGGCTTCCCAGGGGAATTCTATCAGACATTTCAAGAAGAATTAATACCTATTCTCCTGAAACTGTTCCAAAAAATAGAAATGGAAGGGAAACTTCCAAACTCATTTTATGAGGCCAGCATTACCTTGATCCCAAAACCAGACAAAGACCCCATCAAAAAAGAGAATTACAGACCAATATCCTTGATGAACATGGATGCAAAAATTCTCACCAAAATACTAGCCAATAGGATCCAACAGTACATTAAAAGGATTATTCACCAGGACCAAGTGGGATTTATTCCTGGGCTGCAAGGCTGGTTCAACATCCGCAAATCAATCAATGTGATACAATACATTAACAAAAGAAAGAGCAAGAATCATATGATCCTCTCAATAGATGCAGAAAAAGCATTTGACAAAGTACAACATCCTTTCTTGATCAAAACTCTTAAGAGTATAGGGATAGAGGGTACATACCTCAATATCATAAAAGCCATCTATGAAAAACCTACAGCGAATATCATTCTCAATGGGGAAAGGCTGAGAGCTTTTCCCCTAAGGTCAGGAACGCGGCAGGGATGTCCACTCTCACCACTGCTATTCAACATAGTATTAGAAGTCCTAGCCACAGCAATCAGACAACAAAAAGAAATCAAAGGCATCCAAATCGGCAAAGAGGAAGTCAAACTCTCACTCTTTGCAGATGATATGATACTGTATGTGGAAAACCCAAAAGACTCCACCCCAAAACTGCTAGAACTCATACAGGAATTCAGTAAAGTAGCAGGATATAAAATCAATGCACAGAAATCAGTGGCATTCCTATACACCAACAACAAGACAGAAGAGAGACAAATCAAGGAGTCGATCCCATTTACAATTGCACCCAAAACCATTAGATACCTAGGAATAAATCTAACCAAAGAGGCAAAGGATCTGTACTCAGAAAACTATAAAATACTCATGAAAGAAATCGAAGAAGACACAAAGAAATGGAAAAACGTTCCATGCTCATGGATTGGGAGAATCAACATTGTGAAGATGTCAATGCTACCTAGAGCAATCTACACATTCAATGCAATCCCCATCAAAATACCATCCACTTTTTTCAAAGAAATGGAACAAATAATCCTAAAATTTGTATGGAACCAGAAGAGACCCAGAATAGCCAGAGGAATACTGAAAAAGAAAAGCAAAGCTGGCGGCATCACAATTCCGGACTTCCAGCTCTATTACAAAGCTGTCATCATCAAGACAGTATGGTACTGGCACAAAAACAGACACATAGATCAATGGAACAGAATCGAGAGCCCAGAAATGGACCCTCAACTCTATGGTCAACTTATCTTTGACAAAGCAGGAAAGAATGTCCAATGGCAAAAAGACAGTCTCTTCAACAAATGCTGTTGGGAAAATTGGACAGCCACATGCAGAAGAATGAAACTGGACCATTTCCTTACACCACACACAAAAATAGACTCCAAATGGTTGAAAGACCTAAACGTGAGACAGGAGTCCATCAAAATCCTAAAGGAGAACACAGGTAGCAACCTTTTCGACCTTAGCCGCAGCAACTTCTTCCTAGAAACATCGCCAAAAGCACGGGAAGCCAGGGCAAAAATGAACTATTGGGATTTCATCAAGATAAAAAGCTTTTGCACAGCAAAAGAAACAGTCCACAAAACCAAAAGACAACCAACAGAATGGGAGAAAATATTTGCAAATGACATATCAGATAAAGGGCTAGTATCCAAAATCTATAAAGAACTTATCAAACTCAACACCCAAAGAACAAATAATCCAATCAAGAAATGGGCAGAAGACATGAACAGACATTTCTCCAAAGAAGACATCCAAATGGCCAACAGGCACATGAAAAAGTGCTCAACATCGCTCGGCATCAGGGAAATCCAAATCAAAACCTCAATGAGATACCACCTCACACCCGTTAGAATGGCTAAAATTAACAAGTCAGGGAACGACAGATGTTGGCGGGGATGTGGAGAAAGGGGAACCCTCCTACACTGTTGGTGGGAATGCAAGCTGGTGCAACCCCTCTGGAAAAGAGTATGGATGTTCCTCAAACAGTTGAAATTAGAGCTACCGTTCGATCCAGCAATTGCACTACTGGGTATTTACCACAAAGACACAAATGTAGGGACCCGAAGGGGTACGTGTACCCCAATGTTTATAGCGGCAATGTCCACCATAGCCAAACTGTGGAAAGAGCCAAGATGCCCATCGACAGATGAATGGATAAAGAAGAGGTGGTATATATACACAATGGAATATTATGCAGCCATCAAAAGGAATGAGATCTTGCCATTTGCAACGACGTGGATGGAACTGGAGGGTGTTATGCTGAGTGAAATAAGTCAGTCAGAGAAAGACATGTATCACATGACCTCACTGATATGAGGAATTCTTAATCTCAGGAAAGAAACTGAGTGTTACTGGAGTGGTTGGGGGTGGGAGGGATGGGGTGGCTGGGGTGATAGACATTGGGGAGGGTATGTGCTACGGTGAGCGCTGTGAATTGTGCAAGACTGTTGAATCACAGTTCTGTACTTCTGAAACAAATAACGCAACATATTTTAAGAAAAAAGAAAAAGAAGAAGAAACAGGAGAGGAAGAATATGTCAGAGGGGGAGACGAACCATGAGAGATGATGGACTCTGAAAAACAAACTGAGGGTTCTAGAGGGGAGGGGGGTAGGGGGATGGGTTAGCCTGGTGATGGGTATTGAGGAGGGCACGTTCTGCATGGAGCACTGGGTGTTATGAACAAACAATGAATCATGAAACACTGCACCAAAAACTAATGATGTAATATATGGTGATTAACATAACAATAAAAAATTAAAAAACAAAAACAAAAACAAAACCAAACCAAAAACCAAAAAACGAGTGAATCTGAGAGTATCTTTTTAAGATAAATCCCTATTTACAGGAAAGATTTGGTTTTGTCAGATACAGACACAAACTCAGGAGTTGGTCTAACACTGGGAAATAAAATATTACAGAGAATTTCCAGAACCCACCATTAAATTTGACTTACCAGGGGTGGCAGTGAGAATCGGGGCTACACCAACTTAATTTTTACCCAATAAAAACCTATTAGGGACGCCTCATAAAGAGAAGGAGACAAACTGTAAATTCAAAAGGTGGCTCTTGGGCAGGTAGCAGGACTGGCAGTTAGGACACATGGCGATTACTCTGAGTCATCAGCCAAGGGCTTCTGTCCAAGGATTTAAAATTCTCACCAGAGGCTCACAGGGGGACATACACACCGTGATTGCTTTAGTTTCTTCTGTCTTATTTCAGTGTTTTAAGGTGTGGGCGGGGGATGGGGGGAATGACCTGATTTGCACTTTTAAAAGTTTCCCACTCCATGTTGGGTGGAAAACAGATGGCGGTGTGGGTAGGAATCGGGGATCAAGCTGCAGGCAAAGGGCGTTGGTGGTGTGGGTCAGAGAGGACACACTGGAGATGGACAGAAGGAAAGATGGACAGAAGGAAAGATGGACAGAAGGAAAGGTATTTGTAAGGAACTGCTGGTAACACTTAACTGAAAAGTTAGAAGGAGGTACAAACAAGGAAGATGGTGATGCCTTTTTCCAAGGTGGAGAAGGCAGGAGAATATTTTTTGGGTGGTAGCAATTCAGTGCTCTGCTTTGGACATGTTAAATTCAAGATGCCCATTAGATATCCAGGAGGAGATGCCATAGAATCGGTTGCTAACGGCATCTTCAGTGCAGAAGATAAACAGGATTCATATATCAACGTTATTACAAGTCATGGGACCAGAGGCAATCAACTAAGGAGAGAGTGTGCAGACCAGGAAGAGATGAGGGCTGCAGGCCAAGGCATGAGATGTTCCACCTATAAAGGTTGAAGAGAAGAGACTAAACCAGCAGAGGGGAGGAAGAGGGATGGCGGAGAGGTGGAAGGAAAGCCCAGCTCGTGAGGACAGCGTCGTGGAAGACAAGAGAAGTTGTCCCTGGCCATAACGGCTGCCGTTAGGTCAGATATAATGCAGGCAGACGGGGGATGACGGGATTGGCCACAGGGAGGGTGTTTGACCTTCACAAGAGCAGTTTTGGGAAAGACGAGGAAAGAAAACTGAATTGAGTAGGTCAAGGTGAGACGGAGCTGAGGCATCATTTTATTGCTTGTGCTAATGATGGGCACATCAGTGTCTTTAAAACGTTTTCTTGAATGCCTGAAGAATTTCATAATGAAATTGTTTGAAGATGAAGAATATGTATCACTTATTCTAAAATTTTTTTCTTAAGTTGCAAAATTCTAAGAGTTAAAATTAATTTAAAAGTACACTGTAACTTTTTTACCGATGAGACATTAAGGTGAGTTGCAGAGGTAGAGTGGTGGGAGGGGCGAGGTGGAGATGGGGGAGGGCGGAGCAGGTGAGGATTGTCAAGGGTCATCGTTACGTAGTATACGGTAGTATTCCATAAGAGTATTACTATAATCACAGCATGTATTGTCAGCTCTGGGAGCAGAAAAATAAGTCTGGGGTCTACCCTGAATCTACAAAATATATATTTTTAAACATAAATGTGCAGAGGTCGAATAGCTAGGCTGAAGAACAGGTAGTATCTTATTAAGCATTTTGATGTGTATAACCAGATTTTCTTTCTTGAAGTGTGTCAGTTGTAATTCTCACTTGCAGAGAACTGATCTATCTGTTTTGTCATACACCTCTGACAGTCTTGAGCAAATCCTTAAAAAAATATCAGAATAATCCTGGAGAGGTAGAAAAAAAGAAAAATAAGAATGAAAAACAGACAAGACAAAAATGTTTGGAGTGGATGTATTAATATGAAAACGTGAATTTCAGGGGCGCCTGGGAGGCTTAGTCAGTGAAGTGTCTGCCTTCGGCTCAGGTCATGATCCGTGTCCTGGAATCGGGTCCAGCATCGGGCTCCCTGCTCAGCGGGGAGCCTGTTTCTCCCTCTGTCTGGCCCTCCCCCCTGCTTGTGCTCTCTCTTTCTCTCTGACAAATAAATAAAATCTTTAAAAAAGAAAAAGAAAAAGTAAATTTCAAAGCAAAATGTATTCCTAGAAATAAATAAGCGTAACTCATAGTGATAAAAGGGTCAATTCAACAGGAAGAGACACCAGTCAAAAATGTGTATATGCTCAATAATGGAGCTTCAAAATCTGTGAGGGGAGAATTGACAGCGTTCACAGAAGAAATAGACAATTCCATAATATAATCTGAGATTTTAACACTTCTCTGTCAAACAGTTGATGGAGCAACTAGACACAAATCCAGCGAAGATGTACATAGTAGATCTGAACAATGCTATCAGCACCAGGCCTTGTTTGTCATTTATATCAGTTGTCAGAGCTACAAGGATCGGTCCCAGCCTCCATGCCCTTGGCTTTCTAAGACCCTACAATTGCTGTCCCTGGGACTTTCTGCAAGGTCCTTCATCACTCTGTGCCTCGGTTTTCTTGTTTGTAAAGGGAGGATGGTAATGGCACCTACATCACTTACTTTTTATGTATTCTATGAGATAATGAGTAAGAAGCAAGTTAGCATAACGCCTGGCATATATGAAGTGTTTGATATACCCCAGTTATTTTATTTTTAAAAAGATTTTATTTATTTATTTATATATTTATTTATTTATCAGAGAGAGAGAACACAAGCAGGGGGAGTGGCAGAGGGAGAGGGAGAAGCAGGCTTCCTGCTGAGCAAGGAGCCCGATGCCGGGCTTGATCCCAGGCCCCCGGGATCGTAACCTGACCTGAAGGCAGACACTTAACCACCTGAGCCACCCAAGCATCCCAGATATATGCCAGTTATTATTGTAAAATCCAACAGACCCCATTTGGTTGCCTGGCCCAAATTAGGGGATTTGTTTTGTTTTGTTTTGTTACCATGACCTGGAAATCAATCTGCCGTGGACACCATCCCGGTCGAGGCCTCACTCAGAGTTGCTCCTAAACCGTTCCAGTGCCTTTGCACTTCAGCTTCCCTCCCAAAGCCATGGTGAGCCCACAGGCATTGAAACATTTGAAAGAAGCCCTTGGTACTCCATGCAAACCTCGAAACTTCCAAATTGCCTACACACGTTTTTATCTTTCCCACGTCACCCTGTTCTCACGGGCCTGAAACGTACCGTACGCAACAGTGCTCCTTCCAGAATGTTCTGAGGCGCTTGGCAGAAGCACCAGCTCCACCTGGGATGACATCAGCTAATGGAAGAGGTCAGGCCCGCATTCTCCACCTTTTTATGCTCTTAGGCCTTTAAAAATTAATGTTACACCTCTGTATAGCTATTAATAATATTCCATGGTATAGGAATCATCTCTAAGTTTAGTCCAGGGTCTTGCTTTTTAAAAGGAGCTAAGTTGAAATGTTTGGTAAACAGAAGAGTTCTTCTGTGTTGCACATCATCCCTCCCTGATTGGCAATTTGTATTTCTTCAGAGAAGAACAGCCAATAAAAGAAGTCAATAACATAAAGCAAATTGTCCCTTTCAAGTCGGCCAACACCTTGGGAAGAGCGATTCCTCTTATTTTCCTAAGAATCAAGGCTCATTTATTTACGGGTATGTGTTAAAGAGTAATGAGGCAAGTTGAAAAAGATCTTCCAAAATACTCCTTGTGAAATATGATGCATTACTGTTACCAAGGACTTGTAAACATTTTGAGCCATTTCTTTTCATTAAAACATATGAGCAGTGAGACTGGCTACACTCGATTTGCAGAAACCAAAGGAAAGAGTCTTGCTCTACCAGATTTCTGTGAAACAGAAAATACCTTGTGGGTTGGCCTCATGGAGCTGGGGAGGGGCCCAAGGTGGTCTCAAAATGGCAGCTATGGAGGGATAATTACTTCCTGTGGTGGAGGGACTTTGGAAATTGGGAAGGGCCAATTCTCCCACAAAAAGCTCCCTCCACACTGGCTTGTGCTGCATGTTCTACAGTCTGTCTCCCATACTTGGTTTCAGATTTTAATTCCGGGATGGAACTGTCAATACACTGACTACAGAACAGTGGTTAATGAGCACTGCGGAGCTTATTAAGGGAGGGAGGTCTATATGAATATAGTTCTGGAGAGAGGTTTAAAAATTACAATAGATGGCTTTTAGAAGAAATGAAACAGAAACCAAAAATTTTTTAACTTAAAATGTTTAATTAAACTAATTTAATTTCAATTTTAATTAATTTGATCAAAATTGAACGAAATTTAAATTAATTTAATCTAAAATTATGACTTGAGGGGCACCTGGGTGGCTCAGTCAGTGAAGTGCCCGACTCTTGGTTTTGGCTTGGGTCATAATCTCAGGGTCATGAGATCGAGCCCCACCTTGTGCTTCCCCTTGGGGTGTGGAGTCTGCCTGAGATTCTCTCTCTCCCTCTCCCTCTGCCTCTCCTACCCCTCCCAGGTAAATCAAATAAAATTACACCTCGAAAGAAATATTTTCTCCAGCTTCGTCATAAAAAGTGGACCCGTAAGGACAGCAGGACCGTTACTTCTGCCCACCCGATGTCACGTGTACACCCACTGCCCAGATTATAGCCTCCAATATTATTTAATATTATTCCCCCACAACCAGTGTGCCTGGAAAGTGCTATATTCCATTTATGGGGTCTCAGTGGTATCAAGACAAAGGGCTTTCTGCTAATCTAACTTCAACAATGTGAACATCAAAAAGAAAATGACATCCTTAAGTTTCAATAAAATAGAATTTGAAGTTTTGTGAATTTATAATGATGCTCAGAAAAGGAAAGTCAATATGAAATGCACCAAAAAGTACTGTGAATACAACAGGGCATGCTTGGTTTCTAGTGGTCTTAAAAAGTAGGGGACTGTTTGTGTATGTACGCGTGCATGTGGTTATTCTTTTAGGTCCGTGTCTATTTATGACGTACAGGTGTGTTCTTGTTTTGGAGCATGGCCTCGGTGAATGAATCAGCAAAGTCCTAAACATAGCTTACTATGGGATGCTGGGATCCCTTGACGGCACATTTCAATTAGGATTACAATACTGTTATTGGGTCAGAGGCACCTGAAGAAAGGAAGGGGTAGGTTTTAGCGCGAGGGCTGCCGGCAATCCCTAGAAGGACAAAGGTGAGCGAAGCAGGTGGTGATATTTTAGAAGGACTAGCCTTCCTTCCTGTCCTGTCCTGCAGGCGAGGGATTCATGGTGCCTCCACAGAGCATCCCTGCTTGCTGGCCCTGTGGAATGATAATATTAGCATGCGGTCCGGCACTGCCCTGTGTACTAACACATCTCTGGGGCACAGAGGGGAGTTTTATCTAAAATTCAGAGGAGTAACTGGTAGAATCTGATGGACTATAACAGCAATACCAGTTCAAGTTCTTTATCTCAAGAACATAGAGACACTGCCTCCCCACCAGGACGGGTCTCCCTCTGCTGGGTTTCGTGCTCCGATTTCTGTCTTCTAATGTTTCAGTCTTTATTACTCTGCACCAGCTGTTGCCAGAAGCCGAAGAGCATTTGTGGACAGATGAGCATGTTCCTCAAGTGAGGAGAACAGACAGCAGGCTGTAAATATTTTATACTTTCCAGGATCATTTTCTTTCAGAATATTAAGAATTCATCCAACATTTCATAATGGGTTATCTGAAGAATGCTCTGCTTAGTCAAACATTTATCTTGGTAAAGGATAGGAAGAAAGCTTGGATAATTGCAGAGCTGAGATTTCAAAGTGCTACAGCCTCATGTCATCATCGTAGAACTGCTACCTATTAACAGAACTTTAAATGCCCCTTGTGACTGTTTTTCTTTAATATTTTTGAAACAATCTCCAGCTTACAGAAAAGTTGCAAGTAAGTGCAGTTGCAAATAACTCTTTTTTTTTTTTTTTTACACTTTCTGAGAATAAGCTGCTGTCCAGACGTCACCTTATTTCCAAATTCTTCAGGGTACATTCTCCGACTTTTATGGGCTGGATTGTGTCCCCTCAAAATTCACGTATTGAAGTCTCAACCGCCAGAACCTCGGGTGACCTTATTTGAAGAGAGGGTCCTTGAGGTGATTAAATTAAAATGAGGTCACATGCGTGGGCCTTAATCCAATGTACTGGTGTCCCTGGAAGAAGAGGAGGTCAGGACACAGACACACACAGAGGGATGACCAGGTGACGACAGGGGGAAGAGACCATCAGCCAGCCTAGGAGAGAAGCCTCGGAAGGACCCAATCCTGCCGATGCCTTGATCTTGGAGTTCTAGCCTCAAGGACCTCGAGAGGATGGACGTCTGTCCAGTAAGCTACTGTGTGTGGTACATTGTGATGGCAGCCATAGCCACGTCCCCCACCTGCACAGCCCAGGAGAGCCTCCAGGAGCAGAGCACCAGCACGGATGCGTCGCCGCCACGTGGCCCTCAGCCTTCCAAGTCCCAGTATGTCGCTGTCCATCGCGATAGAAGCACCAGTGCGGGGTCACGGGCTGCACGCGGTTGTCTCCTCTCTTCACCGTCCTTCGGCTGGAGCAGCTTCTCTGAGCTCCGCTTTCCCTGACTCGCACGACCTCAAACATCACAGGCCGGTTAGGGAGTGGGATGTGTCTCAGTCGGGGGGTGTCCGACGGCACGCATCAGTGGCGGGAACGTCACGGAAGGAGCACTGTGTTCTCACGCCTCCTCTCAGGGATGTGGGATTTGCCAGTTCTCGGTGCCGTCCCGCGCCGTGTGCCAAGGTGGCATCTGCCGGGCTTCTCCCTTGGGAAGCCACTCCCAGTGAATAATACTGAATTGTGTGTGTGTGTGGCGGGGGGGGTACTTCGGACCATGTAAATATTCCATTCCTCATGAAATTTTCCATTTCTTCATGTACTGATTTGTATCAGTGTGGACCCAGAGTTCCCTCCTTACTCACTGGGTTGTCCACTGCTATTCACTTTGATGCGCACACGGTTCCAGATCTGGCCGGTAGGGGCCCCTTCAAGATGCTTCTGTGTTCTGATGTGTCCCCATCAGTCAGTGTGTGAGCATTTCTCGTGTTTTGGCATAAGATGATGTAGGTTTCTTGCATGCATCCTGGCCCAGTCCTGGACTCACCCATTTCTCCAGAGAACCTTGGGTCCTTTTAGTGAGAACTGGACACCTGGGAGGTGAGTTAGGGAATAGATGTACAAGTGTAGATACACACAAACACATATGTGCTTACATCCATAGGAATTTCTCTCTCCATCGTGTGAATTAGCAGCCCCGGTTCTCATTGCCACCGCTGCCCCGGTCCAACGGCACAGGCTCACTTCCTTGCAGCAGTGAACTTGGCTCCCCTCCCTTATATATGTGACAGTCGGATCACTGCCCTACAGGTGATCAGTCTCTAGCTGCCTCCTCACGCAACACCCCCTGACCCACCGGAGCTCCAACCCCCTCCCGACAGGCCAGCCCGAGTGGTGGCCCCCTTCCTCCCTGGCCACGCTCCAGCCCCGCCCCCCACAGTGCTGTCCCTACACTGAAGGCCTCCTCCTGCCCCGAGCTCTGACACCCTCCCCCCTCTAGAGGCTCTTCTCACTGTGCTCAGGGCCTGGCCCCCATGCTGGCCCACAGCGCCACTTATAGGCATCCTGTTCATCATCGTTCTGCCCTGGGCCCCCCATTCTCCCCCCAACCCCGATTTAGGGAGACACCTATTGTGTTTGGTCATAACCAATGGCTTTTTCTTCAAACTGATTTGCTTCTGCAGCAATGGGGCCATGTTTCCTTGAATAAGAATTCCATGCTGGCTCATGGAATTTTACCTTATCACGTCTCGTTCAAAACCAGGGCCCCTCTAGAATCCAGTGACTGTGTTATAAGACATGTGTAAAACATGGCGGAGCAGTGCTGTGTTACAGGACTCCTACCTGCGGTCCCAGGAGTGACACGCACCACTACCTTCCTTGCCCTCCTTCGGCCACAGATGAAACCAGGGGCCACTAACCCTTGCTGGGCAGCCTGGCCTTTATGACAGGTGAGCAGCTTGTCCACAGCTCTTCAGGAAACTGAAGCGCAGGTGCCCTTTGGTGGGCTGAGTTCCTGGTTCCGTGAAATACAGCACTGATGTGACAGTGGATTCTTGCTTCCTCGATGTAGCGGTCTTGCCCCGGTTCCAGGATTGCCACCATATCCTTCGCAGCTGTCCAACAGAGCAGGTCTTCTCTCTGTGTCGGCCTGTGGTCCTACATCAGTTGATTTGAACTCACTGCCCTCCATCCCTTTGATTACTCCCTCTGCTCTCCTTTTGCGTGCTTCCTTGAAGGTCTCCGGTAACATTCCTCTTGGTGCTTCTCTTCTTCACACCCTGAAACACTGCACCCCACTCACTCCGTGGAGAGCACCCCTGTTTGGGCTTCCGGACTTGTTTCCCGGGGCTGCCATCACAAATCCCCACACACCGGGTGGCTTGACACATCATGTGTATTCTCCCACAATGCTGGAGACCAGACGTCCCAAACCAAGGTGCTGGCAGGGTTGCCCTCTCTCCACAGGCCCAGGGGAGAATCCTTCCTTGCCCCTCGCAGTTCCTGGTGGCTGCAGGCGCCCCTGGGCTTGCAGCTCCGTCCCTCCAATCCCTGCCTTCGCTTCACGGCCCTCCTTCTTCCATGTGTCCTGTTGTGTCTCTTATAAGGATGCTCTGAATTGATCTAGGGCCCACCCTAATCCAGTATGGTATCATTTCAATCCTTACCTTAATTACATCTGCAAAGACCCTATTTCCAATTAAGGTCACATTCTGAGGTTCCACGTGAACACAAATTTTGGAGGACACTCTCTAACTCACTACAGGTCAGTTTTGAGGCTTGTTGCTTCCCAATGTCCATCCTGATCACGGTGTCTATCAGACCATCGTTCTCTACCCACAGACACACCCTCAGAAAGATGGCCATGTTCATTCTGCGCTCAGGGCTCAGTGGATACTTGGTGTACGCATATGAATGGCCTACGGTTCTAGTCTCCAGGCCTGAGTCCTGCAAAAAATCAGCAGTTTCAGCTGCCTGACCTCTATCCCAGCATGGCTGATGCTGAAATCCAGCATGTCTAGTACGAACTCATTCTTACTCTGTCCCTCTGTCCAACACCGCCATTCAGCTTCTCAGCTCCTTCCCAGCTCCTCTGGGGTGTCAGGGGCATCTGAGTTTTGTAGTTGTGGAGGCTAAAATTCTTAGGTTCATCTATGGTGTAGCAATTTGAGAATTTATGGAAATGAAAGAGAAGCCATATTCTATTATAGGCTGATTGAGGAAGGAAATTACAGGGGATCCTTTCCTTTTAAGGTATATTCCTTTTGGGTAAATTACAAAGTTAGCTCAGAGTAGCTAAATAATGTATTATTATAAATTATTATGTTGTTCACAGCTTCAGTTAGAAAAAATAAAATTTTTCTACTTTCCACGTATTTAAAACTCAGGAAAAATGGCTATCACTAACTAGAGGGAAGGCCATTTATACAGGGCAAATAAAAAGAAAACAAGATAGCTTTTTTAAAATGCTGTTTGACAAAGTAGGAGGGGGATGAAGGGCCTGCTTTTTCTTTAAAAATAGTTACATATTGTGGTGGTGGTGTTGAGATTTCTCCCATTTTCTCATTTCTACAGTATTCTTTTGCATTATAACATTGCATACCTGGGTTACATGCATTAAACTGTCCTTGGAAAATAAAATTGAATTCTTATTCTCACACATTCCCATTGTATAGAAAAATGTGACATTGGTTTTAAAACTTCTAGTCCTAGGGGCACCTGGTGGGCTTAGTCAGTTAAGGGTCCGACTCTTGATTTCGGCTCAGGTCATGATCTCAGGGTTGTGAGATCGAGCCCCGCGTTGAGCTCTACACTCAGTCCAGAGTCTGCTTGTCCCTCTCTCCCTCTCGCAATCATGCACGAGAGTCATGGGAGAAGAGAATGATGGCAAGAGAAATGTTATATGCCCAGTGCGGTGTGTGAGGACAGATTTCGTAGCTGAAAAAAACCACTCCTCCCATTCAGGCCGTAAGTTTTGGAATGTACTTGAACCCCATGACAAGGCTTTAAAGCAGACATACTAAAGGGTTTTAGTACTTCTCTAAATCGTTGTGCTCATTATAATCTCAAACAAGGACTTTGAATGGCATATTAAAAATGCTTCAGAGCTAAGGACTTATTTCCTTTCTGCTATGTATATTATTTTGACCAAGAGACAGAATCTAATTAAGCTAAAGCCTTTATGCACATTAAACTAGTCAATCTTCCTTCTCATTCTGCAAATATGCTCAAATCCGAAGGCTGTCTCCCATGAATTGTAACGTACTGTCGGTGTCTATGAATACAACTTCATAATGTCCCAATTTCCATAAAGAGCCAAGGGTGTTTCTAAAGTCCATTGCAGGTAAGCAGAAAAATCACGGGTGGGATTTCCCTCCGGCAATCATGTCACGAGGTCTTCATAATAACATCTGTAACAGGCATTGAGGTGGACAGGCCTGAATTGTCTTTTTGAACTCGGAAATTCCACTGTGGTTTTAAACTTGAGCAGATGGGTGACTGTGGCCATCATCTGCTGTTGAATCCTTTTGGTTGTTTCTGACCGAGGCTCCCTCCTTGGGCTCCATCCTGATACGGCACGGTAATTGTGGAGTGATCTCATCTGTGGTTTAATGGTTTTCGGGAGAGAAAAGAGGCCACTCTATTGAATTCGAGTTTTGGGGGGTAACTTGTGAGTTACATAGTTCATTACACACTCTATCACTTTTTGACACTTGACTCAGAGTGGCTTTTCCAGCGCCTGGAACGCAGCAAGGCTCAGAGGGCCAAAAAAATGGTTCTGGAAACCTCTCCTGGCCCACAGCGAGCTACTTCCCTCCCGGCGCACCGGGAGCCCACGAAAGCTGCGTTCATGGCAACTTGTTTTGCTCGCACCAGGTGTAGTGCAGTAATTTACCTCTGCGGCAGGTAAACGTCCTTCCAAAACGGAGTTAACCTTCTGCACGCTGATTCTTATTCAATGACCACAGATGTGCTGCGAGCAGATGGGAGCAGACGCCTGAGCAGCGTGGCTGTGGAGCGAGTAGGACCCACATGGTGGGGTTCTGGAGAAGGAGCTGCTTAGCTGCAACCCTGGGCCTCCTCTCTCAGAGATGCGCATCCCGCCATGGGGTGCTTGTGCAATCCCAGCCAAAGCCCCAACCCCGGTAAAAAGACAGCCCAGTTACAGAGACAAAACCAACAGGGAAATGCAGAGAACAAAGAGCTCGCTGAGGCAGTGAGAGCCAGTGGTGGGCATGGCCTTAGCCAATTGTTTCTAATTCATCCGTATTACAGAGGGAATCCATTAAAAATGACAGATTCTTGGGCCCCATAGTGTTTGATTAAATGGTGGCCCCTCAAAAAAGATGTCCGTGTTCTAATATCTGGACCATGTGATTGTGACTTTATTTGGGAAGATTCTTCTGCATGTGTAATTAAGGATCTTGAGATGGGCCCTCCTAGATGACACAGAGGGGCTCTAAATCCAGTGACGGTGTCCTTCTAAGGGAGGAGAAGGGGGTGGACACACAGAGAGGAGGCCATGTGACAAGGGAGGCAGAGACTGGAAGGATGCAGCCGCAAATCAAGGACCCGGACCACCGCCAGAGGCGAAACGAGATCAGGTAGGATTTTCCCTCTGGGGCCTCCGAGGGGTGTGGCCCTGGCCTGGCCTGGATCTCGCAACGCTGGGCTGCATTTCCGCAGCCGCAAGCCCTGTTGTGGTGATAGGTTTCAGCAGCTGCAGGGGACCCTACGGCCCCACCCCTGGCCCCCTGGAAGCCATCCGGTTTCAGAAAGCTCTAAAGCTATTCTGAGGATCTGATGATTTTGAGAAATACCGTCGGGGTCCTTGGTCTGGCTCAGAGAGGGAACCCCCGGAGCGCCTAAAATCAGGGATGCCCCAGGCCACACCTCAGACACTGATTCGGGCGGCCTGGCTTGGATCTGAGCCCCCCACCCCGTGACTGTGATGCGCAGTAGGTGTGAGCCTCTGGCTGCCGGGGCCGCTGCAGGTGTCCTTGAGGTGGAGCCCTGGGTTCTGGGCTGGAAGTTTGACCGCAGCCCTGCAGCAGCCGACCTGGGAAACAGTCCAGTCCTGGGTCTTGCCAGCTCGGGCCACTCTGCTTACCCCTTTAAACGGAGGTATCATTTACATACAGAACGCGCAGCTGGTAAGAATTGTTGAGTTTTACAGTTTCATGTATCTGTGCGATCATTACCGCCGAATGTTCTGAATCCCCTTCGGTCAGTTCTCCAGCCCCCAGGAGTAAACAGCGCTCAGTACAGATTAGTTCTTTGTTCCCCTCCTGTAACGCGTCTTCTTTTCCCTGCCCATTTTAAACGGTTCTCTTTACTTGGGTTCCATCAGTTTGAGCCCGACATACCCACATCTAGTTTCTTTTCTTTTTTAAGATTTTACTTATTTACTTTAGAGAGAGAGAATGGGAGGGAGAGGGAGAATCTCAAGCAAACTCTGCCGGAGCTCAGAACCCAACTCAGGTCTCCATCCCGTGGCCCTTGATCATGACCTGAGCTGAAATCAAGAGTCCCCTACTCAACCCACTGAGCCACCCAGGTGCCCCCCCATGTGTAGTTTTCTTGGTCTTTTGTCTCTCACAGAGCTTCTTGGATTTGCAGGCTGTTGCTTTTCACTAACTTCAGAATTGTTTTTGGCCATCGTGTCTTCAAGTATTTTTATTCCTTCCCTGTTTGGTCTTGTCTCTCCTTCTGGGTCTCTAAATTTCCGTCTTTAGAGAACCATCTCTGTGCTGACAAGTCCCAGAGCTGTGTCTGCATCCCCGACCTTTCTTCTGAGGTCTGAATCTGTGGCCGAATGCTGGACATCCGTGTATCAGCGGCATTTCAGATTCCAAAGCTGAACTTACAATTTTACCCCCCACACCTTTTGTCCCTTGTGTTACAACTTTTATATCCATGTCAACACCACCCTCCCCCTCAAATGCAACGTTAGACACTTTAAGGTAACACCTTCCTTGTGACTGTTCCTTCAGGTATAAACATGTATACATTCCATGTGTTTGTGTGGGGCGGTGTGTGTGTGCACCTGTTGGGGGAGGTTCTACCCTGGAATAAATGTGTAAGTCTTCATTCTAACGTTCCCTTAGATGCTGATCATTATAAGTTGCCACATACATGCCCTTAGAAGTCCTGCAGTCGAGAAGTCTTTTTAACTTTGTTTAAAAGTTAAAATGTCATTTTTCAAAATTATTTGACCAATAATTTGGGTGAAAATTTGACCCACTCTTTTTTTAAATAAAGTAGAAAATCTAATAAAATCCATGGGGCAAATTTTGAGAAAGAGAACCAGCACCAGGTGCAGAGAGAACAGGACGATGAAAGCCGTGGAAGGACAGGGTAGGAATGAGGGAAGAGCTGGGTGGAGAAGTGGCCCCGGAAGGGCTGAGACAAGATGGTGACTGAAGATGAGCTGGGCTTTGCTGAGCGCTCCTTTGTGCAGACTCTGATGGTAGGGACTGGGCAGACAGTCCTGCTCCCACCTGCAGCTGCTTCCCTCCACTGGGCTTGTGGTTTAGCCCACCAACGGCATACAGCCGCTGTCGCTTTATTTCTTCCCCAGGCCCCAGCCGATGGAAAGAATGTGAAGCCTTCCCCAGTTCCACCCCTGAAATGTTTGATGGTAAAGCTGCATTGCTTCTCTTAAGAAAAGTAGACCGAGTCTCTGGTCCTACTCACTGTGAATGGAAAATAAACATTTAAGGAACTGGTCTGAGACTGAGATGGGGTCCTGGTGTAGGCATTAGAGGATCAGTGAGATGCTCTGGATCCCTTAGTTGACTTCATGAAGCGGCTTGTTTCTAATTTTGTGCTTCTTCCACTGGGCGAGATGCATCCTCACCTCTCCCGATCCAGTGAGACCCACAAAATTGATCTTGCCTGATTGAAATTAACAAGAAGGAGCTTAATGTTCGTCAAGGGGGTCTTGGCTAGACATAAGTCTTTATTGTAGTCTGTTAAGGAGAGAATAGGGAGAAGACGAGGAGCAGGAAGAAGCAGGAGATGAGAGAGAAGAGTGGAGAGAGTCAGAGGTAGCGGTGGAGGGAAGGGGACACAACAGAGGAGAAAATGTGGGACCTGCGGCTTGATGGATTTTAAATGAGAGCAATCGCATCCTGCTGTTTCCTCGGGGCATGAGCTTCTGTTTAAAGTCACCTGGATAATGAGGTATTTGACTCCTGGTTAACTATTCTTCAGAGCTCCGTGCACACGGAATCCTGAATCTCTCACTGAAACTCGGTAAGTCTGCAGTGTCAGTAAGTCTGCAGGTCCCCTTTGTATAGGAGGAACCCCCCAGCCCACTTGAGAAGCGTCCTCAGGGTTGTAACCACAGGAACCAAATCAAGAACACTTCAAAGACGGATGCAATCCAGCCAAGCACTGCACTTGCTCCCGTGGTCAGATGCCCCCACTGGTATTCCCTAACGCGAGCGCCGAAAGCCGCCGCCTCCAGGTGGCACAGTTAACCATAAGCTTCTGCACAGGCCCTTAGCAAATGCCCCGGCATTCCTGGAATAAGTAAATTAGCAATAAAGCAAAGCAGTATTAATAACACAAATAATGATGCAACTGCTTTTGATAAGGACAAAAATGAACATTTTTATAATGCTTTGAAATGAAAATTAATATACAATCTGTATATTCTTTGAAACTACTGACATGACATAATTATTTTTATGTATTTATATCCATTTCATATTATCTATAGGATAAATACAAATTTATACCAGTGACTGTGACATTGAGCTTAATTACATTTATCGTTTTTATCTGAACTGTTGCTGAGGAAAATGAACAGCATTTACTGGTGGTCCATCACAGCAGCAACCCGCCACTTCAGGGAAAAACAGCTGATTTTCATCATCTGTGCCAAAGACCAGGGTTCCTGTTTGGTTCATTGAGAAATCAATATATTCCTTCAGAGTCTCCTCTACAGACAGAAAGCCATATGCCGTGGGGCGCCTGGGCGGCTCAGTCGTGAAGCGTCTGCCTTCGGCTCAGGTCATGGTCCCAGGGTCCTGGGATCGAGCCCCGCATCGGGCTCCCTGCTCCGCGGGAAGCCTGCTTCTCCCTCTCCCGCTCCCCCTGCTTGTGTTCCCTCTCTCGCTGAGTCTCTACCTGTCAGATAAATAAATAAAATCTTTAAAATAAAAAAAAAAGAAAGCCATATGCCTCACTCAGCATTTACTTGACAGCATTTACTTATCTCCAAAACAATCCTGACAATTGTGCTTAAATAAATGGACATTCCCTCTGCTGCATTTTCGTGTGGCGGGAACAGTAAGTGAACATGAACAATGCATTCTCATAAGTGAGACCCCTCTTGGGACTAGAGCATCATTATTGACAAAAATCATTATGATCCTTCTCTTCACTCATCATGCCACCCCTCCCATGACTTGATGCCGCGGCTCATGCCAAGTAACAGTCAGTGTGCAGTCAGTGCAGGGCTGGATACCCAGGGCAAGGAATGAAGTCTGCACTCTCTATTTGATGAATTTGAGCTTTTCAGCTTTACTTTTTTTACCTTTTTTTTAAAGAGTTTATTTATTTATTTGAGAGAGAGAGAGAGAGTGTATGAGTGGGAGGGGCAGAGGGAGAGGGAGAGACTTTCAAGCCAACTCCAAGCTGAGTGTGGTGCCCAACACGGGGCTCCATCCATGACCCTGAGATCATGACCTGAGCCAAAACCAAGCGTTGGACGCTGAACCAACTGTTAAGTTGGTTGGGTGAGGAATCTGAAAATAGGATATTGGTGGAAAAGGAGACACAGTGCCTCAGCAAGGCATCGGGGTGTCAGGGAAATTTGGGGGGGACCTTCCCTACAAGCTCCACATAAATAACTGACTGGCTGGTAGCATCAGTGCTACACAGTGAAAAGGTGGGGTCTCCAGGTGGGGTCGGGATACCGCTCTGGACAATCAATGGATAACTGCAGAATATCCACTGCATCTGATGAATGCAAATGGTTCTCCTGAGCTGCTTCTGCAGCACTTTACAAGTAAACGGTCACAGCATTTGCATTGCTGTCAAAGAAATGTTTTACCATGGAAATAATCTTTCCTAAAAGAACGGAAGTCTCGGGTCAAATCAATAGATATGAATGCAGCCACTTACTGTGATTCTAGTAACTATTTGATCAGAATATTACTTTCTTTTCTTTGCATTTTTTTCTGTCATGTTGTGAAGTAAGATGTCTTACAAGTTGGTTGTTCCATAAACCATGTTTTGCTGCCCATATACAGATATACACCTCGAAGAGCTAGTGTGTTTTTTTTTCTGCCAATCCTGCTCCTGGAGGCATATCAACCTTCTAGAGGCAGCAGGTTGACATTATTTTGGCTGTTATTGTGTTTTACTGATGCAGGGATGTTAGGGGGCTGCATCCACAGATTTTCGTGGTTTTCTGTTTCTTAGAGTTGGCTTACCAGGAATTCTGCAACTTCTCAGTTGCCTTCTGAGTGACATGTTGCATTAGAACAATGGATGTTTTTTCTTTTTTAAAGATTTTTTATTTATTTATTAGAGAGAGAGTGTGCATGAGCAGGGGAGAGGCAGAGGGAGAAGCAGGCTTCCCACTGGGCAGGGAGCCCAATACGATGCAGGACTTGATCCTGGGACTCCAGGATCATAACCTGAGCTGAAGGCAGGTGCTTAACCAACTGAGCCACCCAGGTGCCCCCGAACTATGGATGTTTCTATCCATGGCTTGGATTTAACAAACATTTTTTGAGAACCTACTATTTCCAAATAGCCCAAGAACTGGAGGTCCAAGATGGCAGTGATGTGTTCTCTGGCTGCGGTCTAAAGGGAAGATGAGAGACACATTGGTAGCTGCAATATTGTTGAAACACCTTCCACATGGCCTCTTAGAATCCTTACAAAAACCATAGGCAGTCATATTGTTGTCTTCTCTGAGAGATGAGGAAGCTGAACTATAGAGGTAAAGCAGCATGAAGTAATGCTTAAACACCCAGGGTTCAAATCCATGGTTTCAAGGTCACACAAAGCAGATTGCTTGGCCGATGCTTTTGGTTGCCTCCAGAATGGAGGGTCCCAAAAGATATGTCCACATTCTAATCCCCAGAACCTGCGAGTGTCATCCTATAAGACAAAGGTCGTGATTAAGTTAAGGATATTGAGGCAGTGGGTTATTTGGTTCAGCCTTGAACTGGCAGCGCTGGGTCTCCGTGGGAGGGCGCACCACCAGCCCCGGGCTTTACGCACCTGCTGTGGAGGTTTTGTCATGATGTCTCACACACGAGGAGCCCCACATTGACCGGCTGCATGGCGATCACACGGAGCAGGAAGGAAAATATTATTTCCTTAAGTGGTTCTCCCTCAGGCTGTCACCCACTCCCCTTTCCAGGAGTGTTGTCTACATGTCGCGTCTGTACATGACGAGGGCTGGGAGGTGCAGTGGGAGGTGAGCCATGATGGGAATCACTGGAGGTTGGTTCCAAACCCCTAGCGGGTAGCAGCCTCTCTCCCTTGCTCCCCGCAGGTGGACCCAGGAAGTGTGGGAAGAGCAAATGCCTGAGTGAGAAATCCTGTTTCCGGCTCCTGGGAATAACGAAGCCCCACGCTCCCCCCAGTTCCGTGGGAGCCCCTGGTCAGCCCATGCGGCTGTGAGGCCCAGAGGAGGGAATGCGGGTAGGAGGGGCTTTCTGCTCCACAAACGTATGTGGCCTGTGGTGGGGGGGATCTGGCTTTTTTCTGCTCTGTAAAGGCATTGCCATAAAATATGCCTTGTGGCTCTAATTTTTGTGTGGAATTGTATGGAATTCTGTAGATGGCTTTTGAAAATGCCCCCAAGGGAAGGAGACATCTTGCCCAGGAAAAGCATAGCTTCCATGAGTGCTTTGGTGGGAGAGGAATGGGCACATGGCCAGTTGCTAAGCATTAAGAAGATTCTGAGTAGCCGAGAATATTTACTAGTAAAACACACGCGGGTCTTAAAACAACCTGTCAGTGAGGCTTGAATGTAAGGGTGTGAAGAAGTGAGCCCGGGGGCGGGGCTGGAACAGGGTGGCTTGAACAGACAAGAGGCTGGCCCTGGGGGAAGGAGCCATGTGGAGGGTCGGGGAGACTCAGGCAGAGCTGATTTTAGGGGAGGGCAGGAACTCGGGGCACAGACGGTGGTTTAGGAGATGATTCTGACCTCCCAGCTGATGGCAGCTAGGGATACCTACCCCGGCACGGGGGCCGTGGGGACAGGGGGTAGGAAATGGATTCAAAACGAAGGGGGAAGGGGCGCCTGGGCAGCTCAGTCTGTTAAGCAGCCGACTCTTGATTTCGGCTCAGGTCGTGATCTCCGGGTCCTGGGATCGAGTCCAGTGTCGTGTTCCCTGCTCAGCGTGGAGTCCGCCTGAGATTCTCCCCCTCTCCCGCTGTCCCTCCCCCTGCTCACACACTCTGTCTCTCTCAAATAAAAACCTTTAAAAACAAACAAACTCAGGAGGAAGAACAGATATGTAGCCAAACCTGTAACATCAGACACAATTCAGGATACGGAGAAGACAACAGTGGAAGGCAGTATAAGTGGGGAAGAACAGAAAAGAGGGTTTTCGTGTATCTGCTAGTGTCTGGAGCTTGGGGAGACTCCAGGGTTCAGGGAAACCAGGTAAGTCGAATTGAAGGCTGAGACGAGGCTGAAGGACCCACTCAGGCCTGGAACACAGGCCTGGTGGGGGAAGTGGTCTCAAGTTTCCATCCTGAAATGTTTGTCTGGCGCGGATAAAAGTTATCACCTGCACGCAGGGGTGGGCTTCAAGGCCCCCACGTCTTAGGCAGTTTTCGGAGTCTCCTGTAAGAAAGGGAATACCCAGTGCAGGGCTGGGCTTTGGGGTCTATGACAGTGAAGAACCCCGCACTTAAAAGCTTCATTGCCATCTGCGTGAATTTGCCCGCGTGTGGCGGCAGGTGAACAGCAAGACAGCGGCGTGAACAGCCCCGGCCGCAGCGCCCAGCCTGAGCTCCTGTCCGTGAGCAGCCCCACGAGGCTCCCCTCCCGCCCCCCAGACGAGGACTGATCTTCCCTCGCACCGCTTTATGGGGTTTGCCACATCGGGATGCATCACCAAGCACTAAGTTTATTTACTTTTGAGTGTTTCTAGACTTCATAAAAATGTCAACATGCACGTTAGTATTTTCCGATTTGCCTGGTTTTGCTCAAAATATCTGTGAGTATCCTGTGTGCTGATGTATGTAACTGCGTTGGTTCCTTTTCTTTCACACTGTCTAAATACAGGGGGGTCCCCGCCTCGCTTGGCGCCCTGAACTGTACCATGAGGCATGGCTGCCTCTGCTTCTGGGGCCAGGGTGTCTTAGTCGGTCCGGGCTGCTCTAAGAAGATGCCACACACCGGGTGGCTTAGAAACAACAGCCAGAAGTTTACTGCTCACCTCTCTGCAGGCTAGGAGACTGAGGTCAGGGGGCCACAGGGCCCAGGGAGGGCTGTCTTCTGGGCCGCCGGGCTTCTTGCTGTGTCCTCACACAGTGGAAGGCTTTAGGGAGCTCTCTGGGGGCTTTTGTAAGAACACTAACCCCATTCACGGGACCCACGCCCTCACAGCCTAGTTGCCTCCCAAAGGCCCCACGGCCTAACCCCATCACCTCCAGGGGTTACGATATCAACATGTGAAATTTGGGGGACACACAAGCATTCAGACCATAACACATGGTGACTGAAGTTGTGTATCGCAGTGTCTTTCTTCAGGCTTCCGTCCAAACTTGCCAGGCTTTTGCTCTTACTCTGTTCCTGGTGTGTGCGCCGGAGGTGTTCTAGACGCCTAGTGGGAGGAAGGCCTGAGTAGGGGACGTTCTGCGTTTCCCACTTTTCTGAACAGTACAGAGCGAGCTCCCCAGCAGGTGCCACAAAGTGTTTACCGATCTGGCAGATGGAAACCAGTGACCCATGCGGCACGTTCTTGAGTGAGGCTGAAGGTATTCTCCGAAGCTCATTAGCTCCACATGTCTCCTCTTCACTGGTCACTGTTCTGGGATGGCGCCTACTTTCGCACTAGGTGGCTGCTTCTTGCTCACTGGTTGTTTTGGAGTTCGTTGTTAAGTAATCTTTTCTTTGCTATATGGGCTGTAAAGTGTTCTCATTAGCGGCTTACTTTTTTTTCTGATGAGGTTTTTTTTTTTAAGATTTTATTTATTTAAAGACAGAGGGCAAGTTGTGGGGAGGAGCAGAGGGGGCGGGACAGGCGGACTCCGTGCCGAGCGCAGAACCTGACGTGGGGCTGGATCCCAGCACCCTGAGATCATGACCTGAGCCAAAATCAAGAGTTGGACGCTCAACCGACTGAGCCACCCAGGCGCTCCTCTGATTAGGTTCTGAATCTTAAGATCAATCTTTTTCTTCGTGGTTTCTAATTTTGTCTTATGGAGTCCTTCCCACAAATGTCACAGATAATGTGCGTTGTAAAGCGTTAATCTGCGTGGAATGGAGGCTTGTGTGGTGTGGGGCAGGGATCCCACTCCCTCGCATCGCACCCGGGTACCGGATGCCCCAGCAGAAGCGCATGCTTTCTGCCGTGGCGTGGGCTTGTGTCTGGTGTGTGTCTGGGCCCGTGGCTGCAAGGGAGGCTCGCTGCACGGCTCCCTGCCCCCTTCCTGTGAGCGCTGCCCCCTGGGCAGGCGAGGCCCTCTGCATCTTCTCTAAGCAGCTCACAATCTGCCCGGGAGACAAGCCCGCTCTCCCGCAGCGCCACGGCCTCACACCTAGGACCCAAGCAGCTGCCTCTCCATTCTGTCCCTGTGACCGCGGGTGCCATGTCTGTGCCGGCTGCCGCCCCACACATGTTCTGGGGCTGATCTCACCCTGGCCCCGACTCCCTGGTCCGTCTCCTCTCTTTCCTTCAGAGGCTATCCCGAACCTCATCCCCCGCTCCAAGTCCCAACCCCACTTTGAGCATTTTCTTGGCTGATGACATACCCAGGCTGGGGATGCCTCCAAACTCGTCACACGCACAGACCCCCGCCTCCCTCCAGTTTGCTGAATCCAGTCCCCTGGGACTTTGCTCTATCGTTGTCCCCTTTCTTCCCTGCCTTTCAGTGTCTTCTTTGCCTCCTTTTCTTTTGCATGTCCCCAAATTTCTTTCATCTTTAACAACCCAAGAAAAAAGACAAAACAAGTTCAAAATTCAAAGCGGAGACCCATGAATCCTTAGTGTGCGTTAACCCTGATAGGGGCTGGGGGGTGTGCCCTCCCCACTCGGCCCCTGCATGCTGCACCGGACAACTCACCCTGTCAGCTTCGGCTACTTCCCCCCTGCAGGGCTCTCCGACCTCTTTCTCTAGGCCAGAGAGCATCAGATTCGACTGTCCTGTTGCTTCTAGACCAGCCACCTGGCTGACTCAGGTACCTGCTTGTTAAGGTAGATGCACAACTTACTATCTCCGCTCCCTTCCTGAACTTCCTATGATCACTCCGGGGGGACCTGAGAGCTATTCTGGGCCACTCCCTCTATATCCGCTTGGCTGCAGAGTCCTGTTCTCCTACCCGCTAAACGTCTCCACGGTAGCACCTTCTCCAGCTTCATCCTGTCGTCCGAACTGCCCGTTATTCACGCTGGCCTCTTCCCCGGCTCTCATTCTCCACACAGCTACCAGTTCCCTTTCTAGAGACACAGTCGCTTCCATTCCTGCTCGTTTCTGATGCTCTCCCTTGCTACCGGAGAAAAGTCTTAATGCTGTTGTCACATGATGTACCAGGCCCTCCGCACCCCCGTGCCCCACAGATAAGGACATTTCTAGAACTCTCCCAGTGCACGGGCACTTCACAGTCACGACTACACTCTTGTGAGGTCACTTTTCTCCAGAACACCCGTCAATGCTTGAGCTAAAACAGAGTTGTCATCTCCCAGAAAGGCATTCTGACATATACTTGCACCACGCTCACTGGTCTCCATGCTCCTCTGGCAGTTGGGAGGGGTGCCCCTTCTAAAGGGCGTGGGGACACTCCATGATGCCATCTGTGGTCAGACGCTTGCACCTGTCCTCTCGCTGTCGTACTAACCAGCCAGAATGGCGAGGTCTGATGTGCACCTGAGGGACCAGTCCCCCTGACCAGCGGGTGTGGGCTTCTCCCACCGCACACAGTGTGCCCACTCACCGAGGATGAAGTACAAGATACGCTACATTACTACAGCCTTTCCACAGGCATCGTGGAGTACGTTTATCATGTGCACTTGTCATTGAACTTCCTACAGTCCTCAAATGTTTTCATGTGTTCAAGTCAGATTCCGAAGTCTATGGAAACAAGCTGCTTCTGACATCTTTTTGTTAGTTTTGACTTTATTTCACAGATTTTATACAGTTATACAACATAAAAGCATAAAATAGTCAACTCTTTTCTCTTATTTACATGGTGTAAAATTTTTAATTAACGAAGATTTCTTATCATGAAAGAGAATATTAACTAGAGCAGAAATACTGTCCATGATCGATTCAGAGAGCATAAACTATGTTCCACT
Organism: Zalophus californianus; assembly: GCF_009762305.2. Classification (NCBI taxonomy): domain Eukaryota; kingdom Metazoa; phylum Chordata; class Mammalia; order Carnivora; family Otariidae; genus Zalophus; species Zalophus californianus. Next base: position 89,489,838 of record NC_045608.1, on the reverse strand, counting down.
TCATGATTTTGCCCTCTACAAGAGAACCTCCAGTTCACTGTGTTTAAATGCAATGACTACCCACTTGCATTCACTTTTCTGAGCTACACACTCTGTCCTGCCTCATTCTACAGACTCGGGAGGAGCAGGGAAGAGCAGGGCTGGGGGTCCACACCATGCCACATCTGCCCGGAAGCCGTGCTTGCTGGGGCCCTGCAATCACCTCAGGATCGATTATCTTCAATGACAATAGTTCTTCTAGGGTAGGGCTCAAGTTCAACAAATATATATCGAAATTCGTACTCGCCACTTTCTGGGTTCTGGAAAACAAACATATTTCCAGGTGTAACTTTTGTCCCCAGGGCTTACGTCCCGCTTAGGCCCCAGAGCCCTCGGTCCCCACCCAGTCCCCACACCTCCTTCACTTCAAGATGCACTGTTCCTTGCTTCCCAGGCTCAGAGCCCTGGATGTAGAACTTCACGCGCATGTGTTTCAGCCCATCCTTTACATATTCAATAAAACTGTCAAGAAAACGAAAGAGCACAGCTTCAATTCCTGTCACTTAAAAATGACCCCGAGCTTTTGGAACGCACGCGAAGCGCGGTACCTGACGTGCTGCCTCCGCCCGCGGCGCGTCGCCTCCCCGTAGCCCTTCACAGGCTCGCCGAACACACTGATGACCTGTGGGACAGATGCAGTGTGGGACTCGGTAAGGCCTCCGCCCTTTCACGCTTCCCAGGGTAATATTTTCTGACAAATCAAGTGAATTTTTTTAAGAAAACAAATTAAGCCTGGGACCCTTTCAAAATGACAACTCCCAACAATGAAAAACCTGCTTCCACAAGTACGTCTTTTGTGCACTTTAGTCGGTGACCCTGTGGTGTGACCGATGGCTTCACAACAGGTGTTCCTACTTCCCACAAAAACCAGGCACAACAAGGTGGGCAAATGTTTAAACACACATTTGAACGTTTTTAGTGAAATGTATCTCATGGGGTCTAATACTCAAAGGTACAAGAACAAGACAATTTTTTGAGTCACTAAAGACGGTGAAAGATAATGAGTACAGGTTTCTCCAGCTATCCAAATGTTTGCTTCACGACTTCACTCTAAAGAAGATCCTACATTAGTACCTGTTTGCTAACTGAACAAAACCCAAAGGCCTCTTTGCTTTCAGAAAATGGTGGCTGTGCCCTTGCTTCACGCCCTTGACTTAAATGAGAGCTTTCATGGGAGCGCGCCACTTTCAGATACCCGGAGAAGCCTGCAATAATCACCTCAGATCGAGAGGTATGAAACCATGATTCCTAACAGGAAAACTGATAATGACATGGAAATGTAGCTCCTCTTGAATTTAAAATGCAAATACTTTGGAGCCTTTCCAAAAAAAAGTAACTGTAACTGGAACCTTCCTTATTCCCTGCTCATTTCCCACATACTCAGAGATGTGTTTCTCTGCCTCCTCCTCCATGGTTCTCACTGACAGCCCACAGTCCAATGGTAAGAAATCAACAGATTTAAAGAGCAAGATGCCTGAGGTCTCCTCCCTGACAGGATTGGAGAAACAGGTGGAGCAAGCGGAGGTGAGGCCCCAGGGAAACCAGTCAGGGCACCTGGAGCTTCATACCTCACCCGTCACGGGGTGGTGCGTGTTGTTTCTCACACACCTGGGTATGTGTGAGAAGCTGCCCTGATAGTTTTTGGTGCTATCTGCTGTTTTCCTTCAAGGTATAAAGATTAAGATTTCAATGGGTAATATTTTTCTACGCTGAAGCCTTCCACCCAGGGAGTAGGAACTCTTGGCGCTACAATGGCTGTGCTGGCTATTTGTGACCGGAAGGCATCGCGGAAAGCCTTCCTTCTGGCAGGACCCCTAACAGAACGTGGGCAACTTTTCCATACGTCAGCCTCCTTCCAGGGAATGCTTTGGGCAGGCTGCGCTCAAGACATAAGCTTTGGAGTCCCACAAACTTGGGCTCAGGTCCTGGCTGTCCCGCTTACAGCTCGGCAATCTCAGCAACACCTAATCTCTGAAGTGTCGGTCTCCCCTTCTGCAAGCCAAACAGTTGCAGTATTTAACACAAACGGTTTCTGTGAGAGCCAAGAACGATGAGGCACTGAGTGTAGTGCCTGGTGCATAATGTGCCTTCAGCGAGTGTCAATAATTACTATTATGATCACGAGCTCATGGATCAGGTTTTTACAGGGCTAGAAACTTACCACAAGAGTTTAATACTCTGGCAAGGTCTAAGCATTTAATATCTATGACAAGTGACTCTCTTGTATAATTAGAATGAAAACACTGCTACACAGACCTTTAGGGGGTCCTAAAGCATTTCAAGTACAGAACAGAGAGCTAATAACATAATCACAATCCAACCATATGACTTTATTATCATACAAACATCACTACTCTCAGAACCAATGTGTGTGTTCTGGCTCCCTGCCCACCCCGCCCCGGCCCCGGGGGCATTTTTTCCCCATCTTCAGAGTGTGTGTGATTCCATCTGGAAGACTAACCTCAGGGTGTGATCTGCATTTTTCTAAGGCTTTCCCATAGATCTTATTAGGGCTTGATGAAGAAAAAAGTTCTTTGAAAACTGTGTAAAACAAGCCACCTGCAAATTATAGAAAAAGAAGATCAAGCAAAGCAAGAGCAAGACAAATGTTAAGTTAAAAGATTTTAGGGGTTGGTATTGTACTTGCTGTGATCAACCTGTGATGCTGATTCCAAAAAGCACCACAATCAAATAGGTAAAATCTCTTCCAGCTTCTTTCACTGTGGAGAGAAAGCACAGCTGAGTTAGATGTGTGCCTGACAGGCGGGAGCACTCACGGCTTCAGCACTTCTAGTGGGGGACATGTGGACTCGGGACCCCATGTGGGGGTCTGCGTGTGCTCTGGAGTGGCTGCTCCCAAGCCTCCCTGTGAATCAGAACCACCTGAAGAAAGTTTTCAAAAGAACCTCGGTAGAGTTCTGGGCCAGGGAATCTGTACTTTATTTAGTATTACAATTTTAATACCTCTTTACTTTCTCAGACGAAGAAACACTAGAACAAGTGATGCAGGCCCTCGGCGTGAAAACACGATACAGACTGGGCAGCGCCGGGCACATTCTGCCGCTCACAGACCAAGTGTTTGCTTTGTCAGCTGCAGTCCAAGGGATCGAAACAGACCTCAACTCTCACAGTCACTTCCCACCCTGCCACCCCCACCCCCCACTGGCTGCGCACACAGTATAAACAGAATGGAATTTAGAACAGAAATTTGCTTGGCCAGACAGATTTGTGAAGCAAATAAACTTAGAAAATGAAGAACCTGTCCAGATCCGGCATCTCTACTGAGAAGGAGCAGCAGGGTTTGTGGGGACATGACCCAGACTACAGTGCACGTGTATGGCCTTGCTTAGGATCTGTTAGGTCTCCCACTTGTTATTACCTCGTTTTAAGGGACCTGGACCTTCTGGATTTTGGCTGTCCTGTACAGTAACCACACACCACACATGGCTATTTGAGTTTAATTTTACAATTAAGTTAACTTAAAATTAAATAAACACTCAGTTCCTCAATCACACTAGCAACACTTCAAGTGCTGAATGGCCACATGTGGCTAGTGGCTACCACACAGAGACCGCATACAGACAGAACATTTCCATCACTGAGTCAAGTTTTATTTGGACAACACTGTTGTGGACATTCTGCAAAACATCACATTTGTCCATTCTATTTACGCCATCATGTTAGAGCGAGCCCAAAGTAACAAGGGGCATGTGTGTCAGAAAGCTTGGTAAACACATGTACTCCAAGTGTGTATGTGTGGTGGGGGGATGAGCCCAGAAAGCAGATCCAGGGTTCACCGACCACATATGCAAAACTCTTAGGGGTACACTGCGTGGGGCATGCTAAGACACCCCATCCCAAATAAAAGAAACTACTGCATCCCATACCCACGCTGTGATAGGTCCCTCTGTACTCTGCGGGCAGCATATCCCACATTTGGGAATACTGCTCCCACTCGTTCACTGAGCCACCAGGAAGGCTGTCACCTCTGAATGGGGTCCGGATGAGGACAGGACTCTGCAGTAGGACCCATCTGCAGTGTAAGCAGCACTGCTGCTGGAGCCAGAAGACCTCACAGACGCTCTTTGACACTTGTGCCTCTGCCCTCTGCATACAGGCTGTTCATTCGTGCTGGATTTTCAATCATCCCTCACAACCCTGTTCAGGCTATTTGAATGAATGATTATGTGTTTTACATATTCAGCAGATTACACACTTGATAGCATACCTTTTTTTTTTGTTAATGTCGTTAAAGACTTCATGTATTGAAATGACATAGAGCAAAATTAACAATAGGCATCTTTGCATGGTATAATCGTGGCGTCTCAACCGTTTGCTTCCGTTTTACTTATTTTTTCTACAGATTACTTGAGAAATGAAGAAATAAACAATAAACATTAAATTCATTAGCTCATCTATGAAAACTCTGACTTTTCCTGACAGCTAAATTTTTGCCTTTCCCATTATCTATGTTCTATTACTGCCCATGTTGAGTCTGTCTCAACATCTGGGCACAGGAGTCATTCAAGAGCAGTGCTGAGTTGACCCACCTGAGCCAATCCATACCGGTTATGCCTCAATAATACCTGTTTATTACACCCAATTACTCTGTGTCTATGTTACGCTCGCCGGTACTCTCTCCGGAGCACAATTACTGTGTTTTCACTGTTCCACTCTGTATCTACCTTCTTCTTCATCAGGTGCTAATCTGTGTACAGGAACTCCCTGGCACACCCATTAGCATCTGTTCAAGTGTCGAGCATAGAGAAAGTGGAAGGTCAAGAAATACTCGTGAACGGCTGTTTTAAAGAGCACTGACGTGGCTATTAGGAAGTTAGGATTAGGAAAATGTGGTCTTAATTTTCAGTTGTGTGAAACTGGGGAAGTGTGCCTCATACGTGGTTTTAATGTCTGAGGGAGTGAGCAGGAAACTCAACGGAGGTAACGGACATCTGTGAAATCTACTTATGATAAACTTTCAAACAATGGTTAAGTTTTATACAGCTCCACGCTAAAACTGATAAAGTTGAGAAAAATCTTCTAGACATAATTCAACAAAGTTATGTAAAAATCAACTCTGAAATCCGAGTTCAAGTCTGTGAAGAAACTGCAGGTCTATTTTCTCAATTCTGAACTGTGTTGAACGGTCTTCCTGGCTTTAGCACCGAACCTGTGTGGAAGCGCCCTGGTAGCTCTCGTCACGTTTGCTGAAAAGACCGACCACCCCGTTACCTTTCTGTGACGTGGAGACGCCGGCTTCCCGTCCCTGGCTGTGCACAGACACTTGTTTGCCGCCGTCGTCCCCTACCCTCTGCGCGCTCCGCCCCTGCGTCCAGATGGTTTTCTGGGTGACTCCAAGGATACACCTGGGTTGCACCGTTTCCTTTCGCTCTCGCACAGCCCAGCTCAGGCTGGGCGCAGTCTTCAGGCAAGCTCTGTTAGGCACCAAGTGTGGCGGGAACCACCGCTTCCCCGACGACCTGCGCAGCTTCTCCGCACACTGTGCAGCTCGTAAGAAAGTACAAATCATGATCACAGAAAACTGCTCCGCTTTGGAAAGGTGCCAACTACGAAGAGCAAAGCTTCACGGCCCGATACACACGCAGCCGGAGTGTACTCAGGGCTACACATTCACAAGGGTGATTCTGCACGGCGTTTTCGGCAAAAACGTTAGCTCACCAAAGAAGCTGCGTCCACTTCCTCTTCCCTTCCATGCTCTTTTTAATCGAATTCAAGGGCTTTAATCACCTTCCGGACCGACGTTCACACACTACCCCCCATGCCTCTGCAAAGTAACCTGGGAAACCTCGAGGCGTCCTGGGAATAGTAGTTCGAGGCCCTCCCCCTTCACAGAGCAGGAAAGGCACCAGGACTACATTTCCCGTAGTGCAAGGCGGCCAGAGAGCGTGGCCCTTCCGCTACCTTCGAGAGTTCCCGACACCTGCGCTGCACGTATGTGGCGCCGCAGGGGTGGGCGGAGTAACCGCAACTGACAAAAATCAAATTAGCGATTATAAGCTGGGTGTTCTTGTGACTCTCTGGGAGGACTGTAAACTGGGAAATTCTCGGTCTGATTGTGGCTTTGCCCCTCGTCATGGGCAAATGATGTAGCCTTTGCGTTTCAGTTTCTCCCCAAGAAAAGCGGACAGGAAGCAGCACAAACTTCCCCAGAGCCAGCGGGGGGTAGGGACGAGGCCGCCGCAGTGCCCAACGCCAGTGGCCGAAACTCAGCGGTCCGCTTGCCACGCAGCGTCCTCAGCTTCAGGCCGTGGGGCGTGGGAAGAAGCAGGGCCCCAGAAGTTTCTAGAGCAGCTCCTGAGGCCGGCGGAAGGGCGGTGCCGCCCTTCGCCCCGCCCTTACGCACAGGCGACGGCGAGGGCGTCGGCGTCGAGGGGGCGTGGCGCGGGTGGCGCGCTCCTCCCTCGGCGGCCGCTCCGCCTCGGGCGCTCCCGCCGGGTCTCCATGGCGACGGGACGCGGCCGGCTCATGCAGCAGCTTTGGTTCGGCCTCCAGGCACTGCGTTTGCCGCCCGGCGGCGCCGGCGCGGCCCCGGGGACTGACCGGGAGGCCGCCGGGCCCGCCGGGATCAGGTGACTGGGGGCCGCGGGTCGGGTCAGTACCCCGCCACCCTTCCCCCTCTGTTTTCGTTCTTCGGCCCAGCGCGGTGTGTTTCTGAAGAATGGCGGGAGGAAATTCCCTCAACTTGGAAACGCGCAGTTACCCCCAGTCCTGACACAAGTAGACTAGCTTCCCCGGGGAACAGTCTTCCTCCTTCTCTTCATTCAGTTCTAGGCACTGGGGGGAACTGGGAACCCTGGCGCGGAGCCTCGCTGCGCTTCGCCGCGCCGATGAGCTCCACCTGTGAGGGCAGGTGCCTGTCACAGGCCTGTACCTGCAGGTCGCGGGAGGGCACCCGTTCAGAACGCGTCCCCCAAGCTCCTTGGTGTTTCTGGGGCGGGAAGTCACCTTTCGTCCTCTTCAGGAGTTTGTAAGCTAGGAAAGTGGAATCTTCTTTTGAGAAGTTTACCAATTTTCTTTTCCCGCCCGTGGTTGGTGAACGGAGGACACAGCCCCTAAGCAGATAATTCTGGTGGGTGGGTTGGCCTGGGAGCGTGTTTTCCCGGGGCAGAGTTTCTGCACTTCCAGCTTCGAGGGCTCCTCTGCATTTTCTTCTCTTTTCTTTTGGAGAGAGGCGGGGGGGAAGGCAGAGGGAGAGGGAGGGAGAGAATCTTAAGCAGGCTAGTCGCCCAGGGCAGAGTCCCACCGTGGAGCTCAAGCTCGCAACCCTGAGATCATGGCTCAAGCTGAAACCGAGAGTTGGCTGCTTAGCAACTGAGCCACCCAGGCGGCCGGTTTCTAAGCAAACCCTGAGGGATGCCTGTTGATAGCCCCCCGTTCGTGTTCATCCCTAATCCCCTTCTGCCTGTCTTCCTGACGAAGTGCTGGGCTTGTGTTCTTGTCCTGGTGTCTAGAGACCCATCTCCTGCATTTCTCTTGGGCGCCCTGGTTCTGAAGGGTGGCCCTCTTCTAGGGCGAGAGAAGGCAATTTTGAGGAGATGGGGAAGGGGCAGGAAGCGGGAGGCTGCAGGTCCGTTCCAAAAGGATCTTTAGCTTAACTCCAAGGGTAATGATTCAGGTTCATTTCCCAGTGAAAGATCCAGTCTGTTCGAGGTGTCAGTGTGCTATCGTGGTACCTTATCAGATTCTTCTCGTTTTATGGTGAGTGGTTCCTCGCTTTATGCCCATCATCCCAATTGGTTCGCCAGGTGGAGGGACAATACAAAGAACAATTTGCATTCTTGAGGAGTCTTTTTGCTTGCAAGTCCTCATGATTTGTAAGATAGGAAAACTCATGTGTATTATGCCTTCTAACAAACCAAATGTCTATGTTTATGTATAAAGTATGATTCTGTTATTTAACAGTTCAATAACTTAAATTACTTTGCGTTTTCCCGAATCTCCAGGATGTCGTCCCATGTTCATCCTAGGGTCCATTACCCACTTACCCTGGTTTCAGAAGTGGTTCTCTGCACCTTAGTATTATGGTAATAGTTGGTTCTTGAGAATAGCGGCAATGCTCGACATACCACAAGCCTCGTGAGAACTAAAATGGTGACAGTGCCTTCAAAACTTCTGTAGGAGAGAAACAGTGGCATTTAAATTGGAGCCTCGAACTTTAAATCAATTTGCCACGATTCCTAAAATTAGTCTTTATATATACAGCTCTGTCAGTGGGGAGCAGAATGATTTTTATGTGATGAATCTTCTATTACTTTGTAAGTTGAGCGAACTTCTTGGTAATGATGTAATTAGAGTGCCTGGCATTGGAGCCCGCATGTCAACCTGTGATTTGGTGAGGTCTGCATTCTTTATGGGAAAGAAAAATCAGCTGCCAAGAATGATTGCAGATGGTCTAAGTAGGTGGTGATTTTTATTGTCTCACTGCAGAAAAATTAGATTTTAATAAGGAATCAGCTCCCTTTTTAATGAAAAAATGTGAACATGTGTAAATGTCATAAACTGTGAGAAAAATAGCAGAAAGGATATCAGGTTGGCTTAATTTCGACTTGATCTAGTTTCTTTGGTTTATCAAGTATCAAAACTTAGGGACAGAAGATAATTTTTTCTTTTTTTTTAAAGAAGGTAAATTTTTTAAATATTGAATTTATTCAAAGCTCTCAGGCAAAATCTATTACTTAAAAACTGTTTTTAAACTAAATGTCATCTTACTAATTATGTCAGCTAAGTATGCACTTAATTTTGTAGACACATAAATCTACATGAGGACATGCATGGAACTGACTGATTTGTTAATTGTGTGTCCCTTGAAAATGTGCACTTGGTTTATTTTATGGAGAAATGGAGATGTACTTTCAATAATACCAAAAGCCATACTGATAAGATATAGAATATAATAATATAGTACAGTCAGGAGAGCTCTGGAAGGACAGTCGGGAGATGGGAAAGTCTCTGGGGCTCTTGGCCTCTATGTTGGGACCTTGAATGAGTCACTGTAAGTGCCTTGTTAGAACTATAGTCTTCTCTGATTTGTGAAATAGGGATTCATGAGATCTATTTTAATTCTGGATAAGTAAAACAGCTAGAGAAAGGCTGTACTTCTCAAACAGGTGCCAGTGGGAATGCATGGGGCATCCTCCTGACGTGTAAAATTAATGCAGTGGCTTTGGGAAAAATGTTAAGTAATTTAACTGGTAAGTAATATAATACATTTGTACAATAAGACAACCACAGATAAGTTATCCAGTAGAATGCAACATTTGCATTAATTCTTAAGATCAATTAAGAGACTTCAAAGAACTTTTGAGCTTTTGGGTGTGCCCCCAGATTTCAGGGCAGCTGGTCCTCCAGCTGTGTGGATGCCTTTGGAACCACTGTACCTGCCCTAAAGGATTATGCTATCACACTGTGAGTCCAAACCTTCTCGTGTATGGGATTCTCGTTTTGAAATTAAAACAATAAAAATCCCACAGTTCATTGCATATTCAATATATTAAGTAATACTAGAAAATGCATGGAGTTCTGGCCCTTCAATTCCTCAGCCCCCATTTAAAAACAACCACCACCCAAAAACCTTGTAAGATTTTTCTTTGTCTTTCCTTCCAGAACTTTTTCCTTTGTGCGTATTTACTTTTTCTCTTAAGAGACAAGATCAAAGATATGATTATGTAGTGTATCCTGAGTTAGCCTGCTTTTTTCAACTGATATGTTATTTATGTAGCGGGTATTTATTGACTGTCTCTGTATGCCAGGATGTTGTGGGTGAAGAATCAGGAGTGAACAAAACTTGTGCAAAAGACCTGCAGATGGGGAGCTTACAATTCCAGTGATGTGAACGGAGTAGATAAGTAAGATGTGTAGTGATGGATGGTGATAGGTGCTAAGGAAAAAAATAAGGAGGGGGCCTAGAGTGCGTGTGTGCACATGCATCTTGTGTGTGTGTGTGTGTGTAGTATGGGTTGGAGTTTGAGAGAGAGGAGTTGTCAGTGAGCTGGTGACATTTGCATGAATACCTGAAGGAGGTGAGGGACCAAGCCATGCAGACATCTGGAAGGCATCATGAGCTCGTTTCTGTCTCAGACACTTTCACCTGTGTTGAAACTGTCCATTTTAATTGGCTGAGCTTTGTTCACTGTATGGAGCCAGGCTGTTTAACCAATCCCTGTACTGTCTCTGGAAGTTCGTCAGTGCAGACAACTCTGAGACAGACTCTCTCGAGTCACATTTTTGGGCTCATTTTCTTGCTTAAGGATATATTTTGTACAAGTGAAATTCCTGGCTTAAAAAAATACAAGTGCCTTTTAAGCTCTTGATAAACACTACCAGATTTGGTTTTCCATACTGTTTATACCAATTTGTGCTCCCAGCAGTGAATGAGATGTTCTTTATTTGGTTTTTGCCAGTTTGTTAGATTGAAACGGATTGATACAGCATATTAATTTACTTTTCTTCGACTCCCTTGGAAAGGACTTAGGATGTAATAGACTTTATTTTTTTGATACTTTTTGATTGCAGAAATATGTGTGGCAAGAAGCTGTTACCAATTTACTAATGCCTTTTTTTTTAAGATTTTATTTATTTGTCAGAGAGAGAGAGGGCACAGCAGGGGGAGCGGCAGGTAGAGGGAGAAGCAGGCTCCCCGCTGAGCAGGGAGCCCAATGCGGGGCTCAACCCAGGACCCTGAGATCATGGCCTGAGCCGAAGGCAGACGCTTAACCAACTGAGCTGCCCAGACACCCCAATTTACTAATGCTTTTAAACAAATTTATATTTGAGAACCCCCCAGCAGTCTTCATTTTTTAAAAAAAATATTTATTTATTTGACACAGAGAGAGCACAAGCAGGGGGAACATCAGGCAGAGGGAGAAGCAGACTCCTCGCTGAGCAGGGAGCCCGATGCGGGACTCCATCTCAGGACTCTGAGATCAAGATCTGAGCCGAAAGCAGACACTTAACCGATTGAGCCACCCAGGTGCCCCCCAGCAGTATTCATTTAAGTTAAGGAAGCTTTCCTCAGTCTTCACATACAATGTCTATATACAGACCCCCAGACTCCTTGGATGACCATGAATAATGGCAGGGGTCCAAGGGTCACTGGCTGGGAAATCCCGGCAGATAGTATTACTTGACGGAGGAGTAATAGAAATGCCTTTTATTTAAAGCTTATGTGTTAGAACCCTCTGTCAACTAAAGATACTTGATTTTTGACTATGTAATACAGATTGGTACAGAATTTACAAGAAGTTAACGACTTAAAATAAGGAGTGCTTTTAAATCATTTAAAAATATATGTTTAAAAATTGTGTATTGTGTTGAATGGTGCTCCCCAAATTCGCGTTTACCCAGAACCCTAGGATGTGATTTTATTTGGAAATGGGGTCTTTGTAGATGTAATTAGTTAAGATGAGGTCACACTGGGGTTAGGATGGATCCTAAACCCAATGTGACTGGCGCCCCTATAAGAAGAGACACCCAGGGAAGATGGCTGGGTAAGACGCAGCAGAGGGCAGAGTTGGTCATCTTAGCTGCCACAAGCTAAGGAACACCAAGGATTGTCAGCAACCACCAGAAGCTGGAAGGGGCAAGGAAGGAGTCTTCCTTAGAGACTTTGTGGAGGGAGCATGGCCCTCCCAACACTTTGACTTTGGACTTTTGGCCTCTAGGACTGAGAAAACAAATATCTGTTGTTTTAAGCCACCTAGTTTGAGTCAGTTTGTTAAGGCAGCCCTAGGACACTAACACAATTAGGAAATTGTATTTCACTTCTCATTACTGTGTTAGAGCCAGGTCAGTGGAGTTGAAGCTTTTCTGTTGTGGAAATCTTTGCTGAAATAATACTTTCAACAGAAATACAAAAATCTGTTGCATAGGTGGAGTTTTCTGGATAAAGGGGGAGGGCGTGGTGGAGCTTTCCAAATGAGGGTCCCTTCTGCCTGCTGTCCCTCCCCTTCCTGTGCTGCTGGGCACAGACTGGGTACCACTGGTTCTGCCTAACTTCTCTGCGTTCCCAAGAACTCACTGGCATGTTGAATGTCTTTTGCTGAAGCGGGCATGGAGAGGCCTGGGTAGCCAGCGTTTCTTACCTCGGTGACTTTGTTATCCTCCAGGGTCTGGAAAGGTTTACTATGTCCCTCCTCTCCTACGTGGAGGTGCCAGCATGCAGATGCTAGCTAATGTTTATTGAGGGCTTATCGTGACCAGCCATTATGCTGTTTCTGAAGAGAAAAACCTAGAAAGGGAGGACAAACTAATTCTCTGGCTGCTCAGAAGCCCATGGGGAATCATCAGGCAATTTGAGTGTTTGCGGATGCGCACATCATGGCGTGCCCTTTTCCACGGGGGATTTCAGGCTGTGCTTGGTTATGGGCCATGTGCTCCCTGTGCCTCCTATGGGCGGGGCCGTGCTTGGGATCTAGGACCATCCTCTGTTCAGATCCATCCCTGGGGCTTTCGTTCTTCCACTTCCAGAGAGATGATTGCCCTTCCTTCCAACTTCTCGTGACCCTCACTTTGCCCCCAGTTGTTACCCATATCCTTTTTGATTGTTAGTCCAAGTATATCCAGGGAATCGGCTTGGTAGGAAAAATGGGGGGTGCTAAACTCTTGGTGACCAAAGTACATACTCAGAGCAATGGCATATTGGTGAACTGGGTGTGTGGAACCTATGCTCTAGATTTTAGTCACATGCTGGGTGGGAGGCGGGTCAGTAATTGATGTATGTATGTTTGTGTGTGTGGTAAAGAAGCAGCTTCCAAACCTTTCCAAGAGAATTAGCGTATCCACCAGTAGCTCTGTCTGGGGGCTGCTGCCTAGAAACTGAAGGCTGTGGGCTCCATGCCTTCCTGGGTTTCTGGGTAGGTTTCAGATCCCTACCAAGCTGCTGTGGAGCAGTGCTGGTTTTGAGGGCTGATTTTAATAAAAATTTATTTTAGGAACTTCTGAAAAGAACTAACTGCATAAAATATGATACCTTACTTCATTGAATCTTAAAAGCCTTTGATTGTAAGATTTACTATTTTTTTGTACCACTAAAATAAAAAATAGATGGCCAGTCAAATATATTCCATTGAATGTGAGATACTTAAAATGTTAAAAAAATTGGAGGATGAGTACTTGGTGTTTCTGTGGCTGTGATCGCCGCAGCCAGGGTTGGAGCCAGTTATCATCCCTCAACGACTAGCAAGGTTGTAGATTATGTGGGCAGTTCTGGTTCACAAATCTAAAGTTTCTCTTGATTGATGCAGTTTTTTGTTACGTTTGTGCTATTGTTGAAGCCGGCCAGTTGATAACATTTTATTTTTTTCCTTTTATTCCACTAAATAAGCTTTATAGCACCTCTCTGATATGTTGACAGTCTATAAAAGCAAATGTTTAATCTTACTGTTTACTACACTTGATCTTAGCCAAAAGGCCAGAAGTGATTAATCTTATGTTTAAAACGCATCAGAATAAGTCCAGTTTTCAGGTTTACTTACTCAGGACACATGGAATGTTTCACAGTCCCTTGGCTCTCCGACCCCACTCCCCACTTCCTTCTTACTTTCCTTCCTTCTTTCTCCTTTCTTTCTCTCCTTCCTTCCTCCTTTCCTGAGATGAAATTTTATAATGAGTCATTCTTGGAGTTTATGAACCCTTTACGGTTTTGTAGAGGGAACTGGACAGGTCACCTGTTCTTACAACTTGACTTTTCCATCTTAGTTTCAGAAAGGGGCCAAGCGCCAGGTGTGCAGGAAGGACTACTACCCTGAAGCAGTGCGCTGGGTGGGGAAGGCGCTGTGAGCAGCCCTCCACTGTGCATCCTGTGTCTCTGGAGAGGTGAGTCGCAATAATTGGCGCTCTTCTGGGGGGCTCTGGGGTGGAGTTCTTAGAGAAAGTTCCAATGCTGTACATACCAAGCTGCTGTTCTGAGCTGAGAATAGAATTGCGTGGGAAGAAAGTACAACATGGAGAGTTTGCTGTGAGTCATCAGCCTGTCACCACTGTCATTATTAGACTAGGTTTATGAAGTGAACTAAAAGTGACAAGTAAATTTTCCTTTTTAAAAAATGTTCTTCAAAATTATTCACATTCTGTTGATAAAGACCCTTGAAACAGTGGAAAGGAGATTAAAGTGTGTTCTTCTAAAAGCTCCAGAGGTCTCTGGGTCTCTTAGCTTTCAGTGCTTTGGGAGCCCATTTTGCCCTGGAAAGGTTCTGCAGAATCCTTTTTTTGAACTATTTGAAATTGATGCTGAGATGCCTGTGGATTTTTGTTGTGCTGATGCTTCTGGGACACCAACTCTGCTAAGCATTGTGTGGCGCCCTGAATGCGTGGGATCACTGCAGACATTTACAGCAAGCGAAGGATGGCTCACATAGTCTGCATATTGCAAAATTCAGATTCAACCATAAGTTACCTGATTTTAAATTTTGGGCTTTGATACTATAACTCAGCTAACAGAGTACATACTTTCAGTGTATACTGAAAGAAGAAATGAAAAAAGTGTGTGCTGAAAAAAGAAATGAAAACTAAAAAAGAAAGAATTAAGGACAGTAATTTAAGTTTTAAACCCTGTAGTCTGAGAACACGCTCTGTCATACAATAATCTGATACGGGAAATAGAACGAATATTGATTCAGTTCATCCATCCATCAAATATTCGAGGACCTTCTCTGTACCAGATACTGTGCTCTGACACTTTCAGCTTCTAGGATTGTCCTGTCTCTCACTTGCCCCATCTCCTTCCCCATCCTTCCACACTTCCATCCGCTGCAGTATGAAATAATTAGAATCCCACACAAAGTGACCCAATATGGGTGTGGATAGTGATAGTACTGGCTTTGAGGAAACCTCATGAACAATAATTAGGAATGTCTTTGATCTTTACTGTTCTAACTATAAAGTGGGGTTTTTCTGCTTTTGCTAGAGAAGTACAGGGAAAGCCCCCCCCCTTCATTATGTTAGTCCGCTGGGTAGGAGGGTGAACGTCTCTAATGGCCTTTGAATAGGATTTTAGTCCAATTAAATAATTCTTCCTGGATAAGATTTGCCAGATACCTTTCTGAAATGTTTTCTTTAAGCCCAACTCTACATTTTTTTGAATTATTTAAAAAAATAATAACTGTGAATTTTTGTGAAACAGTTGAACCAAAATATGAAAACTATGTGAAATGGGTAACCCAAAGGGTCACAAAATGTGCTTTCTTGCAACTGTACCATCTCTGCATTAGCAACATTTTGTCACTAAAAGCATCTAATTTATTGACTCTGAATGTAAGGAATTTCATTTGGCAGGAGGGATTTAATTAATCCCTAAGCAAAACCACTAGTTTAAACAATCAGGGAGTCTTTGGTTAAATATCTCTGAAGGATTTGAGTAGGGGTAGCTTCGACTAGTGACACGGATCAGGCCTGTCTTGCATTCTTCATCTTTTCTCTGAGGATCTACTTCATTCTTTCTCAGTATTATCAGAATCTTGGGACTGATTATTTCCCTATGGAAACATTTGATAACCTGATATTTTATTTTTTAATTTTAATATAAAATTTAAAATCGTTAAAATCACAAGTGAAGAGCAGGGGCAAGCCATTTTAAATTGGTCAAAGCGTTTTACTGCCTCAGTTCTTTATCTCCAGGCCTCCCCCGCCTCCCCCCCCCCCCCCCCCCCCCGTCTTCTCTGGCTTACTTTCTTCCAGCCTTAGGTCCAAATGTGCCCAAACGTGCCCAAACGTGCCCATTCCTGACTTCCTCACATTGGTAAGGTTTTCTGGACACTTTCAGATTCTGATAGTTGTTTTGTAAAAGTGTAAGGTCATAGAAATACATGGGGTTTTGAGAATCCAGCTCAATGTCATTTATTTAGGCCATAAATGAGAAAGGAAAAGAGTTCAGAAAATCTTACGGGGCTTGGTGTCTCCTTAAAGCCCCAGAGGAAGGTTTCAAGTGTGAGGACATGCAGGAAGAGGGTACGTGAGAGTGGTATGGGTTAGGTGAAAAATAAGTGGATATTTCCTATTCCAGTTCCTTTTTTTTTTTTTTTTTTTTTGAGGAGGAGGAGGAGGATTCTGTGTTATTTTTTAATGAATAGCTAAGAACGCATTCTTTTTCTCTTACTTCCTTTTATCTCCCTGAAGAATGATGCATACTTTCATGAGGGAGGTGGGGAAATCCTGCCTGTGGATTCACAGTGTGTGAATATGAATAACATGCCAAGGATGTTAGCTTCCCGTAACCTTGGGTCTCTGGATTCGTTTAGGTCATGAGGATTGTGATAGACATTTCAGTTGAGAAACCAGTGGAAGTTAACGGTACAGTTTGCCTCTCGTACAGGAGGGGTGCTTGTCACCTTCTGTTTGGAAGTGAACACCTGTTGTTTTCTGGGTAACTTTTAGCTCAAATGCTTGCCCGCTTCTCTGATTTCTTCCCCTCTCACAGGATGCCTTCAGAAATCTTGCTGAAGATCTTTTCCTACTTGGATGCTGTGACCCTGCTGTGTGCTGGATGTGTGAATAGGCGCTTTTATCATCTGGCCAATGACAAGTAAGGAGAAAACCAAATCTCTCTCTTGTCTCTTGATGGCGTTTTGATGGAAGTCATGAAAACTAGTGAGACCGTTTTAACCATTTTTTTTTAAACTTAAAAGAGTTACTTTTGAAAGTGTTTTTAGAATAGATGTAATATGTCTAATGCTTTAAGTGGTCAAATGGATATTTCCAGTGATTTGCACTTACATGTTTAAAAAAAAAGGAATATCTTTGCATGAACTGAAAAAGATCAAACTTACTATTGGTGCAACTGTTGTCTCCTGTATGGAAAAATACATCTCTTGTCTGTGTCAGTATGCACACAAGTGGGTTCAGTGTGGGTTCAAGGGAAATACGCATGTTCTTGACAGTGCTAGAATGGATGTAGAACAATTTTTGTGTCTCTTTCTTAATGACTCTTAGTAAGAGGTGAAGACATTCACTAAAGCAAAGTGCAGTAAGGCATTTTTCATGAAAGAGGTCAATTAAATATCCAAATTATAGCTCTTTGAAGGGTTCTTACTTTGTTTAAGGATACAGCTCCAATTACTCAATAAGCTGATAAATTATAAATTGCTTAGTTTCTCTAAATATCACCTCTCCCCACTGACCTTCACAGGCCCAGATGGTGCAGGCACTGGGCCTTCCAGTGGATTTGGGGCCATACCTCTAGTATTGTTCCTTGCATACTTTTATTATTAATTATGTGCCCATCCCACTTTCTTGGGAGTTGTCTTTTAAAAATCTGAGCTTCTGATTAAATTACCCTTGTGTTTGTTTTCTTGTTATAAGAAATATCTTAATTGCGTACATTGCATTTTATTTTATTTTTTATTTAAAGATTTTTATTTTAAAGAGAGAGAGCGAATGTGTGCACAAGGATGAGTGGGGGAGTGGGGGAGAAGGAGAGAATCCTAAGCTGACTCCACCCTGAACATGGAGCCTGATAAGGGGCTCAATTCCACGCCCCCCAAGACCATGACGAGAGCAGAAATGGAGAGTCAGGTGCTCCTGCCACTCCTCCTGCTTGTGCTCTCTCTCTCTCTCTCTCTGTCAAGTAAATAAGTAAAATCTTAAAAAAAAAAGATGTGCACAACCGACTGAGCCACCTAGGCGCCCCTGCATATGTTGAATTTTATTTTTAAGAGTCATTGTCTGATTTTATAGTTAGATTTCATAAAGGGCGTACTAACACTGTTCATCAGAACATTAAATTGGCCCCATTTTGTCAACAACTTGTTTGAATTTTGTCTGTGCCTGACTGGTAGTCAGAATAGCTAACTATGCCCTTGTCCTCAAATCCACCTTAGTTTTTTAACAGGATGGGTGATCAAGAAATGACTGTGTTTGGGTTTTAAGTACTTGTTAGAAGCATCTTATACTTGACATTTGTATTTTATAAATAATCGAGCGGAACAATCTGCACAGCATTTTAATTCTATCAAATGTTCTTTTTAGGCTTCACTTGTGGTAAATACGGTAAGCCGCCGTGTGTGAAAGTGGTTCTTCATACAGATGTTAGGTGTAGTTCTAACTGAAGGTGTGTGGGGTTTGGGGTTCGTGCTCTGCTCCCCCTTCCCCCAGCGTTTGCTCTAGTAGTTTGGGAGCACTGGTGCATGGGCAGGAATAGACTCAGCTGCAGTTCTGTGGGGCCCCGTGAGAAATTTGGGAACACTTCTGTGGAGTAAGATGATGAGTAAAATAAATTGAAGAAAATACGAACAAGCTTTTATGTAAAGGGAGTTTTTAAAAGTGCCTACTCAAGGGATTTTGGCAAAACAGTGTCAGATTTACCTACGTGGACTCAACTCATCATCATTTTGCAACTCTTAGCTCACGTATGAAAGGCCAGACATTTCTGAACTGAGAAAATAAATACCTGAGGGCAGAAAACTTGGTGTGAAAGGATTGTGTGGGGTGAGAAATGATTTCAGAGTGCTTACTAGCAAGAGTGTTGGTAGGGGTCAGATTGTGGGTGAGTCTGTTGGGAAGTCCGTGTACTGCCTGCATCAGGGAGACCCATGTGCAAGTGGAATGTCTGCGAGGTGACCCTTGCTCTGGGGTGACGACCAGCTGACGGAGTGCGGGCTCACCTGTGGAGCGTGGGGCATGCCTTCTCCCCACTGCCTCTTGGCCACTGGCCAGCTCATCCCACACTGAACTACACAGAAATGTGGAGACATAAATTAGCACATCATTACATTTACTTATGTAAAGCTCACCTTCCACTGTAGGAGATTGATTTTAGCCCCGCCTCAGTTTCCCCCAAGAGAAGCTTCTTTCTTTCCCTGAAGGAGAGCAGTGGCTGGGAGAGAGGTGCCTTGGGCTCCGTTCACCTGCTCATTGCCACTGTTCCTGTGACTTCTCCTGGGCCTCGGGGCGTGATGGGCACGAGGGACACACAGGCTGTGGCTCAGAGCTGAATTTGGAGTCAACTTGGTAGCTGATGGGCTCTCTGCATTTGGTTAAATTTCTTGGTTTCCTCAAGTTGATTTCTGTGCTACTGAAGAGGCTGAGAAGCCCAGGGGGTGGGGGGGTGGGCTCTGGTTGAGGCTGCGTGGGTACAACCCTGGGCCTACCGTTTCCTCGACTTACACAGACTGGCCTGGGCCAGATCTTTGCACTGGGGCCTCATTACATTTTCAGTTCTGTGGGGACAATAATAGTAGCTACTTCATGGGTTTGTTGATGATTAAAGTAGTTAACGTTTATAAAGGGCTCAAATTATGCTTAACACAGTGCTCAAAAACTACTAACTGTTGTTATTTTTTTTCATTCATTATGCAGTGAATTTTTTCACTTTCTTCTCTTTGTGCAAGCATAATGTGTTCCTTGTGGAAAAATTAAAACATAGAAATCAAAAATAATATACCGTTCCATTGCTGCTGACATTTCTCTGTGTGTGCCTGTATATATGGTTCCTTTCCAATCCTTTAAAAATGTATATACTTAAAATAACACAATAGGAATCACCTTGTATATTTCTTGTTATTTTTCTATAATCTGTTATTCCATTATTGCTGTAGGATGGCAGTGGTTTGGATGATGCCACATACCATGAGATCACTCATTTTAACTTGACCCTGGGAAACAAGCTTTTCCTTTTACTACGTGTTTCTGGGGTTGATGAATCTGAAACACTTACCTCAAACTGCAGTTCACTTTAACACATGAGCGACTGTAAATATTCAGTTTGATTCATTCATGGACTCGGGCTATTTAAAGAGATCATGCATCTCTAAGGTAATATATTGCTACTGCAGGGGCATGACAATGTGTCTTAGTTAACGTAGTTCCTCTTCTCCCCCAGTTTTATTTGGATCAGAATCTATTCAACTGCATTTTCACCTAAAAGATCTAACTGGAAAGTTAACTCAGCAGAGACGACTGCTGTATCTATGAACTTACTGTCGGTTGAGGATAAAGAAGCTGGATACTGGAAGAAAGAATATATCACAAAACAAAGAGCATCTGTAAAAGCAGCGCTAGCTCAGGTTCTCCAGCCTGTCAACACTTACACAGGCCTTCCAGTCAAAACCAAAGAGGCCCTCAGGTACAGAGCACCCTCTTGAGCCATGCGCATGTGGTTACTTGAGGGCCCCGTTTAACAGTTATGTGCACGTCACCATAAAAAGAAGGATGGTGTAAGCTCAGGGTATTGGGTGTATAAGGATGCATGTGCAGGTTATACTGTGAGGGATGGTCTTGATATATTCCTGTGTCCCTGTGCATCTGCTAGCTGTATAGCATTTCCTTATTCCGTATAAATGGTCTGAAGTCTTTATGAAGAGCAGAAATAACCCAGTAATCTGGTGTAGTAAAGCAATAGCATCCAGAGCGTCCTTCCTTCTGGGCAGAACTTGGTCTTGTCTGTGTGTTGCTAGTTCCGAGAACATGGTAGGTGTTCAATGAATGTTTGTGAGGTGAGGAGAGATGCTCTATAGAGAGGACCATTGATGAACAAAAAATTTATGTCAGACACCTTCTGAGAACTTCAACTTTGACTTTTTAGGACCTAGATACTTTAGAGATGATATGTAAAATTGACCTTAGCATTTTTTTTTTTTTTCTGCAATGAGGCAACCATTTTTAGCTTTTCTTTCTGCAGAATATCTGGTTTAGGTTGGGTAATTATACTGAAAGAAAAAAATGGAAAAGAGTACATCATGGAGCACGTTGACCTTTCCATAAATGATTCATCAGTGACGATTATGTGGTATGGCAAAAATTGGCCACAGCTAGCCACGTTGTCAACCTTAGATTTGTGTGGTATGATGCCAGTTTTTATGGACCGGTCTAAAACCCCCTCCAAAAATGGGTAAGTACTAATTCAACAGAACCTTTGGGTGAGAACATCTTATGTGTAAATACTAGTTGCCATTCTTGTAATTTAAAAAATACCATCAGTGTATTTTAATTTGATTGCATCTTAAAGACGTCTCTTGCATCCCAGATCACTATAGAATAGAAAAAGAATGGATTTATAACATTTATGATTAGATCTAAATTTAGGTTCCTCATACCTTGGTTGTCTATAACAGAGAAGAGTATTCTAATTAACAAAATTCCTAGGTGATTGATGGCTAAGGTTTTGAGCTTTTTAGTTTTAACCATTTTAAGACAAAGATTTATACAACTATTATATCTCCTTTAGTAAATGGTACAGTAATCATAGTTTAAACATTAGGCCATAAGGTAATAAATCTTATGTTTATGCTCCTTTCTGTTGAACTGACGGGGATGTGTGATCTTGTGCAAGTAGCTTAGTCTCTCTATGCCTCAGCTTTCCCGAGTGTGGAAGGGGGGTGGTGATGATGGCAAGGAGTATTTAGCATGCACGGCTGCTGTGAAGAAGATCAGAAGCTTTCACTGTAAAGTGCATCAGTCAGATCCATGTGTGTCACCTTGCTGATGTGCATGGAGTCCTTACTTAGGGGCTCTGTCCTCAGGAGCTCTGTGCTGCGTCCATATGCATTACAAGTCTCTCCGGCTCACTCTTCTGCTCATTAGTCACTTTCTCCAGGACGCTACCTGCTGTAGCGTCCTGACCTGAGCAAGTGAGTGCACCTACATAAAAGGCACGGCAGATGTAGAGGTACAGAGGTTGCAGCTACCTTCTCCAGGGTCAATTGCCTGCCCTCGACTGCCTCCTTCGCTGCCCAGCATCCTTTGACGTTGCCATGGCATTTACCACGTCATTGTTCCTACCAGCCTGTGTGCTGGGGTTCCACCCCTGGTTTCTCTCACAGGTCACATGTGACCTTGGGATGGAGGTGTTGTCATGGTGCGACAACATTCTTTCATGGTTTCCCTGGATGCGGACACATTTTTGCAACTCTGTAACCCAGGACCTTGTTTTAGCTTCTCCTCTCTGGGGCTGATCCTTTGAGGATTGTTTCAGTGATTAGGTTTCTACTTGTTGTGCTGGGAATGTGAGAGCATTGGGCTTCTTAGTGATGATAAAGCCAGGTCTCACTATAATCTGAAAATAACCTTAATGCTATGAAGAATAACATGTGAATAATTTTCCCTGATTATGTTACTGAAGATATTTTAGAAGCATGTTTAATTTTTTAAATGATAACTTTATTTGGATAAATTCCTGAAATTTCATATGGTATCATGATAGACACCAGATTTTTCTAATGTAGTGTTTGAAATGATGTTTGGAAAATCAGTCCACCATCTCTGTACTAATTTGACTGAACAATATGTTATTTGGCATATCATGAAATATTATTTATAGGCATTAGGACAACATTATTAACATCAATTAAGATAGTCATGGAAGACGAAGTGGATAGTGTTGAATTATAAATCTCAGTTAAAGATATTTTGCTCCTGAAAACTGCCATCCGGGTCAGGAATACTAGGTACTGCACAGTGAGAGAAGTGCTAGAATTTATTGGGAAAATTTAGTGTAATTTATTTCCATTAAAACTAAGTAGACTTCAGCCAGCATTTGATAAGCTGTGGAGAACAGACACTAAAAGTGTTTTTTAGGAATCTGTTTTGATGGGCTCTTTTATTGCAAGTTGGAGAGCAAATGCCTTTATCGTGCAGAAGTACAAACCCCATATGCATTTGTGTGACAGCAAAAGAGAAACTTGGTGATTGTTATTTGGGTATTTTTTGTTTCCTCCATGAGAAGTTTCTCAAGAGCAGCAAAAGCCTTATTTATGTAATTTGCAATTTGAATTTTCCTGTAATTTTTACCATTCTAGTCAGATTCATTAAATTTTCTCCTCTGCAAGTGTTCTCCATTTCGTGGTTTATGCTATACTTCTCCAAATTTGGGAAGAATGTTGGGTAAACATTAGCCATCATTTCTCTCTGTGGCCTGTGAGGCCAAGGCACATGAGGACTTAGCCCGTTCTCTGTGGGGTTTGTTTAAACTGCTCTGGAGCCATGGTGATGAGTATTCTCCTTTTGGGCCCACTGAAGAGTGTGAGAGGAGGCTTTTCACACCCCACCTGGCCTCGTCTGTCTACACAGGCAGTGACTACCATTTCTGAGCACCTTAGGTTTGGATCTAAGGTTTCCTTGATGCCAGACGTAGGTTCCTAACCCTTTGTTTGGCTTCCTCCCCATGTAGTCTACCTATGCGGGGTATATTTTTAGGTCACACATCACGCACATGCTTGCCGACCACCTCTCCCTAACCACTGTGGTTTTCAGCACAAAAAGTCCTTTGAAAATTGAGGGAGAGACCAGGGTAGTCTGGAAGCTGTAGATCTGGTTCTGATGCTTAAAGCCTCCCCCTCTCATGCTCCCACTTGGAAACAGTACCACCGCTGAACTCCTTAGTTTTCTGATTCTTTTACTTAGTGAACATTTGAATACCTGTCTCCTGCCAGCTGGTGTCTTAGGAGCTGGAGGAGAATGCTTGAATGCCATGTGGCCCCAGCTCCTTAGGGACTTGCCTCTAATGCTGAGCTATGTTCATTGACCACTGAGATCTCATCTCCCTTATAATTTCCTAAACTATCTCTATATCCCTGGAAATGACAGACATCTATGTTTACCATTATAGTGCTTATAGAATGTTTCATTCTGTTGTTTTTACCTCTTATGATGAATAGCAGAGTTTCCTTACACCTGAGTTGTTACCCTTAGACACTAATTCTAATACAGAGTTCACAGTGGATCTTCATGACAATACTCAGGATTTGGGTTTAAATTCATTTTCTAATATTAAAATTTTCACTCT
The DNA here is from genome assembly GCF_009762305.2 of Zalophus californianus. Lineage (NCBI taxonomy): Eukaryota > Metazoa > Chordata > Mammalia > Carnivora > Otariidae > Zalophus > Zalophus californianus. The sequence goes on along the minus strand of NC_045608.1, from coordinate 89,466,068 downwards.
GAGTTATCCTTGATAATCACTTTAAAAGGTATATATATCTATATATATCTGCTTCCAGACAGCCTACTGAGACCCCCTGCTTTTTTGTCATTTAAAATATTTCATCTTTGCTTATGCATTATTTCTCTTGATTAGGAATACATATGAGAATCTACTTTTGATGGTGACATTGTGCTGGGCTCTGAGGGAAAGAGGAGAAAAGATGGTTCTTTCTCACCCTCATGATTCTTCCACTTACTTCTGAATGGGCTGTTGAGTTGAGAGTAAGAGCAAGGAGGAAGGGAAGGAAAACATAGTTGGGTGAGAAATTTGGGTGTGTCCATTTTCCTTTTATTTATAGGAGTTTTTATGTCCCCTGACCCTCCATGCACCATTTATTAGCAAGGTGCACATTATTAGCATGCTCTTTAAAAGTATTTTTAGATACTCTAGACAGGATTGATAACACTCCAGATGTGAAAGCTCATTTCTCTTTCCTTCCTTTGGCATGGATGTTCAAAGACCTCGGTGGCATTCTTTAATTGCAAAGTACAACCTGAGTAATTTAACTGAATCCACCCTGATTGGCTGGGACAGACTCATTCGGATCTTCTGTCTACACCCAGGCCTCCTGGTGGGGCTGTGGAAGGTAAGGTTCGAGTCCCTGCCTGCTCTGTGCCATCTTCCTCCCAGCTCCACATTGACTCGCCATGATGTATGACACCGAATGTGAGGTCCCTCCAACTTTCCACTAACGACATTCTGTTTTATGTTCTAACGACTTCATTTTTCTAGCTAAATGACCCCCTGTTCTGTGGAGGCCACTCGCCTGTTCTGCTGTCAAAAATGACAGGTAACCTGTTCTTGCCTGCATGGTTTTGTTTGCACTCTCCCGTCTGTGTCATGGGAGTCTCCCCCTTTCTCCTTCCCAGCAGTCCATGCTCCTTCCTCCTCTCACAGCCCGTGTCTGCCAGAGTGTCTCTTACCGTGTGTTTACCCAGGCTCCACACATATTTCTGATCCCAGACGTGTGGCCCTGAGTGTAATCTGCCCTCCAGGGGACAGTGTCTAAAGAGTTCTCCTTTCCCACTGGATGAGGTTTCTTTTTTCACGGGGTGAGGCTGTTGGCTGGCTCCCTCCTCTGGGGTTACTTTCTGGGCAGTCACTTCAGTGAAGAACGTAACAGTGTGATGTTTCTCTGTACACCACACGTGTGTGGAGATCTGTGGCCTTGGTCTGTGGTGGTTTTAAGATAGCAGTTCACAAATGTGTTGCTGAGAATAACAGTCCACAAGTCTAAACGATGCTAGACAGAACCAAGATCTACAGCATCATCCTCTCGTCATACTTTGTCTTTCTCAACCTGCTGAGGCAGTCAGTGTTTCTATCCCTCCCTCGCTCTCTGCGTGAGGGTGACTTGTGGCCCAGGCAGCAGTTGGCTTGCTGGGCATTTCCTTGACTTGATTCATTAGTCGGTGTTGGCTCATGTAGTTATGAGGACCCTGGTCGGTCCAGTTGTCCTCTGGCTGGCTACTGGAGAGCGGTGCCTCAGATCGAACATTCTGGATTACCTCCACCAGTCAATGTCAGCTGTGAATTTGGGGAGAGATGGATGTCTGTTCCTCTACAGTCACATTTGCTACTACTCAACCTGGTGGGTGAATCTGTTCATTCCCACTGGCTTTGCCAAGTCAAGCAGGTACTCGAGAGGAACCTATGCCACTAATGTTAAGTATTTGTGGAATTAATCTTGTATATGTGAAGGTCTTACCACTATTGTCCTTATTTTGGGAAAGAGTTTGAAAGAACCTGGAACTAACAATGTATATTTTCACAATTGTGTATGATAGAGTATTTTGATATCTCACAAGTGCTAGGATGTTAATTCTTTTGGTACTTCATGCTCTGCGTATTTGGGTGAATTGTGGTCCTGCTGTCAATATGACATGTAATTCTTATGGGATAGTAATAATGTATTAGCAGTAATAATGCATTAGTATTGTGGTAATCTTACAGTTGTAAGAAACTGCATTTATTTGTAAGATGAATATGCTGCAATCTTCACAACGACCTTGTGAAAAATTAAAATATTTCAGTTGAAAATGTATTCTTTCTAATTAATTTTTCAGAGGGAGGAAGAACTGGCTTTTGTTATGGCAAATCTTCATTTCCATCACCTTGTGGAGAAGAGCACGTTAGGCTCAGCCACTGTGTATGTATTTATATGTGGGTGTATTAAATTTTTGTAGAGTCAATGTAAAGGATTAGAAGTTGATACCATCTTAATATCCTGAGAATAGCTACAAGGATATTCTGTTTTTAATCAGTAGACACAAGCCAAGAGGCATAATTACTTAGCTGTTGCTAAAATAATTGGATTATTCATGATTACATATTTGCTTTATTTGTTCTGGGTTAAGGATTATGTCCCTAGAAGAATATTATTTATGGGGGCAGGATAGTGTCATTACTGCAAGATGCCAGTGCATCAAGATGCTTCCCGTTCTCTGCACTAATGTGAGTTTTCATATCTTGCAAGGCACACAGACCCATGGCTGAGTTGGGTCTGCAGATGTGTTTTGCTTGGTTAACACAGTGTGTGTCTTTCCATGAATTTGAAGGTCTTCAGGTGGGGAGTATGCTTTTCATTTCACGACTGCTCTCAATACTCATTTTTTAACAATTATCTGAAAAGCTCCTGAATGCTTTTGAGTTTGTTACCTTACAAAGTAAGGTTTTTCTTACTGAATAAAACTTGGTTCCTCATAGCTTTGGGTCTTCTGCCTGGGTTCCTGATCTGTAGGTCTTTTGTTTGGTGCATTTTCCTGCTGCGCAGCTCTATCCTCTGGTTATTGAGACTTCTGAGGAGCAGAGTTGTCTCTGTAGAGCTACTGTCCCAGGCAGATCCCGGAAACGTATTCATCTGTGGTCATCTTGTGGATCCTTACTTAGGGAACTCATTCCTTTGCCTGTTTTTATAGAAGATGGTGAAAGGAATACAAAGCATTTCTTTTGAGTTCCTGGTGTGGAAGATTATCGGGAACTGTGTAGAGGATTGATAGGAGCTGGTGTTTGGATGGATATTAATTTTTTTAAAGAGTATTTTCAGTTTAAACATTTTTATCTCTGGTGTTGACAAACTTGTGTGTATGTTTTGTTTTGCTTTTTAGCCCCTACGAGCTACCTCCTCATACCCCCCTTTTGGATGACAACCCAGAGTGCGGACTGCATGGCTACCAGCTCCATGTTGATGTGCACAGCGCTGGAATTTTCTACATGTGTGGTACATTTCGCAGTCTCTTTACCAAGAAAGGTGAAACTAATTCAGTTTTTGTTTCAGTATGAAATTAAAAGGTTGGAGACAATATGGGGACCAATTTTTATATCTGAGTTAAGAATTGTCTCTTCACTGATCATCTGTTGGCACTCCGTCTTCCCATACCCATACCTCATCCTAGGACTTGTGGAATCCCATGGCCGGATCTAGTCTCATTAGCCTTGGACTCCATCTCCTTCATTACCATCTTTCTACCTTCTGGAATATTCTCTACTCATCTTTTCTATAGATAATCTCCTTACTGTTTTGCCCTGCTGTGCCTCCTCCCCCTCAAACTTCTTCCCTTCTTTCTCAAAGGAATTCAGTAAACTTGCCCACAGGGCCAGTGTAGCATCTGTCCAGGATAAGAATAAAGAGAAACCACCCTTCTGTATATACTGCATCCATGTTTATCATGCTCACCAAAGCTGAGACACAGACTAGGGTAGGCTGAGAGGGAGGAAGCCTCGGTGAGTGAAAGGGAAGAAGGAATGTAGAATGCCCCCTGTTCTGCTTTGTCTCCATTTTTTCATCCTTTTGTTTTTCCCTAAAGATTTTATTTGTTTTACTAGAGAGAGAGAGGGAGAGAGCACAATAGGGGGAGCGGCGGAGGGAGAGGAGAAGCAGACTCCCCGCTGAGCAGGGAGCCCGGTGGGGGGCTCCATCCCAGGACCCTGGGATCATGACCTGAGCCGAAGGCAGACGCTTAACGAGTGAGCCACCCAGGCGCCCCTCAAGTTAAACATTTTTGGTGATGTTTTATAGGGGAAATTTTATACTTCATTTTTGAACATCCACTTCCCCAGAATTCTTTCATTTGATGGATTTGACATCCATTACTAATCCTTGCCTGAATCAATTTCTTTTAGCTTTTAGAAAATGGTAATTTTCTAATTTTTGGTGATTTTCTAATATTTCTACATTTATTAGTTGAGATTTTCTAAAGAAATTCCCCACATCAACTGGTGAACTCCTGTTGTGGCAGGGTAAATGACCTTTTTCTTTTGATCACCAATGCTCAGATTAAGGAATTGATGTTATCATCATCTCCTGTGGTGGAAATTATTTTGAGTGCACTCTCTCTCTTTTATCTTTTGTTGTTTAGTGTCATTGTGGACTCTTGGTTTTTTATTTATTCAATAATTTATAGACAATTACAGACATTATTCTTTTTGAAGCTAAAATTGTCCTTAGTTTGATCATTGGGATCTACTTCGAGCTGGCTTCTGTGCCCTTTTGATACACCCACATTAGTCTTTGAGTCTTTGTTTTTTGACTCAGGATTTCTAGGTTTTTCTATGCTTGTTGGCATTCTTATTAGAATTATGTCAAATATATATATTGACCTGAGGTGAATTGACGTCTTTGTTGTTGAATTGTCCTACCCAAGAATGTGGTTTGTTTTTCATTTTGTTCAAAGATACTGACATGTCTTTTAGGGTGTTTCAGAATTTTCTTCATACTAGTTTTGCCTATTTCTTGTTAAGATCTTTAGTATTTCATCTTTGTTACTTCTCTTTCATTGTATCTTCCAGTTGTAATGTTTTATGTGGCGTTGGTCTCAGGCCATAGATTAAGTTGGAATGTATTCCTTCCTACCTCTGGAATTTTTTGGAGGCTTTTACATGGAATTGGTAGTAGTTCCCCTTAAATGGTTGGTGGAATTCACCTGGGAGCCATCAAGGCCTGGAGCTTTCTTTGTGGGAAGGTTTTTAACTTCAATTTCTTTTATAGAGAGAGGGCTACTTAAGTTATGTTTCTTCTTGAGTGAGATTTGGTATGTTGTATCTTTTAAGACATTTGTCTGAATATTAATTATGTTAAGATTGATCAGTGGGTTAAGGAGTTTTTTGGCTTGCTCCTTCTACTACAAATTTCTCTGTGAATGTTCACCAAATGATGGGCACTTATATCCATTATTTTATTAGAGATTGCAAAAATGATGTTTCCCTAGTTCAATCATTCCCTCTATGCCCATTATCTAGGATCCTTCCGTAAAGAAGAGTTTTCTCTCATCAACTATTTAGTTAACTGAAATATGATTAGTTTGGGAAGGGCAGGGTACATGCTTGAATCTTTCTCTTTATTTACAGAATAGTGATTAATGCTCTAACAATCTTCAAAGATGACTTAGAATTTTTTTTTTTTTTGGCAGGGGGGAAGTATTATTATGAACTCATAGATAAAAAATGTAGTTTATGTGTTTTAGTCTATTTTCAGTCATTATTCCTTTTATAGTTATTGTGATGCTCAAATTGTCATCTTCTGGGGTCTTTTGACATGACTCTAGTCATCTTTGGTAGCTTGCTTGCACTCTAACACAACCAGATACCTCGGGCTCATCTTGTCTGTTTCTTGCACAGATCTGGAATTATCTTTTCCCTAGGAGGTCTGGTTCCTTTTAGTTCCACTACACTATGGTATTTAGAAACTATAATCTGGATCCTGGAGATGCATGTTGCTCTTTGGTTTTCATTCCTTTTAGCGTTTTCCGTAGGCAGTGCTAAGAAAGTTTGTACATTTTATAATGGGAAGAAATAAATCATGCATTCGTCTAAATGAAAGATTTTAAGGTTTTTAATTAACTTCTTTGACTATGTACTTGGTATCTCTTTCTCATGCTGAAAGTCTTTGTCCCAAACAATATCAAAATGTAGAATAATTTTAGAATAGCAATATTTATATTGTTACTAATAATGAACCCATTGAATAATGTTCTTTTAGTTAAGATTTTCCTGTGACTCTTTATGGGCTTAAGATACCTCATGCCAGAGAGTTAAATCACCTAAAGTAATTCTCCGTGTGGTTATGCTACCACTTTGACATACAATCAGAGTGATTTGTTTCAGTTGATTTTTTAATTTTTCAGGATTGCTTTCCTTCTATTTTTACATTAAAAAATTTATATTCCACATTTATGTGGTTTATAGTTGAAACTATAAAACAGGGGATTTCAGGGAGGTTTACTTCTACCCTTGTCCTTCATCCCTCCTTTCTCCCTTTTTTCAAAGGTGACCCTGTATATTGGCCTTTGGCTTATTCTTTAAATGCTCTTTTCTGAATATATGATGCTATATGTCAGTGTATTTATATTTCTCCCAGTTTATTAAGGCGTATTATACTCCTTTTTAAAAGTTCCTTGCTTTTTTCCAGTTGGTAATATATTCTGAAGATGACTCTTTAGAATGACATAGAGATTTTTCTCATTCTCTCTTTTTAAACCAGCTATAGGTAGGTAGTTTTTTAATGGTTTCTTTCTGTGGTTTCCAGTCGTTGCTGTTGCAGGTAGTGGTATAGTAAATATATGGCCTTTTTCATACATCCTTTTATATTTTGCCAGTTTGTCTTTGGAATACTTTCTTAGGAATAGGATTGCTAGGCCAAAGGGCAAATGCACATATTATTTTGAAAGAGACTGTCAAATTCCCTTCTATGTGGGGGAGGGGGGATTCCTAACTTAATAGGGATAAGAAGTTAATAAAATATTTTATTACTAGGGATGTTTGTTCTAGGTTTGTATTATGTGTTCATACAAGGTAGTTTAGTCAAGAAATTTTTTATTCCTAAAGTAGTTGGATTTTTAAAAAAAAAATATTGGAGATGGTTGTTAAATGTTGTCAAATACATCTTAGGGCAACTATTGATGAACATGTGATTCCGTCTTCTTTATGCTATTAATGTAACAAATTTCCTCAGTATATCTTCTAATGGTAAACATCTTGGAACCTCTGATAGAAGCTTCTTATGTCATATGTATGCTTATTTTTAAGTTTCTGTTGGTATTTAGTGTTTTTTCCATTTACACTCAGATTATTTATAATTTCATTTTTTAAAATCTGTTTCTGATCTGGTTATAAGCAGGTTTTCTACTTTACATTGAATCAGTTTTTAGTATTTGTATGATTTCCTAGAAAGTCATCTGTTTTCTTTAGGTTTATTTTGATCTCTTTCTAGCTTTTTGAGTTGGCTGCGTTGTTTAATTTTCAGGGTTTCTTGTTTTTCTTCAGTGCCCTTCCTGCTATGCCCAGAATCTTGGAGTGTCTGAATCAGGAAGGAACTGAAAGGTGATCTAGAAAATGAGCCCTCCTGGGCTTGAATGTGCTCTGCAGGCTCTGCTCAGGGTCCTGCCCTGGGAACGGCCCTCCCAGTTTTACGAAGTTGTGAAAATTCTGCCTTTCTTCTTAGTACTTCAACCCTTTAAATTTTATTCTGTTATTTGAAATAAAGAATAAAATCTCCTTCCTCTTTCTGTTATATACTCTTGAGGGGGCTACTAACGTGCGGCAGTCAATCCTCGGTACAAACACATGTGCCCTCTGGGTCGTGTTAGTGGAGAATTTGTTCTCTCTCTCGGAGGACATCCTCAAGTGCCCTCTCACTTCCAGTCTTTCTTATCTGAGAGGATCTAAGGAGCCTGAGCTGTGTCCTCCAGGGATTAGGTCTTCTCTTAGGTCAGATCTGTCTTAGGGGAGTACGTAGAACTTCAGAGGAGAGGACTCACCCTTTCCTAGTTCTACACAAATACAGCATAACCTCGATTAAGCTTTGTATGCACTCCTTATACCTGAGCTGTGCCCTTAATGAGGAAGATGATAGTACAGGGAAAACTTGTGGGTGCTCATTATAGGTTTTTGCTGAATGTTTTATGTTTATATTAATTATTCAACTTAATCTTCTTAGCAAGCCTGTGAGTTGGGTACTATTTGCTCTCCTGTGTTATTGGTGAAGTGGCTGGAGCTGGTAGTGTAGGTCAGTTCTCTAATGACACGCGGCTCACACATGGCAGAGTTCCATCTGCACCTGCACAGGCCAGTCTCCAGAGTGTGGGTCTTAAATACTGGGCTGCACTGTCTTCCATATGTTTGTACTTTCAGTGACATGCTTCTAGAATACGTGTTCTTGTGTGTGTGACTTGGTCTGTCTTTTCAAAGTGTTGGCGTCCTAAGGGCGGTCAGGAAGGGTCCTTCTCTGCCGGCTTGTGGGGGCAGCCCGTAGCCACTTCTCTGTTAATGCTGGTAGCCCGCTGGGGAGGCCAGATGATTATACAAGATCCAGAGACTGAGGAAGATGGAGGAGGATGGGAAGCTGAGATGGGGGTAACTCACCTTTCATCTGTTTTCACAATTAGAAAACAGATTTCCACCTTGAGAAGCCTGCACATGCGGGACGCCTTTCCTCGGCATGTGGTTCTGCGCTCAGGAATCAGCAGAGGGCGCTGCTGCCATCTGCGTCCTCGCACATTTTAGAGAAGTACAAACTGGAATGTCCTCTACAGTTTTTGAGAAACTCTCTTGTGGTACCATGTGGTATATTTAGTAAATTCTGGCTGTGTCATTGCGGTTGGGGATGACAACACTTAGCCCTGCATTTTAAGAACACTTTCTGTCCCTATCAAGGATAAAATGTTTTATCATCATGTCCCTAGCGTTGAGGTGGTTCTGTCCACTGTTTGTCATCAGTGAGACATGAGAAACCTGGCCTGATTCTAACGAGGCCATCTTTAGGGATTGGAGGAAGTAAAGGGGCAAGGTAGGACGTGTGCCGGGCACAGGGCAGAGACGTGTCAGACACGGGGCCTGCCCTCCTCAGGTTGTACAGAGAAGCCTGCTGAGCCAGGTGAGAGGCACATGCGGGGGGCTAGGGATTCCTGGGGGGTCCTCAGGAAGGGCAGAACAAGTGACCAGTGCAGTGTTCAGACAGGGTAATGGGGAGGGGTCCAGACCAGTTAGCAGGAGTCATGGGTCATGGAAAGGGCACAGCTTTAAATATGACATAACTTATAAATGGAGCCTGAATTTGGTGATTGTGTAGGGTCATTTCCAGCATTCCATCTTTAAATAAGAATTCTGAGGACATACCACTTTAGTCCACAAATTCACTGCAGTTTTATTAAAAAACCCCAGTGGGAATTTATGATGCGACTTGCAGAGTTGAGGCTAAAATCCATTTAGACTTACTCATGTGCATATGGAATGGCTGATAAAACTTTTGTTTTAAAATTTTAATTGTGAGATATTATATTCTTTCCTACATATGATGAGTGGACAGTCCACGGAAAAAATAATAAAACCCATGTAGCCACCACGCAGCTTAGGAAATCCAGCATTACCAGTGTCTTTGAAGCCACCTGTGTGTCCCTCCTTGCTGGTTCTGTATATTGTGTTAACCACTGTTCTGTGTATTAACTTGTTCCCTAGCATTTCTCTTTTTTTGTAATTAAACTTCTTTGTATTGTGCACTGACACAAAGAAATGCATAAAACAGATTATCATAAAGCAAACACCTGTGTGATCACCATCCAGGTCTTGATTAAATTTTGAAAATGGATAGTTAGAGGGGACTGGCCTTACCTCATGTTAAACCCGCTGACCAAGAATGTGTGGTGTCACTGAGGTGGAGCAGAGCCCCTCTACACATCTTTTGTGGCTCCAGAGTCTTTTATCAGATTATTCTGACAAATGTGGGGCACACAGCACACCAATTACTAGCTGTTTCAATGAGTTGTACCATGATATACCTGTGTATCTGAGCATATCTTCATCTTTTAGAGGATGTGTATATATTTCTCTAGAGTGGTAGTGCAGAGTGCATTGTACAGAATCATTTGCCTAAGATTGGCTGGGAGACTCTTGAGAATTGACTCTGCAGGGAGTAGACATAATCAGAGGATTCATGCCATGTTTATATTCAGATGGCACAAGCCCATTGAAATATCAGAGTGAGTTCTGGCCAGTTGAGATGCTCTACCTTTCCTTCACAGTATTTTCTCTGAACAAGCTATCCCTTTGTTCTCTTTTCTTAGTTTCATCTTAGTCTCTGTACTCAAAGTCTCATGGACTTTGCTGCAAGGTCCTTTAGATTTTTTTTTTTTTTTTTCCTTTTTACCATACATGTTACTGCAAACAAAGCAGATGACCCTGGTTAGTTCTTGGTGCCTGGAGTGAGATTCCTCACACACAGAAGAGATCAGGCCTGAGCCGGCTCAGTGGGAGATACCCAGGATGAGCAGTACCTCTGCGGCCCACCAGCAAGGCCCTGCGTTCGGCAGGGCGATCCTCATCCGCTTGAAGCCACAGCGAATGCCTCTTGGCTTAGGATCCCAACACTGGTCTGGTGGGCTGAGTTTCTAGGCCAGTGACTGCCCAGCCCTGCTATATTCTTCACCTACCTTCGCCCACTCATATCAGAACGGGCTCTATTCCAGAGTGCTCAGGAGTAGCCTAGGGCCTCATTTTATAAGATACTGCTCAAGCTTCTTCCCTCAGTCAGACACTGTACTGGGGGGAAGGAATTTCTACCTCTCAGCACTACCTCCTAGTGAATAAAAGGAGCTGTGTCCTTTCTTCTCTCCCTAAAGGCTTGACTCCTTCCCTTTGGAACTTTGTCATATTCCTCCCCCAAGGAACCTGGGACGTTTTCTCTTTGTATTTTTATGTGTTCTGCCACTTTGACAAGTCATGGCTGGATTCAGAGTTTTCCTAAAAGGATCCATATTATCTCTCTTCAAAGAAAAATTTATGATCCCTGTACCTGTTCATATTTGCTACCTGCTTCTTTGTGTATTGTCCCTAAAATCAAGCTAAGAGGCAGTTTAGGAGAAGAAATATTTTGTCACCTGAAGTGGATTTATGAGAGGCACAGGGGTAGGAAGGAAAAACAGTGAAGGAAATAATGAAAGAGTGGTTTGTGAATGAAACTGAGTTAAGCTTATAGAAGTGCCTCATGTATTTCTCTGTCTGCATTCTGTCTTCTGTTCTTTCGCAAATGTGGGTGGACTATGGCATTGGGTCCTCAGGACCAACCCAGATTCAGTGATTCACGGGAGTACTCACAGGACTTAGGATATAGTAGTATTCATGGCTAAGGTTTATTAGGTGAAAGGGTACAGAGCAAACTTGGCAAAGGGGAGAAGGTGTGTAGGGGGATGTGCAGAGGAAAGCCCTCTGCCAGGGAGTCACCTGGGAAGCACTTATTTTCTCCAGGAATGAGTTGTGAAAATAAGTGTGAAAGGTTGTCTGCCTGAGAAACTCATTTAAAGACTCAGTACCCGGGGTTTTTACTGGGGACTGGTCCTGTAGGCACCCTCTGCCTGGCACTACAACATTCCAGACTCCCAGAGGGAAGGACGTTCAGCATGAATCATGTGGTTGATACAGGCTTTTTGGAGGATGATGCAGTGAGCCACTCGTATGGGTTAGGAAAGATGAGGTGGGAATCCTTCTGGAATCCAAGTGCCTGGACAGCCACGGGCCAGCCTTGCCAGCAGGCCTCCCTGAGAGTAGACCGTCCCAGGGCTGCTGTGTTGACTCAGCTCAGCTCTGCACAACTGTCTGTGAGCACTTCCACGGGAGTGTGGTCCAGCCTCTGGAAGGAGCAGGCAGGAAATACTGCAGCTGCGTTTTTGAAGTGTAAATAGAGCTTGAAAAGCATGATCAGCAATGCAAACTATGAAGGAATGTGTATGTTTGATCTTTGTATCAAGCTAATTATTACCAATTTTCAGAAACTGAAGGAAAAGGGTTTTGCCCAGGACAGCATGTTGTAGCCTTTTTATCAGGATTGGGAGGGAGTGATAGTGAAGAATCAAAGGGAAAGGATTTTTAAAATATGCTGCTTCTGTCATTTGACTTTTCGAGTTGTTAGAAAAACGCATTTAAAAACTAATGCCTTTTTGTTATAGGGTTTGAAAATTCTGAATATATAGAAGTTTATAAGGAAGCAAATAAAATTTACCTAGGACAACTATTCTTTATATTTTGGCCCATTTTCAAACATACAGGTCTATTTCTATCTGTGGACTGCATTTCGTGAACAGTGCCATACTCTGCCTTTTCCCCTTACATTGTGGGCATTTTCCCATGTCACTGAATCGTTTAGCAAATTTGATCATGAAAAGTTGTATGGCCTCCACTTGTTTGGTTTTATCATGATGCATTGACCCATTCTCTTAATGGGCCTTTTGGTCTCAGTTTTTCATGATTGTAGTGCTATTGTGATGCGTGTTATTTTGAAAAATATTGGATCATTTGAGAGGTGAAAGTGACAGCTGATTGTTTTACATCTGCATGTGTCTTTGAATATTAGTTTGATTATTTACAAAGGCTGTTGACTACAGTAGAGGTGGGTGGGTGTGGCGGCTGCTGGGTGGGCTGTGTGTGTTGGGGGGGGGGCATTTTCACAGGAACCACCGTGCTGCCACCTCTCCCAGGCATGTGGCCATGGCCAGCTCTCAGTGTCCTTGCTTACTTATTTAAGTCATCTTTACACTCAATATGGGGCTCGAACTCACAACCCCGAGATGAAGAGTCGCATGCTCATCCGACTGAGCCAGCCCTTCACCGTCTTGTGTATTTTGTTATGAAATTATGTGTCCCTCCCCCGATATAAAATTTCTTACTGATGAATTTCTATCTAAGTTTTCTCTATTATTTTAACCCAGTGATTCTTTTAGATGTATTTAATAATCATTCGGCCAGATTTTTTAAAAGATCTCATTTGGATTTTGATCAGATTTGCTTTAAATGTGTATGTTAAATTGGAAGGCATTGATCTCTTTATATTTAGAGTTTCAGACTCTCTTCTTTATTTAAGTCTCTGTCACTGCCCTCTGAAGAAGTGTTCTCTCTATGGACCCTCCACTCACTGGTGCTTCATTTTTATTGTGAGTGAATTCTTTCAGCTTATGTTTCTGTGTTCTGTTAGATTCAGGCTATATCCTACAGAGTTTCTGCAATATGCTCTTCATTGAAATACTGATTAAATAATACGTGTTCAGTACTTAACTCTGTAAGACACAATGGAAAATATTGAGGGGAGAAAAAGAAGGTTTGGATTTCAGAAACTTCTTGTTCCTCCAGAAAAGTGGGGTTTCAGCTGTTCAGCAGCAGAACCTGATAAGCCCAGATAGCCTCTCTTTAAAGAAATTCTACTTGTAAGGTTTTAATACTTTGTTTCAAATATTTTTCATAGGTGGCATGTTATCTCATTTTTACTGTTGTGATTCCAAAAATAAATGACTTGTTTTGTTCCCTCTTTTGATACTAATTACTTTCTATGTTTCTGGGTCGGATTATTCTCTCTAAGCATTTATCATAACAGGAAGACATTAGAAATAGTACACTCCCATCTGGGGGTGGTGATTACCTATGAAAATTAGAACAGATAATTCTTTACAGTGTCTTCATCAGTGGTTGTTAGTACATTTTTCCTATTTTGTCCATCTGGTGAGCCATTATGAAAAATCAACATTACAGATTACCGTTCACAGAACAGGAGAACCCACATCTCCATAACCTTTATGCCAGAGCTATATATACAATGGGATATCATGCAGCCATAAAAAATGAAATCTTGCCATTGGCAACGACGTGGATGGAACTAGAGGGTGTTATGCTAAGCAAAATACGTCAGTCAGAGAAAGACAGTATCATATGATCTCACTGATATGTGGAATTTGAGAACCAAGACAGAGGATCATAGGGGAAGAGAGGAAAAAATGAAACAAGACAAAACTAGAGAGGGAGACAAACCATAAGGGACTCTTAATCTCAGGAAACAAACTGAGGGTTGCTGGAGTGGTGGGGGGTGGGTGGCATGGGGTGGCTGGGTGATGGACACTGGGGAGGGTATGTGCTATGGTGAATTGTGTAAGACTGATGAATCATAGACCTCCACCCCTGAAACAAATAATACATTATATGGTAATAATAAAAAAAAAAAAGAGTTGAAGTACCCTATCTAAAAGTAAGACACAGGCCATGTGATTTGTGGGACCCAGTGCAAAATTAAACTGCAGGGCTCCTTGTTAGAAATGCAAGGATTTCAAAATGACAGCAGCAGAGCAGGCTGTGTCTGAAGCTGGCCCCGCAGAAACACAGGCTGTGTGAGGAGAGGCCTCTTTGTGGGTCCTTCTCATCGTCTGCTGCTGTTCTGGACTCTGACTTCTGTGTGACATTCGACCTCAGATTTTGATTTTTTCTTTCTCTGTGGCTATTTGAATTTTTAAAATAATTTAAAAGGAAGGATATGAGGTCTTCATTTTGTTTTTGTTTCCACTTTCAAGCATATTGTTTAAATAATACATTGTGCTTTTCTCATGGATATTTATGAAGGCAATTGTGAAAAATAGAATCTCTTAAAACAAGCAGTTTGAGGAAGTTACATCTAATAAGAAACATAAGAAATGGGTTTTCTAATTTTTTCCTGGTGTGAATTTAGTTGTTATTAGAACCTTAGACCATCAGGACATTGAGCTTAGAGCCACTTCTCAGATCACAAGCATGTTACCCTCCATGATTCCTGTACCTTCTACAGACCTCTTGGGTTTCTTCTTCTGCTTCTTCTGGTTCTTCGTTCCCTTTCTGCCGTGATTTTCGGGGCACACAGCCTGGGTTACAGGTTTGCTGTCAGTCACCTCAGAGCCCCTTTTCTTGTTGCCCTGTGGCTTCCCTGCATCAATAACTAAAATACTGCTCACCGTGATGCTGCTTCTTAACTTGAATGTGCCCCAGTTCCTTGGGGGAAATCACAAATAGGTGTCCATTGGTGCTGTCAGACTCTGACTTACCCCTTGTTGCGACTCAGAAGTCTTTTAATCAGCTTGCCGTAAGTCCCCTTTATATGTCGTGTAAGGGCTGTTTAGATACGATCACGGTCGTCTTCCTGCTCTGTTCCTTGTTCTTGGCCTCACTACCTGCCGTGCTAAGAAACGTTGTCACCTCTGTGCTTCCTGATCTTTCTCTCTCATCTGCTGTCACGTTGTCACTATATTACAGTCTCTTTGTGTTCTTTCCTGTTTCAGAGAAAAAGATGTCCCACTTCTCTCCAAAAAGTATATCCCAATTTCTTTTCCTAAATATAGATGCTCCTACCTCCTCTGGGACCTGCATTTAGCCATTTGTGTCTCAGCATCATCTCAAATCTGTTTTCCCATCATCATCTTTTTTTTCCACTTATATTCATGTTTTCTGATTCAAAAATTATTTTAGAAGGAAAAAAAAAAGCACTTCTGTACAGATAAAAAAAAATTTGGTTGAAAACTACAGAAAACCTAACCTAAAACTGGCTTAGCAAAAATAATTCATGTTGAAAAATCCAGGGGGAGGTTTTATTTCAAACAGTTTGATGCGAGGGCTCATTGCCTGTCAGTGGGACTGGATATGTCTAGACAGCCTGTCTGTCCCTCCTCGTCTCCCTCATTCTGATTCTTCCTGCTTCACTGTATTCTGAGTTACAGTTCCTACTTTCAAGGCAGCTGTGGCTAGCTCTAGATCTCATGTCCTAGTGTGAGGTTCTCCTTTCCAGCACCCCCTCCCCAGGAGTCTCATTGCATCTCCTTGGCTCTAGTCGGCTTAGGGACTCATCCCTGACTCAGTAATGTGCCAGGTGAATGGGATGCTCCGTATCTGAGCCTGGCTGCTACCATCTGAAATATGGGGACTGACCTGCGTGTGTCTCAGAGGAACACTAGAACATGCTTAGCGAGAAAGGCAGAACAGATACTGGCGAGCCCAAAACAAATATCCATATACCTTCTCCTTTTTTTTTTTTTTAAGATTTTATTTATTTATTTGAGAGAGAGAATGAGATAGAGAGAGAGAGCATGAGAGGGGGGAGGGTCTGAGGGAGAAGCAGACTCCCTGCCGAGCAGGGAGCCCGATGCGGGACTCGATCCCGGGACTCCAGGATCATGACCTGAGCTGAAGGCAGTTGCTTAACCAACTGAGCCACCCAGGCGCCCATACCTTCTCCTTAAACATCTCTGGAAAGACTAGCCTAGAAAAAATAACGCATGGTGAAATAGACTGGATTGATAGAAAATTGGTCCACAGGCATGGAAGATAGAACTGGGTCTTGTGAAAATACCAGTCTGATTTTTTACATCAATAGAAAAAGTTATTTTGAAACATTATTGAATTAATGAACAGTGAACTTTTAAAGATTCTAAGTACACACTTCATCGTGTTGAAAATCGAGTTTTTGTCACCAGGACCAGGAATAATACTAGCAGCAAATGTAGCCTGTTAGGGTTCTCGCTAGTATGAAAGAAGTAGAGACTCTGTGGCTCAAAGACTTAAGGGGTTTTCCTGATGCTGTCATACTCAACAGTTCTGGATTCGGGAGGGAAATTGTCCTACAGATCTGAGAGTTCTACTTTTCCGGTCTCCTTCTAACACAGCTCCGATTCATTTCACTCTTACAGTCCTTACAGCAAGTGAAACCAAGGGAGAAATTTCTGAACCTCATCATGTTCAGAGTCCTCCTCTCTTTTCGTAGTCCATAATCTGTGTCTGGATTTAGCTACTTAAATTTCATGTGTATCAGGGGTTTGGGAAACAACAGAGGTATCTGAAAATAGCTGAGAAAAAGAGAGAAGCTATGTGTTTGCCTTGAGGAGATTTATATTAGATACCTAACAAGGAAAGGGGGAGGTACTCAAGATTTCATCACCTAAGAGCAGGTGCCTATTCTTTTTGATCATTAGAGTCTAATGACTTTTCTGTCTTGTTATTAATTATTCCTTTGTCACGTTGGAGTCTCTGCAGCTTTAAATTGTTAATACTAAATATATTTGAGTTTGTAGGGTCTTCCTTCCTCTTTACCCAAGATTTACACACCCACCTGAGAGTTGCTTCCTGATGTCCAGTCCATTAACTCATGGTACTACGTTGGTCTCTCAGATGGCGCTCCAGGGCTCCACCTTACTCAGTGTTCGCTCCTCGGGTTGATGTGTGTTGCTTTTCCTGCCTCAGAAAAGAACCTCAGGCAGTACTATTCTGCTTTAACCCCCTTCCCTTTTCTCCCTGTTTGCCTTAGGAAAATCATTCAGTCAAACCAAACAATCAGTCAATCTCTCCTCCCAACATTCTTTACTTCCTGCTTTTTCTATGTTCTATTTATGGGGCAAAAAATGAATTCTAATCATAGCTGAGAAATGAGAAATGTGATAAGTAGTGCCATTAATCACGCCATAGAAGACATGACCTTTATTCCCAAAGACTGTAGGTTATTTCAGGAAACATCGAACATGCAGAAACAATCCAGTATAATTAAATGTTCAGGTGTGTGTGCAGCAGGGGTTAGAAAAGGAAGAGATTAGTGTAGGCTGAAAGGTGCTGTTAGCCATGGAGGGGAATACTGAAGTTTTGAGGGACTAAACTCCCTAAGGGAAGAGGAAGAAGATCTGAGGACACAGATTTCGGCATTCCTAGAGTTATCTGTTGATAGGAAAAGAACCGCTAGTTGTCATAAGCAGAAGGGGGCCTTCAGAGGAAGGTTGATAGAGCTGCTAACAGCTCACCTTTATTGAGTGCTACTTTTTTGGTAACTTTTTATTTTGATGTAATTTCCAACCTAGAAAATTTACAAGAATAGTACAAGAACTCCCACGTACATTTTTTCTGATTCTTTTTTTCACCATAGATTAGTTTTGCTTTTTCTAGGACTTTATATCAATGGGATCCTTCCTACAGGATGTACGCTTTTGTGTCCGGATTCTTTCTTTCAGCAAAGTGCCTTTGAGTTTCATTTATACTGTTGCAGGTACTGATAGTCATTCCTATTTATTGATGAGTAATATTCCATTGAATGAATATGCCACAGTTTGCTTATTTGTTTTCCTGTTGATGGACAGGAAATTTGGGTTGTTTCGTGTTTGGGACTATCTTGAATAAAGCTGTCACAGAATTCTTGTGAAAGTCTTTTTTGTCGACATAAGTTTTTTGTTTCTCTTGGCAAAATACCTAGTACTGGAATCATTGGGTTTTGGGGGAGGTTTATTTATTAAAAATTGCCAGACATTTTTTTATGTATAAGAAAATTCAGGGCACCTGCGTGGCTCAGTTGATTAAGCGACTGCCTTCAGCTCAGGTCATGATCCTGGAGTCCTGGGATCAGGTCCCACATCGGGCTCCCTGTTCGGTGGGGAGTCTGCTTCTCCCTCTGACCCTTCCCCCGCTCATGCTCTCTCTCTCTCATTCTCTCTTTCTCTCAAATAAATAAATCTTTAAAAAAAAAAAGAGGGGCGCCTGGGTGGCTCAGTCCTTAAGCATCTGCCTTCAGCTCAGGTCATGATCCCAGGGTCCTAGGGTGGAACCCTGCATTGGGCTCTCTGCTCTGCAGGAAGCCTGCCTCTCCCTTTCCCACTCTCCCTGCTTGTGTTCCCTCTCTCGCTGTGTCTCTCTCTGTCAAATAAATAAATAAAGTCTTAAAAAAAAAGATTAAAAAAGAAAATTCTATGTGTAAGAAATTGCCAAAATATTTCTTTAGAGTGTTTCCATATCCCAGCTGACATTTAATGTAATTAGTCTTTTAGTTGTTCCATTGTGTGGGAGTAAGATGATCATCATGGCCTTGATTTCTGTCTCCCTAATGGCCAGTAGTGGTGAGCGCCTTTCTATGTGCCTCTTGGCCATTTTCCTGTCTTCTTTTTGAAGCATCTACTAATCCTTTCACCTTTTTAAAAATAATGACTTGTCTTTTCTTGAATTATAGGAGTCCTTTATGTATGTATTCTAAATACCAGTCGTTTGGCAGATAAATGTTCTACAAGTATCTTTTCCCAGTCTGTGGCTGGCTTATTCATTTTCTAAATGGTATCTTTAAAACATTTTTTATTGAGGTATAATTGACATATTATAACATTACATTACTCTATAGTACAATGTACTGATTGGATATTTATACATCGTGAAATGATCACTGCAGTAAGTCTAGTTACCCTCTGTCACCATACAGAAACTTTCAGCAACTTTCAAGTATGCTCCACAAATATTTGACTGTAGTCCCCATGCTGTACATTACACCCCTGTGACTTATGTATTTTGTAAGTGTAGTCTGTACCTCTTGACCTGCTTCACCCATTTCATCCACTCCTCCCCTCTAGCAACCACCATTGTGTTCTCTGTATTTATGAGTTTTGTTTTTTCACTTGTTTTGTTTTTCAGATTCCATATATAAGTGAAATCATAGGGTTTTGTCTTTCTGTGTCTGGCTTAGCTCACTTAGCATAATGTCCTTTAGGTCCACCCATGTTGTTGCAAATGAAGGATTTCCTTCTTTTTTGTGGCTGAATAATACTCTATTTAGTGTGTGTGTGTGTGTGTGTGTGTGTGTGTGTGTGTTACATATTTTTGGATATGATTTTTATATGTGTATTACATATTTTTTTCTGTTCATCCATTGATGGGCACTTAGGTTGTTTCATACCTTGGCTATTGTAAATAATGCTAGAGTGAACATGGCGATGAAAAGGTTTTTTTTTTTTTTTTTTTTTTGACATAGTGATTATATTTCCTTTGGACGAATACCCAAAAGTGGAGTTGCTGGATCATACAGTAGTTTTTTAAAAACATTTTTGAGAAACATCTATACTGTTTTCCATGGTAGAAAGTGTAAATTAGTGCAGCTACTTCCCACCGACAGTGCACGAGGGTCCCCTTTTCTCCACATTCTCACCAGTCCTTGTTATTTCTTTTTTCTTTTTCTTTTTCTTTTTGATAATAGCCATTCTGACAGGTGTGAGGAAATCTCTCAGGGTGATTTTGATTTGCATTCTCTGATGATGAGTGATGTCAAACATCTTTTCATGTGTCTGTTAGCCATCTGGATGTCTTCTTTGGGAAAAGACATTTTTAGATTCTCTGTCCCTTTTTTAATTAGATTTTCTTTGGTATTGAGTTTTATGAGTTCTTTGGCATATCAGCTCCTATTGGCCATATTATTTGCAAATATCTTCTCCTATTCAGTAGGTTATCTTTTCACTTTGTTGATGGTTTCCTTAGTGGTGTGGAAGCTTTTTAGTTTGAAGTAGTCCCATTTGTTTACTTTTGCTTTTGTTGACTTTGCTTTTGGAGGCAGATACAGAAATGTATTGCTAAGACCTATATCAAGGAGCTTATGTTTTTTCCTAGGAGTTTTATGGTTTCTGGTCTTACATTCAGGTCTTAATCTATTTTGAGTTAATTTTTGGATATGGCGTAAGATAGTTTTCCAGTTTTATTTTTATTTTTGCGTGTGGCTGTCCAGTTTTCCCAACACCATTCATCAAAGAGACTGTCCTTTCCTCACTATGTATTCTTGCCTTTTAATTGTATCTTTTAATGATCAGAAGTTTCTCATTTTGATGAAATCTAATTTATCAGTTTTTTTATTTTATAATTTTTGGGGGGGGGCGCTTAAAAACTTTTCCTACTCCAGATTATAGAGATATTCTTTCCTCCAGTTGTATTATGGTTTTAACCTTTACATTTAGATCCATGATCCATCGCTAATTAATTTTTGTGTTAAGTATTATAAGGTAAGGATTGAGGTTCATTCTGTTTTTCCATATGGATAATAAGTTTTTTTGCACCATTTGTGAAAAGACTTTCTCATTGAATTATTTTGATGTCTTTGTTAAAAGTCAATTGCTTGTAAAAGTGTTGATCTATATTTGGACCCATCTATTCTGTTCTGTTCATCTATTTGTGTGTCTTACAGTGATGCCCCACTGTTTTGATTGCTGTACCTCTATAATAAGTCTTAAAGTCAGCTTTTTTTTCTTCTTAAGATTGTGTGGCTATTTTATAGGTCCTTAGTATTCCATATGAATTTTAGAATCAGATAGTCAAATTTTATTATTTACTTATTTTTCTATATTGACTCTTTATACATTATTAAAATGCCTGCTGGGTTTATTATTGTGATTGCATTAAATCTGTAGATGATTTGGGTAAACAGATGTGTTTATAATTATTGAGTCTTGTTATCCGTGCACGTGGTACATACCTACTTCCTGCTTGGCAGTAGGCTTGGCTCTTAGAGGAGTATTATTGATGTAATATATATAAGGTGCTTAGCACCTTTAGCCTGGGATATATAATAATCTACCCTGTAATGTTAATATGTATTCTTAGTTTTGTTAATCTTCACAAAGCTTTATAAAGTATTTTCTATTTGTGTCCTTATTTTACTCAGCTTAGAACTTGACCAGGGTTACACAGCTAGTAAATGGCTGGGCAGGGCTTGGAATGAGGCCTTCATGACTCTAAAAGCCAGGCTTGTAAGTGAATGTCACTTGAAGCCAAGGGCAGTGAGCCTTGAATTTAATTTCTCTGCATTTTGGGGATGGTCTTATGGTTTGGTAGGTTAGAGTTGGAGTTTCTAACAGAATTTATTGTGGTGGGTTTAAGCAACACAGGAATTCACTAAGGGGATGTTAGCTTAAGTGAAGGAACCCAGGCCACTTATGACCTAGTTATACGAAGGTTGGGGAGGGGAGAGGAGTAAGCATGAGATGCACAGATGCAGGAATTGCCACAAATTTGGGGGAGCCATAAGTGATTCCCCAGCAAATATTGTCTGCTAATTTATAGATTTTTCTCTATTGGCAGTAGTACGAAAGCAAAAGTTTGAGAATTTAAATCTGTATTATAAATTCTCAGTATTTAAGCAAATAGGTGATTATGTTTCCCCTTTTTGTATATGTTTTAATCTATTGTAAGATCCATCTTATAATAGACACATAATGTTTGAATCATGTCTCTGCCACTTACCAGTGGTATGACCTTGGGTGACGTACAGTTAATCTCTTTGTGTGCCCTTCTCTCACTTGTGAATTCAGAAAACTATAATACCTAATTAATAGTAGGATTTTAAGATATTTTAAAGTAGTCTTTTAAGCTACTCTACATAAAGTGCTTAACACAATGGCTGGTGTACAGTAAATACTCAAAAATATTGCCTATTTTATATATACACGTTTTCACACATACATTCTGTGTGGAGATTGTTTAAATGTAGGGTGAGCTTAACCTTTTTCTCTGATAGATATGAGCACTTACAGAGTATGCCGAAAGAGCTCTGACCTTTGAAGATACTGCAAATGTTAGAGTTATTCTAAAGCGGGAGAATATTTGGTAATAAAATAACAACAGTCCTTGCTTCCACAGAGATTTCATGTTTATTAGCTTAGACAATTGCCATTGAGATGTTATTGGCTGTTGTACTTTGGGGTCCGTTTTCTGCAGTGTCCTGAGGACAAGCCACATGGAAAATGAACTCGCGGCTTTCTGTATGGCATCGTCTGGCTGCCAGTGCACATGCCAGCCAGTCGGAGGTCTCTCTCGATTTTGCACATGGCTGTGCAGTAATATAGAGCAGAGCAGAGCCACATCTGGTCCATTCAGAATGTCATTACCACGTCTCCTCTGAGGCTTCGCTTCTCACAGATTTCCTCCCTGCTTCCATTGAGCCCTGCCGAGGTGACAGTGGAGCTCTTGCCGGGAAGGGTCAGTGTCATTTGGCATTGGCTTCCGCACCTGGGGAGAGGAGGAGAGGAGCTGCACGGTCCTTGCTAATTACTCAGCAGCGAGGGGACCACGTCATGGGCTGCCTCTGTTCTTGGTACAGATGGGCTCCCAGCACCCTCCTGCAGGGCCGGAAAGTTCTGCTCCTAGTGGGTATCTCCCTTAGAGCCATTACTGTGTCACAGAAGAGGCTGCTGGCAAAGCAGCACTAAGGCTTGGCTTAAGTGATGACACCATGCAGAATTTCTAGGGTAGGGCTTTGGCTCCTAAGGCAACCTAGCTTTGGCTTTATTTTTCTCCTGAAATAACCCATCTAAGGCCAAAGAACATTTGTTCTTCCCATTCTTCTGTCTGCTTTGCCCTGTGACTCACATCTTACCTTTGTCAAGGTGCCTCTTTCTGAAGAAAGCTTGCGTACAAGTGAAGGAGCTGTTATGTTGTCCTGCGTGCTGGTCACTTTTCAGGGCACGTAAAAGGAGGGTGCGGAGCTCATGGTCACGGGAAGCTCAGCAGTCCTGGGGGCTGTCTGAGCATCAGGGCCTTGGAAAGTGGAACTCGTGCACCTGGGTTGTGTTGGGCCCTTGCTAGTGGCCAGGTAGCTCTTCGTCAGTGTTTAGTCAGAGAAGGGGCAAGGCCTCTGGTCTCAAGCTGTTGGTAGCAAGTGCACGGATTTTTACTTACCAATAAACACATGAAAGATGTTTACTCCTTTATGTGCGCGGGGCTTCTCACTTCTTCCATACTTCCC
This sequence comes from Zalophus californianus, assembly GCF_009762305.2. Taxonomy (NCBI): domain Eukaryota; kingdom Metazoa; phylum Chordata; class Mammalia; order Carnivora; family Otariidae; genus Zalophus; species Zalophus californianus. The sequence goes on along the minus strand of NC_045608.1, from coordinate 89,442,739 downwards.
TGCTCTCAAGTTCCTCAGTCCTCTGGACATTGCCCTCCTTGCTCCCTCACATCTCATGTCTGGACCACTCTGGCATCTGCTTTCCGGAAAGCTCCACAGTTCTTATATACTGTTTGTACTGCTGTTAGCTTAATCAAATCAGAAGAACCTCGGCCTCCTTAGCAACTTCTCATCGGTGACAGGTGAGATCCAGGTTCACCCCAGTCAGCTCCCCCCACCCCCTTTGAGATCGTGTTTCCAGAGTGTGCACTTGTGTCTCTGTCTCTGGAGTGTGGGTATGCCACTGGCCTCAAGCCAGATGCCTGCATCCAGGACGTGGCTAGATGAGGCATTCTTTATGAAGCAGCAAGCCTAAGGAGTCTTGACTTGTCCTGCATGGGTATGTCATAATTTAAAAAATCTTAAATCTTTTCAGGATCCATTGAAAATGGATATGTGAAGCTTGTTGTTATAAGTTTCAAAAATAACACAGAACACCTACCTCTTATTGGAAAAGTTGGCCTCTCTTGGAGAACGGATGTTTTCAATGGCTGTATAAAGGTAATTTGTTGTTTTATTTTCTTAATGTAACCTGGTTTCTGTATAATAAAAAAGTCTGTGTATATCTTTGATACTGCTTTTAAAGTCCCAGTTTTAGTGTTCTAATGTCTGAAGATACGTGCGCATTCTCTTAGCCTGTACCTTCTGGTTTTTGCTGAGTGTGGGGATCAGGAGTGGTGCGTAATATGCAGCAATGTTTTTGTACCCCTGCCCTCCCTTGAAGCCCCTCTGTCTGTCTGTCTGTCTGTCTGTCTTGTGGAGAAAAAGTGGAGCTCTAGGTTGGACCAGGCAAGTAGCATTGACTCAACATCTTACTTGCTCTTACATCAGGTTACCAGTCAGGATACAGAGATTTCCTGGAACACCCTCCCTTGAACAGTTACGGTTGGGAGTCGGCAGGGAAGGGGGAAAGAAGAGGGGGCGGAGGAGCATGAGAGCCTTTGAGACATAGTTTTGTTTCCTCTGTGATCTTGTGCCCGTGGCTGCCCCTGGTTCTCATTGTTCTCTGTCTCTGCTTTGTGGGATGGATGGCATTTACCTGTTCCTGGCAAGCCACTGGGATCTGTCATCAGTAACACGCCTCTCTTCTGCCGTGCAAGTGTGGACACTTTGTTAGGACGATTACTGGTGATGACAAGGGCAGTGTTATCATTGAGTGTTGAAAACAGTTAATTATCATTAAGTATTCTCTCTTGAGCCACTTGTTATTTGATACAGTGAGCTGGTTTATTAGCCCTTATTTATTGGAAAACAAACATTTAAACTTTGGTATAGATTATTTTTATCATATATAAAAGAACCTTCATGTCTTTAAGAGCACAGATCCTTTTTTAATGGGTCTTATAAAAATATGTACTAAAATAAAATATTATAGTCAGAGTAGACCTTGTGGTCCAAGAAAGGCAAAATACAGATACTGAAGAGTTAACGTGTCTGTGTGATTATAAAACTGATGTAATTTGTTCTGTGTTTTCTGGTATTTGGAGCAGGATGAGAGCGGAGTGAGGGACGTGGAGTAGTTCTACAGAGAAACAGAGCTCCATCATAGCTCTCGTCACACACACAGTCTCTGGTGGGACTTTAGGTAGGACACCCTAAATAGCATTTTAGCTGCAACTGCGGGGACAGATTTTTTACAGCAAACAGAAGCCGAAGGTGTAGCTTCAAAATGAGCTCCAGGCCGTGATTCCGTAGGTCGCTAGACTGACGTGACTCAGGAATGCATTTTTCCAGTAAAATGGCTTGATCTGAAAACGGGGTTTGGTCCTTGCAGTCAGGCATGGGCTGCATGTCCCTGCACACTTTCTCCTGCAGTTTCTTCTCCCACCTGGGCTCTGGGGGGAGCTGGAGTGGGGCTCCATGGCTGTACCCTCTCCCGGGGGCCTGCTGCGGCTGGGCAAGGTCCATTTGTATTTTCCTGTTCGTAATTTGGGGTTTGGTGTTAGGACTGAGCTACCCTCAGAGGTCCTAAAGGGCGAGGTAAGGGATGCCCTGTGCCTTGTGTTTGCCGCGCGGGTCGGGCATTTCCCTCAGGCATCTGAGCAGCGTGACTATTGTGAAACTATAAAACATGTTTTGAGAAATTGCTCTCAGGGTATTTATTAACAAGGGTAAACTGTAAAAAAGTTTCTTAAATACATATAACTATGAAAAACCAACAAAGCGGCATGCTTGTGGCAGAGATTGTGGAAACGGCCTCCTGGACTGTCACTCAGCACGCTGTTGTGGTGCAGGTCAGTGAGAAAGTGTCACCCAAGCCGTCAACTCTGGGCCCGGGACAGATACCAGTGATCGTGATAATGACGGACGGCGAAGCTGCCCGTTGCACTGTGTTGTCGAAGTGGCGTGTGGTCACGGGTGGGCTCTCTGGGGTCCTCCTGGTTACTGTTCACAGAGGGATCTTCTCTGCCAGAGGAGCCACGGGAGTGTGAGGCCGGCCCCGTTGGTCGTTCAAACCAGACGTAACGCCCGCCTGGGTGCCTGGAGTCCAACATCAGCAACCCATCGTTTTGTACGGGGGATTGCTCAGCCATAAATACTTAAAAACATCACGTTAAAAGCTGATGAGGTTTTCTTTTCCTTTTCAAAGTCAGCTTGTGGTCTCAAATACATTGTAGAGCCGCCTGTCCCGGGTGCTGTTAGTGCTGAACCCACACAGGCCCGCTGTTCTCCGACCGCTCTCCAGTCTGTCTTACAAAGGCCGTTTGAGTGGCCTGGGTGGTTGCTGCTACAGGCTTCGGTAGAATTCAGGGCCGGTCAAAACCGCTCTCCTGCCCTGCCTTCTCTTCGTTCCTATCAGAAGTGCTGATGGATGGAGTGTCCTTTGGTAAGGCTTTTCTTATATCCATTCCTTGTACTTTCTCCTTTCCTGCCTTGGCATTTTTTGTGTTATTTTAATGTTACTTACTTCTAGATCTATATGGAGCTCAGCATTCGTTGTAATTCAAGCCAGATATTTTAGTGTAACTGTGGTTGTGCTTTATGCAAGAATAGTGAAGCCTGCCGATGGGCGTGTCCCAGGTTCAGTGTGTGATGGTGGCTGTGCCCCCACCCCAGCCCCCAAGAAAGATGCCCTGGTGGATTTGCTGGCAGTGCTGGGTGATTGAAGGAGTCGGCACCTTGGGAGGAACCCGACACCCCACGTGCATTAAGGAGGAGGTGGCCTCTGTGCTCTGTGAAGCAGGGTTTGGGTATCCACTGAGCCTGGAAAGGGGTGGAAGAGCCCAGCGGTGGCTGTCTGTCCATCTTGAGCTTCCCCAGTGTGACCGGGCTCCGCAGCAGAGGAGGGAGGGGGTACCAGGAGGTGGGTGGAAAGGCAGGCTGGGGGGCGCTCACAAAGGGCCTCACAACCTAGGATAAAGAATTTGGAGTTGAGGCTGTTAAAGGGTTTTTTTGTGCCACTGTGTGCCGGGTGTTCCATAGGATATGTAGGAATTGGAGAATGCTAGGCTTTTAGAACCAGGAGAGCTTCGGAAGATAGCTCACAACTCTGTCTGGCAGCTGAGGGGCCGAAAGCAGACAGGAAGCCGTTTCCTGAAGGGCTCAGGGCTCATGAGCAGCATCCTTATCAAAGAGTTCTTATACCTCTTGACCCTGCCTCCTGGATTTCCTTCTCTATCTTCCTCTGGAATGTTGGGGCAGCCCAGGGTGTCACCTTCTTCTCATGGTCTCCTCCTTGCTCATGGTTCTAGCCACTGTGTCTGTGCTGCTGGATTTTGATGAGGTTTTAAGTAACAAAACCGAGAGACTGCTAAACCAGTAGTTAAGATAATGAAGGGCGATGGGGTAAAGAAAGGCTTGGGTCCGCATGACCACCCGGCCAGGTGTATTATCTTGGGCATTGACATGGCCACGGAGCTTCCTTCATCAAATGGCCGTGATGATAGCTGTTTATTCCAGAAGGGCTCTGGCTGCCTGAGCACAGACAGAGACACATTCTAGCTCTCAGGGTTGGCTTTGGTTCCCCCTGTTCTCAGCCCCAGTGAGCCCTTCTCCATGGTCTGTGAACGTAGTCCCTGTTCTGTCAGAAGCAGAGGGTGTGATCGGTGGATGTGTGCTGTTCCAGGACGTGGAGGGTCTAGTGTTGGGCTCCTCAGGCTGTCTCGCTGGATGGCCCGCATCTCATGTGGGCAGTGGCTTTCAGCTCTGGTCTGTATTCTCTGCCATCGGGGGCCGGGGATGGTTCATGTTGGCTTGTTCTTCACTCAGGTCTCCTCCAGAGGCAGGAACCACTTCTCATCCCTTACTTACTAGACCATCTCTCTCTCTCTCTCTCTTTTTTTTTTTTTAACTTTTGGAATGTTTGTGTTCCTTTAATTTCTCTCTGAGAAACACTTTTTTGAGTCAGGACTCTTTGGCCTGATCATACTCAGGTCCAAATGGTCAGTGCTATTGGCCACATTTAATCGTTTATAGATCTCTGAAAGCAGTGTTTATGCTGACATCTATAATATCTTTATATATCTCTCTATGTAGGTATCTGTAATATCTGTGTCTCTATAATTAGGTTGATATCATTGTTCCATTTTGTGCAGATATCTAAGAGTAAGCATTTAAATTCCAATTAGTAAAATACTAACAGAGGGCATAAGTCATGGCAAATAATGAGCCATTTCTTAAAAAGGGAAGTGTTAGAAGATTTTAGCCTTCATACTACCACATAGTTTCTTGAGAAAAAAAAATTAATTCTTGAGAATTAAATAAAATAGTATATGTAAACTGCTTGGATTAGTGTTTAGTAAACAGAACATGTTAAAAATTATAGCTAACGTTACACACTCATGTTCATTTCATAGCATTTTTTCACAAGAGTCAAAGGTGACTCAAAGAAACCCGGTGTCCACCAGAAGCTGAACGGATAAACACAAGGTGGTGTACACATACTATGGACTATTGTCCCACCCTACAAAGGAAGGAAATTCTGGCACACGCTACAACATGGATGAACCTTGAGGGCATTATGTTAAGTGAAATAAGGCAGACACAAAAGGTCAAATACTGTAAGATTCCACTTACATGAAGTCCCGAGAGTGGTCAGTTCACAGAGACATTGAGTAGAATGATGGTTCCCAGGGGCTGCAAGGAGGGAGGGCTGGGAAGTTAATGGGTCCAGAGTGTCAGGCTTGCGAGATGAAAAGGGCTCTGGAGGTCTACGGTACTGAAGGCCGCACAGCAGTGTCACTTAATGCCACTAAGCTGTACGCTTAAAAACGGTTGCAGTGGTAAAGTTCTGTTGCGTGTGTTTTACTACAACTAAAAAAATCAATGTATATTGATTAATCATTATCAGCACCTCCCCCGACTCAAGTCCCCGTGCAGCAGTGACTCTTCACGTGGCATTGTAGATGCAGCGTGTCTGAAATGGACACGTTTCTTCTCCCCAGACCCTGCCCTTCTGCAGCAGTGGGGGAGAGAGTAGAAGGTCAGCGCCCCTTTCTCCCCTACCCAGACCTCCCGATACCAGGTGCTGCTCAGTGTGTCTTATAGATACTTCTTCCATCTCTTTCCCGTGAGTTACTACCACCGACGGCTGAGGGCTCACGTTACTGTCTCCTTGCAGGCGTGTAATGGTCACCAATGTCCCTGTGCTGTTCTCGCTGCCCCCACCCGTTTCATTGCTCCGTTTATCGGAGATGCATTTACTGGCACTGGTTGCTGCTTGCGGTGGTGGAGGTGATGTGAGAGCCACCCTGCCGCCCGCATGACCCCGTCGCCCCCCAGCGCCCCTGGTTCCTAGTCCCTCCAATGCTTCTTGCTCATTCACCGTCTTGGTGTGGCCCTGCCTTCTTCTGTAACTCTGTTCTCTTCTATCTCCTCCCTCCCCTTTCACTTCATCCTTCACGGCAAAGGCTTCATTTACGCATTTACACACGTATTAGTTAGACCTGGAAATCAGGTCCAATTGGCCATTTTGCCCTTACACTCATGAGTATTTGTGTTTATTTTGTAGAGTTGTTCTATAATGGACGTAACCCTTTTGGATGAATATGGGAAACCCTTTTGGTGTTTCAGTTCCCCTGTTTGCATGAGATCTTCCGGGCCCTCTGATGGGCCTAACTTCTTGGGACACACTTACTATGTTGACTATGTGGACTCGGAAGGAAAAGTGCACATGGAGCTGGTGTGGATCAAAGAGACAGAAGAATACTTCATCGTCAGCCTGGTCCTTTACCTGAGGATAGCAAAAATAAACCACTGGTTTGGGACAACATACTAAGTATTGGCAGGGGGTGGCAAATTATTGTTGCTGTTTGTTTATTTTGGACTCACCGGTTGTGTTCTTGGTGTTGGAAGTTGAAATAAAGCAGTCTGTTTGAAGCGTGCTTCTTTCACATTAGAAATTATGATTTATGGGTCATTTCAAAGTTAATGTTTAGAGAATTAAGTTAAATTTTAAAAACATGAAAATAGCATGTCCCAATGAAAATTCATATAAAATAAGGAAAAAGATATTTACTTCTCTTTTGCCCTTAGAATTTAAAAGACAAGGAATTCTGCTTAAGCGTGTGATCACTGTGTGATCAATGTGTGTGTATGTGTGTGCATGTGATCACTGTGCACATGTGTGCGTGTACATGTGTGTGTATGTGTGTGATCATTGTGTGCACGTGTGTGTGTGTGTGGTAGAGATAAAGTTTTTTTTCTTTATTGGCTAGAACCCAAAATGAAAAAGTATTTAAATATGAACTTCATGGTGTCCATTGACATGAGAAAGTGCTGTATTCATAGCATTCAGCAGCCACATTAGTATTTAATGAAACTAAATTCAACAAGGGCCTACCTCACAAGGTAAGATGTATCTGAAATCATTTGAAGAAACTGTCATTGCTTAATAGAGCAAAGTGTGATACAAATGCAGTGAAGACCCCCAGCTGGACATTAGTGGAGACCCAGACGGATGAGTTAGTGGTGAGCGCATCCTCTGCAGAAGTGCTTTAAGAGAATTGACAGGCACTTGGGCTTCAAACAGGGGTAACGTGTATCTAAGTATATGTGGTTTTTTTTTCTTTTTTTTTTTTTTAGGGATTTTGTTCTAAATTCGTTTTAGATTGTATAGATTATTTTTTGATCATGTCTTTATCTCCTTAAGGTTACTCTCAGAAGTGATTTCTTTTTTTTAATTAATTAATTAATTTATTTATTTGACAGAGAGAGACACAGCGAGAGCAGGAACACAAGCAGGGGGAGTGGGAGAGGGAGAAGCAGGCTTCCCGCAGAGCAGGGAGCCCGATGTGGGGCTCGATCCCAGGACCCTGGGACCATGACCTGAGCCGAAGGCAGACGCTTAACAAGTGAGCCACCCAGGCGCTCTCAGAAGTGATTTCTGAAATGCCGTGTTGCTCCTACTGGGAGGCGCGTCCCCTCCTTTCTATTTTTCTTTCTCGTCCTGATCTATCTGATCAGCTCTCTCTCGAGGGATGTTTGTGTGTGTGTGAGCTGCTTGAAGAATGCAATAAAAGATCTGGGACAGATATTAGGTTCTTAGCCAAAGAAAGTGACAGTACAAAGGACTCCTGCCCCGATGCCGTCCCTGCTGTCCTGACCTCTGGGGCCTCGCGCAGGAGCCCTGGGAAGGGAGAAATCTGAAATCTGGGTCAGAGCGGAGAGCAGGGGATCATGTTATTTCGTGGTACCCCCAGAGAGGTGCAGAGCACCTGCCCCACCTGGGTGAGCGTTGGGGGGATGGAGAGGCAGTGGCTTGAGCCATGAAGACGTCAGGAGAGGGGTGGAAGCCACGTGTCACCTGAAGGTCAGAATTGGAAGATGACCATGAGACTGTGGTGATGCCTGCAACTCATTGAGTTAAACTGTGGAGGGTGTAGATGTCCTGGAAATGTCGGAAGCCAGGCAGAGGCAGAGACCAAGCATGGTTCTCTTTAGCCCCAGGGGAATGCTATCTGGATGCGGGGGGGGGGGGAACTCAGGCTGGGGCGTCTTGTTAGAACTCTTGTGCATACTGAATTGAGTGTGTAATGTCTGCCTGCCAGACTGCTAGTCCCGTGAGCAGGACTCAGCTCTCTTGTTTACTACTCTATCTCCAGCATCTAACAGGATGCCAGTCTCATAATGTGATTTGTTGAATCAACAGAAATTATTATAAGGAATATACCAGCAGCTATGGGAGCATGAAGGAAGCAGGCACAAATTCTGACTTGAGGAGCCTGGGAGCCCTTCACATCTGAGTTCGCTGTGAGCAGTGCTGGCGAAGGGTGAGTGCAGGCGAGGAAGGGCATTCACGGCGTCCTGGCATTTGTGAGCATCTTATCAGAGCAGGGTGTGCGCACCACACATCACCAAATGGTGCCAGAAGACCCCGCCCTGCCCCCACCTCTCCTCTCGTGGGTCTAAGATAACGTTCAGCTGTTTAAAGCTGTTTCTTCTCAGGTTTGCCCCCGTATTTCTAAGTAATATTCTTCTGTGGCTGTTTCTGGATTTGTCAGTTTTGGACATCTATTGACTTAAGGTATAGATAAAATAATAGCTTTTCTATTCCAGCCATCTTCTCTCTTGCATCATATCAAATATAGCAGTTTTATGTAGTTGTTATGGTTTGTTAATTATGACTGTGGCATCGTTCCCTGCAGAGTCAGAGTAATAGGGCACTTCTTTCTTTTACAGCTTTTTCTTTTTCTTGGATGCATAATTGTCTCCCTTTTTTCTTGCATGGCTTTGGTGAAACTTAGATTTTCCAAGAAGTTCAGTCTTTCATATGTTGGTCAATTTTTTCAGTATTTTTTTCTAAGTCAATCATGTCAAATAATCTACGAATTCTATTTTTTCCCCAGGCTATTTCATTTCCAGAGTTCTGCCTCTATTTGCTTTAAACTTCTTTTTAGCCCTGCTGGACAGCGTTATCCTGGGAAGTTCCTGTGGGAATCTTATTTTATGGAGTCCTGTCTTCCTCTTTCTTCATTTATATCTTTTTTTGTGTGTGTGTGGTGCACATTCTCCTGCCGCTTTCTAAGAAAAGTGACGTGGGAGACACATTTTGGATCCATGAATTCCTGAAAATGTCTGATGGATGGTTTAATTGGGTAGACACTGTAGGATGACAAATGTTTTCTCTTAGAACGTGAAGACAGCTTTAACATGTGCACATATCCTAGCATTGCTGTTGATGGAGATTGTGCCATTTTGATTGTTCTTCCTTTGTATGAGAGCTGTTCTCTTTCTCTTCTCTAGCTTGGTATTTCAAAATTTCAAGACATTGTGCCTTGGAGTAAATCTTTTTCATTCATTATGGGTCATTTAAAGAATTTTTTACTTCAATTCTGGATTTAAAAAAGTATTTTCTCTTTTTCTGTAGCTTTAATCAACTGTCATGCTTTTTGGATTGATTTTCCGATTATTTCTATCTTCTTAGTCTTTTCTTCTGGAATATTGTCTCACTTTTGTTTTTCAGTCTTTCTGTTGATTTTTTTTTTTATTTTGATGATTTGGTCAAGTTTTTATAAGAATTATTTTTCTTTATTAAACTTTCTGTACCTGTCTCATAAATGCAATATTTTCCTAAACACAGGGGTTGGCAGACCTTTTTCTTTGAGGGGCCCGAGTGTCGTTTAGCCTTTGTGGGGAACGTGCGGTGCCTGTTGCATCTCCTCAGCTGGGTCCCCGCAGTGCGAAGTCTACAGATGGTGCACAAGCGAACGGGCCTGCCTGTGTTCCAGAAACCTTTATTTACTAAAACGGGCAGCGGGCTGAGATTGGCTTCAGGCTGTAGTTTGCAAGTCCGGCACAAAAGCCTCTGAGGTTATTTTTAGTTTTCCCAAAAAACTTCGTCCTCACCATTTGACAAAACCATAGTAGATTCTTATAGGCAAGAATCCTCAATGGATGCGAAAATTCGTGGGTGAAAATAGGAACAATATAGGGACGTAGTCTCGGAGTGTGTTGCCACAAGGCACTTGCTGTTACAGAGGACAGAATAGTGTATTCACAGTGGAGGGACCTGGGGAGACAGCTCGTTCCCCCACTGCTCCCCTCTGGCTCTGCAGATGCCGCCTCCTCACCTTGGCACACCGTGATTGCATGCTGTGCCACGAGGAGACCCATCGCACCCTGCCAGGGCCCCAACACATCATGCCTCGGTGGCCCCCACTCCTGCATGTGCAGCCTCCTCTCCCCATGTGGGCCCAGAAACATCACAGTGGGGCCACCATTTTATAAGATTTCAAGAGTCTTTTGATGCTGGGACATACCAATGCTCAGATAGATGAAAGGCAGCTCCGTATGAGGGAGGCTGGGCCATGCGGGGAGTTGTGCCCGGCGAAAGGGCGACAGCACACGAACTGGAGGGGGCATCTTATGAATGAAAAGCCCAGCATCGATAGCTAGGTTTTGAAAGCTCCTTATGGGTTGGCAGATTTGGATAATCCTCTGACAGGGGTTGTCCCTGGTTCTCAGGTGCCTACATCGGGGGCCACTGGGGGAGGTGCAGAGTGGCACCAGAGAGGGGGAGCCCCTCTGGTAAGGGAGTTGGGTGGGGTGTGGACTTAGCCTCTTAGGAAGGGGACTGACCTGCCTCTAGCCTCAAGACTGTCTCGGGACAGCAGTAAGAGAAGCCCCAAACCAAATCAAAACCAACCATATTACAGCCACTTCTCTGCATGGATGTCCTCATCACCCTCCTTAGGCCCGCCCCCCCTCACCAGGCTGCTTCAAGTGAGGCGCCCTCCTCACCCTGCCTGGACTGTGTGGATCCCCCACTCCACCCACTGCAGGTGCCCACCTCGTTGGACCTGGCTTCATGGCTGTAGGAATTAACAGTGGGGGAAGGGCAGATATTTCTCAAGGGTTAAGATATATTAGTGTGTGTCATAAATGCTCACACATTATGCCCAACCTAAATAATAAACCTTTTAGGGGGCTGACCATCTTAGTATTGTATGTAGTGACATTGTTTTCAGACATGTAAGATGAAAGCCTTTACTCATCGTACTCCTTTGTCTGAAAGGAAGACTTTTGACTGTAAAGCAAGAGGAATTATGCTGGATGTCTTAAATACAGTGAGGATGGAGACTCACGGAGTTAAATCAGTTCAAGTTAAATCAAAGTAACAGGTGCAAACTCTTAATTATGCAGTTGGTAAAGGAAACAAGCGTGAGCTACACCCAGAAAAGCATACCTACCACCGCTGTAGAATAAAAGGGACATATTTTTATTTCAAGAGTACTCCAGATGCAAAATCTTGCCTGATTTAAAATCAGACCAAAGATCTGACCAGCCTTCTTAAAGATGATTTTTATATGTCACCTGACTGTTGTCTCATTGTCATTAACCTTTGATAAGTCTGATAGTAACTGCTGCAGAAAGAAAATGCTCACACGAGAAAATCATTCTGCAAAATGTTTTTAATGCCCATAGTGTAAAGAATGTGCCTTTAAAGAACTGGGTGTGAAGGTGTGGGTTCTACACACTAGGGTACATTTCGTATGTGGAATATCACATCAACTTCAGCATAGGATGTCTTTTGTAGTCTCCTGCGGCTTCATGGACTAACATCTGGATTTTCCTTGAGCTTCCGCTAAACAAGACATGGGCTGCAGAACCCCCTGGGGCTGAAGGCTACCTGCACTGAGCACAGCTCAGTAGGATTAAGCACAGGGAAAGAAAGGGGGACAGTAGGGCACCTGGAGAAAGGAGGAGCAGCTGAAGGTGCCTCTCCCGTGATCAAGGCAGCAAGGTCCACCAGGCTGCAGGCAAGGTCGGGGAGGAAAGGGCTGGTCTGGGCACAGCTAGAAAGAGCGACGGGCCCTGCCTTCAGCAGAACAGGAGAGACAAGAGGACTCACGCAGGGACTCAGGCTCACACACCCATCATTTCAGGTGTACATAAAATTATGTTTTTTCCTGAAAATGATGCACAGGGATGAGCATGTGCTCTGAGAAATGCGAAACGGTCGGAGTTATCCGTGGAATGGCAGATTTTAGAGTCTTACCAAACTGGTTCAGCCTCAGCCTGGACAGCTGGCCTTAGTTAACGCTCTCATTTACCTTCTGGCCTCTTGGGGGTTATAAACTGAACTCTGGGAATTGCCCCGAAGGCAAATGTTTGCTAACTGGTTGACATATAGTCAAATGATTGAGTCACAGTGAAATGGGTATAAAAAGTACATTATTTTTATGTGTCTAATTCAGAAAAGTACCCATACACTTGAGATGAAACACCTATGACCTCTTACTGGCTTGCTGTTGGCTGTTCACCATGAAATAATGACTTTCATTTTTTTAAAACTTGAGAGCTTATTGTGTGCCAGGCACTGTGTAACAAGCTTTACCTGTGTCTTTAAAATCCTTAAAAACCCGGGTCACCTGGGTGGCTCATCGGTTAAGCGCCTGACTCTTAATCTCAGCTCAGGTCTTAACCTCAGGGTCATGAGTTTGAGCCCCACATTGAGCTGCACGCTGGGCATGGAGGCTACTTAAAAAAAAAAAAAAAAAAAAAGTCCTTAAAACCCCTGCGGGGTAGGTAGTGTGCTAACAACATTGTATGACAAGGAGCTGAGGTTCAGAGGGATTATATGCTCAGAGGTGCACGTCTGGTAACAGAGCTAGGATTCACCTGTCTTTGAAGCCCGTGCCTAACTGTTACTGCGTACTGCTGCGTATTCTGTGGCACTTACTTTGGGAAAAGCAAAATAAGGCTCTTAGGAGACGATAAGGCATCCTACAACTCAATAGCAAAAATAACTTGATTTTGAAAATGGGCAAAAGACTTGATAGGCATATGGCCAACAGGTATATGAAAAGGTGGTCAGGATCACCAATCCTGAGGGAAATGCGAGTCAAAGCCACAGTGAGGGATCACCTCACACCTGGAAGGATGCTGAAATCAAAAACCCGAATGTAGCAAGTGTTGGTAAAATTGCGGAGAAACCGGAACCCTTGTGCACTATTGGCAGGAATATAAAATGGTGTAGCCACTGGGGAAAACATGATGGAGGGTCCTCAAAAAACTAAAAATAAAACTACCATATGATTCAGAGCTATCATAATCCCACTTCTGGGCATATATGCAAAGGCATTGAAATCAAGATCTCGAAGAGGTTTCTGCACCCCCATGTTCATTACAACAGCCAAGATACGGATGCAATCTCCATAGACAGATGAATGGATAGAGAAAATGTGGTGTATGCATAAAGTGGAATATTTTTCAGCCTTAAAACAGAAGGAAATCCTGCTATACGTGGATGAATGTTGGAGACATTATGTTACGTGAAGTAAGCCAGTCCTAAAAGGACAAATACTGATGATTCCACTTACATGAGGTGTCTAAAATAGTCAAGCTCAGGGAAGAAGAGAACAGAGCAGCCCCCGGGGGCTGGGGGAGAGGGCAGTGGGGCGGATGTTCGTTGGGCATAAAATTCTAGTTATACAAGATGAATAAACTCGAGGGATCTGTACAACACAGTGTCTACATTTCACGATATCGTATACTTAAACATTTGTTAAGAGGGTAGATCTCATGTTGTGTTCTCACCACAATTAAAAAGACAACATGGGTAGTATTTCCATGTGGCAGCATCTCTGATGGGCACTCAATTCAGGCACCATTTTTTTTTAAAGACTTATTTTGATTTATTTTAGAGAGTGCATGTGAGCAGGGGTAGGGTCAGAGGGGGGGAGAGAGAGAGAGAAAATCGTCAAGCAGACTCCCCATTAAGCCCGGAGCCCGATGCGGGGCATGACCCCAAGACCTTGAGATCATGACCTGAGCCGAAATCTAGAGTTGTCCACTTAACCAACTGAGCCACCCAGGTGCCCCAGACACCATTCTTTTATTCTTTTAGAAACAGGACCTTCTCTTGTTAGGAGACATATGCCCTCTCTCGATAATTTTTTTTTTTAAGATTTTTTTTATTTATTTTAGAGAGCATGAGCGGGAGGGGCAGAGGGAGAGGGAGAGAGAATCTTAAGCAGACTCCATGCTGAGCATGGAGCCTAACATGGGGCTTGATCTTATGACCCTGAGATCACGACCTGTGCCAAAATCAAGAATCTGACACTTAACCGACTGAGCCACCCAGCCCCCCACCCGTTTTAATAACTCATGCTGAGTATTCCTCTCCATGTTGTACCAACACCTGTGACTAAATAACTGTCAAAAAAAAAAACAAACAAACATGTGACTCCCGGGCCAGCATTCCCCTGACTGGTGGTGGTGCACAGTGTATGTCTGATCCCACTTGGCTCCACCTCTGTTGTTTTTAAAGGGAAGCTGAGGCAGGTCCTAAAACATCAACTGAGCTGGTGGACTGATCTCTGATACATCTGTTTAAGGGATTTTAGTCAGTCATGGATGGTTATACCTATGAAAAACAAAAGAAAAGTCTTATTATGTAGTGTATGTATAAATAAAGCAGGATGTTTGGACTCTTAACATTTCAGCTGCAGTGATGTTTTTGGTTGCATACATTTTTAGGAAAAGTTAGCCTTGGTGCAAACAGTGAGCCCAAAAGAAGCCTGATGGTCACCAAAACTTCACATAAGAACAGCAGACCTGGAAGAAGTAATGAGTACTTAAGGAAATGCTTAGTGGCAAAAATGTTAATTTGTAAAATTTGATAGGCACCAAAAAAAAAAAAGTGAGTCACATTTCTGTTGCGGACTGTACATGGAAAGGGTTTGGCGCTATGAAGAGGGAACAGTGTGCACAGTTCACTTATGTGGTCTAGAGAGCCCATCAAAGGGTTGTGTTGGTTTAATGGCCTTTATCATTGGTATAATTCTGAGGAAAATGTTTTTATTAATAAATAGAGAGTAAACATCCTCATGGTCAAAACAGTGGGGTTAAAACATTGTGTATTGATTTAAAATGTCAAGCACTTCTTAGCTGCAGTGTGCTTTAAGCTCAGCAAAAATTATATATATATTTTTTGTAACAGGGACTAGATCGAAAAATGGACAAATATATGCAATTTGATTTGTTGAAGTCATGGAATTATGAGGACATTTTATGTGTAATTCTATTAATGTCACCGTAATGTAATAAAATATTTAAAAATCTGAAATTTAGTTTGTGGCTGCATGAAGTCTGTTAAATTCTGATGTAACTAGACTCTGGAGCCTGCAATAGAAATTATTTGATCTTTTATTCACATCCGGCCGATACCCCAATAGTCCTCTGTTGCCCCTGGTTCTCGTGCTTTTCCAATACATACTGATTTCTTGCCTTTGATTAGGGCACAAGAAATTGTAGTTGTCATGGAATGAGATACTAAGTGGTATCTCTTACAGATTTATAAACCCTGGCCACCCATTTTCCCAGAACACAATACTTTCTTTCTGTAATAAGATTCTGTTGGCTACTGTTCCACAACTAAATCGCTAATTTGCCCTATTATTCTTTCTGCTCAAGTGGAATGAGTGGTCATGCAAGAGAAATCTGTTTCCGAAGCGGCCCTCTGAAATGGCTAAGCTGATGTTTCTATTTACTACGCGCTCTGTGTGCAGCTAAAATAGGCCCGCGTGATGCCCGACCATAAATTGTAGGCTCTTCTCTCTTTCACAAGGAGATAATTATGGTACATTTATAACTAGTTTTTTACAGAGATCCTCAAAGCTCTCCGTAGGAAAAAGTCCCCAGATGGCAAAAACTTTGTTTCATTGGGAGGGGGGCAGGGGAGCGAAATGGAAAACCTTCCACACGGTAATAGGAAAAGGGTAAAAGTTTCATTCCGGAGGCAGAGAGCGTAATGTAATCTCAGGTGAGGAAATTGTTCCCTTGATATTCTGTATGGGCTTGAAACTTGGACGGAATACTGAGGATTGCCTTCAGTCCTTTAAAATGTGTTGGATTCTGTAAAAGCAGTGAGAGGATCGTGTAGCAGATGAATGTAAACTCCGTGTTTCAAACTTCAGTGTGAGCCCTGGGGTGTTTGGAGGTGTCAGTGTTCCTTGAGCTCCAGCGAATACGTCACATTTAAGTGGCAAGTTCTTGCTCATACTTTATGGCACTCATTCTAAACCACAGGTAGGAAACCTTTTTTCCCCTCAACAATGACCAGTGATCCAAACACGTGCACCCATTCAGTGCGGGGCCGGATCTGGGTTCTCTGGTTACCAAGATGACAAGATACATTCACTACCTGATAAAGCAGATCGCACAGCTCACCCAGGCCTGGCTTCGGGCCAGGAAAGGATGTGAGGTGAGATCTGGCTGCTAGTGGAAAAGATGCCTAATTTTGTGTCTTTAGTAGCTGCTCAGTAACTCTTTGTTGACCTCAGTTACAAGTGTGGGCAGCAAAATCGATCGTATCCGACGTTACCCTCTAGCTGTGTGATCTCTGCGCTGAGATCTTACTCTAAAACGGCAGGATTTCTGCCTCTGCTGGGACTTTGGTCCCCAGGGAATTGCAGTCTTAGATGGCTCCATCTCATCTGGTAGTGGTCCTTGGAAAATCCCCATACAAGTGAGGTGTGTCTCTAGGGTCCGTGGTAGGTCGTCTCACCCGCCAGGCTGGAGCACTAACTTCGGCACTGCCGTGAAGGGATTTTGTAGAGGTGGCTAATGCCTACAGTCATTTGACTCCGAGTAAAGGAGGTTGCCCTCCATTATCTCTGTGGGGCTCATCTATCACTTAAGAGTAAAAACTGAGAGTTCCCAGAGGAGAAGGAATTTGGCCTCAAGACTGCACATCCGTGGACCCTGCCTGACTTTCCCGTCGGCAGGCCAGCCCTCACAGAGGAGTGAGCCATTTCTTAACATTAATCACAAATGGGCCTATCTCCTGTTGGTTCTGTTTCTCTGGGGGACCCTGACTGACACACTGTCCCCGCCACCCATGAGTGGGTCTTCTCCTTTCTCTGTCATCCCTCCTTCCTCTTACTGCTCAATGCCCACCACATGTCGCCCATGCTTGTCACCCCCACTGCAGCCCCCACGAAGACATACAGCCTCCCAGTGGCCTGTCCTGGGCTCTGGAGCTGCCCTTGTTCAGAATCACGTTCCCACTCAGGAGGGCCTCAGGAGGGTATTGGGGGATTTGATTAAAGTGGGGGTTCACACATTGTAGCTCACATCTGAATAAAACTCCAAATTTTGGGCCTCACCCCCAGAGTTTCTGATTCACAACACCTAGAGTGGGGCCCTGAATCTGCATTTCTAATGGGCTCCCAGATGAGACCGAGGACCCCACCTGGAGAACCCCTGGCCAGTCTCCAGACAGCACACGTAGCTGACCATGTCACTAGAGGGTCAGGAACCAAAGCAGAGGACAAGACAGAACTCTTTCTTCATTCAAGGATAGAGTGAGGGGGGTGGAGAGGGTAATGGTCAAGAAGATTGGGGGTGAGGGAGCAATGGGGCAGGCCGTCCTAAGAAGGCCTAAGAGAAGAGAAGTAGAGGCTTGGAATAGATGATTTGCCCCCTGGGACAGGGCTGGTGCATCTTTTTGTTCATTATTCTTCCTCATCAGACTCAGTAAGTGCACACTGAATAGACATACAAGGTCCCTCTCGAAAGTCATGACCAGATGTCAGACTCCCATGTAATAATATTCAGTCAGGGTAGGAAGGCTTTTCCTTCTCGTATCTGCCCTGAATCCATCAGGTGATATTTGTACATTTCCCCTGAGAAACTGCTGCTAGCAGAAGGAACCTCAGAGGTATTCATTCATTCATTCATTCATTCATTCATTCATTCATTCACAAAATGCTCACTCACTAAGCTCCTAGTGTGTGGGAGACATCGTTTTGTATATGCAGGGGATATTCCTGCCCCTCCTTGTCTTCAAAACATGCACAGCCTAGCCAGGGGATCTCTTGGGATCTCTAATCTCAAAGGAGGGAGAGTCTGTGCTGTGGCTGAGCCAAGGAGTCTCCTGACCTGTGCACGGTCTGATGGCCCTGGTGGGCCACCCCTGCTGGGGAATGTGCTATCTCGTTGGGTGGGGGAGGCGGGAAGTAAACCATGCCAGGCGCTTGTTACCAAGAGGTTAATGCTCCTTGCTCAGCCATCCCACAATGAATATACACTGTTCTTTGGGCAATTGAGAATCTGCATGCTGTGTATAACCCAGACTGGAATTCTCCAGAGAAATAACTGAGTGATGGAAGTCAAAGCATCCGGTGTAGACAGGCACAATGAAACATGGTGGATGTCATCCCTGGGTAAATTTGATGGGAGGTAGAGAGTTAGATGTGGATTTAGTGGCTCGCAATGACAAACACATAATGCAGCTCGTACTGCACACTCCCTCTCCCCTCTCTTTCCGCCAGAAACATTAACAGCATTCATTTTCTGGGAAAATATTCCCTCAGAGTTCTGAATCATAAATCAGGGCCACCAGGAATTCAGCCTCAGGTAGATAGCTGTGTTCTTACTGTCCCACTGGTGTGGTGTGGACGATGACAAATCACATGGTGATGAGAGGAGAAATGCCTTGTGCAGCTCGTGCATGCCCTTAGACACCCCAGTAGAGGACAGGGTCCGATTCTGAGAAACACAGAGGCCAGGGCTGTGATAGAGTGGAGAGAACTGCTTTTCTCCAGGCTCCTTCTCAGTTATGAAACCCAGTACGACGGATAGTTACTGAGCACACAGCAGGTACAAAGTATTACCTGTCTTCACAACATTTACTCTACCACAGTCTGTAATAAAATTTGTCTATGATTCAACAGTAATTGCCCTGTTTTCAACCTTCAGTGTCTGTTTAACTTGAAGATACGCCTAAAATTTCAGAGCTCAAATTAAAGTTCCCGGACACCTGTCAGTGAGGAAATTGAAACTCCCTGTGAATTAAAAATGGGTTCATAACACTGTTTTCCACTTGCTGTATTGGAATCTTAGAGAATTTGTTCCATATGAGAGGAAGTCGGTTGTGCCCATCCTGGGATCGGAAATCCAGTATATATAGCAACCAGCTGCAGATGGTATTGAATGCTGTGGCGCAATTCTCTCCCTCCTCCTCAGCAGCTAAACTGTGAGCGCATCTAAAGGAAGACATTAATGTGTGGATGAGGAAGGCAGGATGCAGCTGAAAACGTTCAATTTTAGAAAGTTAGGAGCATTGAGATTGCGCCGAGGTTAGTGTTTACTGTAACCATCTGGGCATTGAAGGAGTGGATGCGTCTCGGTTCTCACTTTGTGGTTCACTTTCACGGTGACCTCTAGGATGTCATTTAGAAGGGAATCTTGCTGAACAAGATAGCATGCTAAATAAAGCCCTCAGAGAGGACATGTTGGACTAATGAAGCTTCATTCTTCATTAAAGTTTGCCAAAGAGATTACAGTAACCAACTGATGTCACCCTTCACATGGTAGGCCGTCAACAAATGTCCAACCTGAGTGAGTTAGTTCATTGAAGTGAGTGCAATTATGTGTGTCCTCCTGACTTGACTCAAATAATTGAGCCGCTAATATCCATTAGAGAAATGGTGCTTTGCTTATGTGATCAGGCAAGTTATTTTTAGAGGCAAATGAATGCTGGAAATTGTGCCCAAGTCTCTGCTCACAGCACATTTTGTAGCTGTGTGTCCAGAGAAGTTAATAGCTTCAGTTTTGGGAATATAGCTTTCGTGAAATTCCTCAGCCAGAGTCAGCCTCTAGGAGGTGTTTCACCTAGGAAACAATGGGATAAGCCCTCTTTTAGCCATCTGTGAACCTTACAAATGATAAATCACTGCTAATGTCATTTGCAGAATTACCTCTTAGCCTACCAGCTCTGCAGACCATGTGGCATAGGGAGGATGAGATTAGGAGTTGGGAGAGCCTGTCTGTCTCTGAGAAGTAAAAAAGAAATGGGTAGTTAAAAACTAACCTATGCGGATGACCTTTTCACTTATTACGCTCTATAGCTTAAGATACAAGATAAAAATAAATTGAGATCATGTGGTACTACTATTTAGAACAAAAGCTAAGAAGCAGCTAAGGGGCATGACAAATATGAAGTCAAGTAATTGATAAATGACTCCTGCTTGAAAAGCTAATGAGATAATTTCCCTAATACATTGCATTCCTCTAATCTCAGAATTTTGGGGTTTGCTGAAAATAACTTGGTCTACTTTCTTCCTGTTAAGGGAACTGGCCTTTCTGTGGATGTTGACAAAAATTTCATTCCAATAGCCAGTGGTCATGGAAACAAACACCTGTTGTCGGGAGACCACGAGAGCAAGGATTTGGTGTAAATGCACTTCCGTTCCCAAACTGGAGACAACACAGGGTTGGGGCTTCCCTAGGGCAAGGTGCACATGTGAAGACGAATCTATTTGCTCTGATAATCATCCCTATACAAGCATTGTTTTTATTTTAAAAAGGGCTGTGTGACATCCATTTTCCTGTACTGACGTACATGTTAGCAAGCCCGACTTGTGACATGCTGGACAGTTAATTAGGACACAAGGGTGAGGCTGCTGCCCCTATCCAGTGCCACTTCACCTTATGAAAGAATGCCTACAGGCCTTATTTTTTCCTCCCCAAATTGAAATAGACATGTTAGATTGTCATGGAATATAAAAGCAATGCATGCTTCTTGTAAGAAGCTTAAAAAGTACAAAACGAAGTACAACGTGGAAAATAAAAATCACCTTCCAACGGTGTAGATATAAATGATATTAACAATGAAACAAAAGACAAAAGTACTGATATGACAAATTGAAAATATGAGGAGATAATGAACTAATTTATTCAAAGGAAAGCAGAGAAAACTAATGCTTTTTAGGAAAAGTACAACAAAAATTGATTTAATAAGAAATAGAACATGTGAATGAAATAAAATTGTTAGAAGAGATTCAGTAATCAAAACCCCATATATTAAAAAAAACCCTCACTAAGTTTAAAGAATTTAAAACTGATTTTTCACTTGATGTTCAGTAAGGACCAGATAATACCAACATTTTGCCAACTGTTCTGGAGCATGTGAAAACAGAATGTTCTCCAATTCCTTTTTAAACAATTTAAAATCTTTTTAAAATTGTAAATTATAACACTTATAGAAAAGCTGTATGAAGAAAAAGTGTACAGATTGATGAACTACGATTCAAAACCCTGCATACAAGAGAGTTGTGGCGCAGTTCTGCCCTCACCCCAATACTGCCCTCACCCCACAGGTCCCCAGGTGCCTTTCCAATAAAAACTCTCTCTCTTTTCTCTAAAGACAACCACTATCCTGACTTTTAGGTTATCACATCCTTATTTTTCTCCATACTTTAATAATTGAAGTATGCACTCCTAAATGCCTTAATTTTGCCCATTAGTGATCTTTGTGTAACTGTTTTGGATAGCAGTCTGAGGTAGTGCAGGAAGGCTGGAAAAGGGAAAAAATGATTAGAAAGGAATACTCAAACTGTTATTTGCAGATGATATGATTTTCTACATCAAAACCCCAAACTAACCCGTTGAAAGAATATTAAAATTAGAGACTTCATCCAAGCTTCTGCATAAATTATCCATGTGTAGAAATCAATTTCTTTTAAAAATCAATTATTAGAAAGTTTAATTAAATAAGATATTATTTGTAATTGCCAAAAAATCCACCCAAAACCTAAATAAACAACTCTATGGCCCTTGGGAATAAATTCAACAAAGGATATTTAAGACCTTTATGGAGAAAATATAAAACTTTCTGAAAAGACATTAAAGAAAATGTAAATAAGTAGAGACCATTTTTGTGGAGGGGAAGACTTACTCTAACAATGTCAGTTCCCAATAAGTTAATCTATGAATGCGATCTAATTGCAACCTCATTACAAAAATGTTTTACATTTAAAAAGACAATTAAAAAGCCATATGGAAAACTGTAGGACTAAGAATGGAGAAGACAATTTTGAGGAAGAAGCTAGCAGACATACTTTTAAGACTTATTTTGTAACCATAGTAATTAAAACAGTGTGAAATTAGCTCAAGGGTAGAATATTGATTTACAAACACACAAAGTTGGGAACCCAGAAACAAAATCATGCATAATGGAAACAATTTATGGCACGGTAGAATTGTAGTTCAAATGGGAAATGATGGACTCTTCATAAAATGGTGCTAGGACCATTGGAGAACCATATGCAAAAGATTAAAATTAGACTCCCTATTTGGGAGAAAGGATCCAATAAATAAAATCATGAATGAAAGAGGAGAGATCACAACCAACACTGAAGAAATACAATTATAATAATATAATTATATGTCAACAAATTAGGCAATATGGAAGAAATGGATAAATTCCTAGAAACTTGTAAACTACCAAAACTGAAATAGGAAGAAATAGAAAACCTGAACAGACCCATAACTAGCAAAGAAATTGAATCAGTAATCAAAAATCTCCCAAGGAACAAGAATCCAGGGTTCAGATGGCTTCCCAGGGGAATTCTACCAAACATTTAAAGAAGAAGTAATACCTATTCTTCTGAAACTGTTCCAAAAAATAGAAATGGAAGGAAAACTTCCAAACTAATTCTATGAGGCTGGCATTACCTTGATCCCAAAACCAAACAAAAATCCCACTCAAAGGGAGGATTACAGACCAATATCCCTGATAAACATGAATGCAAAAATTCTAAGATACTAGCTAATATGATCCAACAGTACATTAAAAGGATTATTCACCATGACCAAGTGGGATTTATTCCTGGGCTGCAGAGGTGGCTCAACATCCACAAATCAATCAACACGATACACCACATTAATAAAAGAAAGGAAAAGAATCATATGATTCTCTCAATAGATGCAGAAAGAGTATTTGACAAAATACAACATCCTTTCTTGATAAAAACCCTCCACAATGGAGGGATAGAGGGAACATACCTCAACATCATAAAAGCCATATATGAAAGACCCACAGCGAATATCATCTTCAATGGGGAGAAACTGAGAGATTTTCCCCTAAGGTCAGGAACATGACAGGGATGTCTACTCTCACTGCTGTTGTTCAACATAGTCCTGGAAGTCCTAGCCTCAGCAATGAGACAACAAAAAGAAATAAAATGCATCCAAATTGGCAAAGAAGAAGTCAAACTTTCATTCTTCACAGATGACATAATGTACTATGTAGAAAACCTGAAAGACTCCACCAAAAAATTGCTAGAACTGGTACAGGAATTCAGCAAAGTTGCAGGATATAAAAGCAATGCACAGAAGTCTGTTGCACTTCTATACACTAACATTTAAGCAGCGGAAAGAGAAATCAAGGAATTGATCCTGCTCACAACTGCAGCAAAAACCATAGGATACCTAGATATAAACCTAACCAAAGAGGTAAAAGATCCGTACTCTGAAAACTATAGAACACTTATGAAAGAAATTAAGGAAGACACAAAGAAATGGAAAAACAATCCATGTTCATGGGCTGGAAGAACAAATATTGTTAAAATGTCTATACTACCCAAAGCAGTCTACACATTCAATGCAATCCCTATCAAAATAACACTGGCATTCTTCACAGAGCTGGAACAAACAATTCTAAAATTTATATGGAACCAGAAAAGACCCCAAATGGTCAAAGTAATGTTGAAAAAGAAAACCAAAGCTGGAAGCATCACAATTCTGGACTTCGAGCTGTATTACAAAGCTGTAATCACCCTGAGAGTATAGTACTGGCACAAAAACAGACATAGATCAATGGAAGAGAAATGGACCCTCAACTCTATGGCCACCTAATCTTTGACAAAGCAGGAAAGAATGTCCAATGGAAAAAAGACAGTCTCTTCAACAAATGGTGTTAGGGAAAACTGGGCATCTACATGCAGAAAAATGAAACTGGGCCATTTTCATTTCTTTTCTTTTAAAGATTTTATTTAATCATTTGACAGAGAGAGAGAGAGCACAAGCAGGGGGAGCAGTAGGCAGAGGGAGAAGGAGAGAGCCCAATGTGGAGCTCAAAACTGGACAATTTTCTTATACCATACACAAAAATAAATTCAAAATGGATGAAAAACCTAAATGTGAGACAGGAATCCATCAAAATCCTAAAGGAGAACACAGGCAGCAACCCCTTCTACCTTGGCTGCAGCAGCTTTTCACTAGACACGTCTCCAGAGACAAGGGAAACAAAATTAAAAAACTATTGGGACTTCATCAGGATAAGAAGCTTTTGCACAGCAAAGGAAATAATCTACAAAACCAAAAGACAACCTATGGGATGGGAGAAGATATTTGCAAATGTCTTATCAGATAAAGGACTAATATCCAAAATCTATAAAGAACTTATCAAACTCAACACCCAACAACCAAAAAATCCAGTCAAGATATGGGTAGAAGACATGAACAGACATTTCTCCAAAGAAGACGTATAGATGGCTAACAGACTCATGAAAAAATGCTCAACAGCACTTGGCATCAGTGAAATACAAATCAAAACTACAATGAGATACCATGTGACACCAGTCAGAATGGCTGAAATGAACAACTCAGGAAAAAATAGATGTTGGTGAGGATGCAGAGAAAGGGGAACCCTTCTACACTGTTGGTGGGAATGCAAACTGGTACAGCCAATCTGGAAAACAATATGGAGGTTCCTCAAAAAGTTAAAAATGGAACTACCCCACGACCCAGCAATTGCACTACTAAGTATTTATCCAAAGGACACAAAAATAGTGATGTGAAGGGGCACATGCACCCCGGTGTTTATAGCAACAATGTCCACAATAGCCAAAATATGAAAAAAGCCCAGATGCCCATCAACTGATGAATGGATGAATTCCATACAATCAAGGGAATATTATTCAGCCATCAAAAAGAATGAAATCTTGCCATGTGCAACAATGTGGATGGAACTAGAGGGTATTATGCTAAGCCAAATAAGTCAGAGAAAGACAAATACCATATGATTTCACTCACATGTGGAATTTAAGAAACAAAACAGATGAACATAAGGGAAGGGAAGGAAAAATAAAATCAGATAAAAACAAGAGGGAGGCAAACCATAAGAGACTCCACTATAGGAAACAAACAGGTTTGCTGGAGGGCTGGGGGGGGTGGGGTAATTGGGTGATGAGTTTTAAGGAGGGCACTGGATGTAATGAGCACTGGGTGTTATATGTAACTGATGAATCACTAAATTCTACCTCTGAAACTATTAATACAGTATTTATGTTAACTAAATCAAATTTAAGTAAAAACATTTTTAAAAAATTAAAATAAAATTAGACTCCCTACTTCACACCATACACAAAAAATATATTCTAGGTAGACTAAAGACATAAACAAAATTTCAAATTTGAAATGAAAACAGAGAATATCTAACCTCAGCATAGGGTGGGATTTTATTTTATTTTATTTTTAAAGATTTTATTTATTTATCTGACAGAGACACAGTGAGAGAGGGAACATAGCAGGGGGAGTGGGAAAGGGAGAAGCAGGCCTCCCGCCGAGCAGGAAGCCTGATGTGGGGCTCGATCCCAGGACCCTAGGATCATGACCTGAGCCGAAGGCAGACGCTTAATGACTGAGCCACCCAGGCACCCCATAGGGTGAGATTTTAAATAAAAAGACAAAAACAACATAAACGACAGAAGAAAATGTACATCAAATTGACTATATGTAAAGGAAACTTCCATTCATAAACAAGTGAAAAGACAAAGCATGGACTGAGAGATGTTTGTAAAACATATAAATGGTGGATGATTAATATCCAGAATATATTAAAATTCCTTGAAAGCAATAAGCTAAAGACTAGAAACTCTCTAGGAAAATGACACAGGATATGAACAGACAAGTCTCAGGGCAGGAAGGATGGATGGGCACTAAACATCTGAACAACAATCCACGTCACTAGCCATCAGAGAAGTTCACATTACAACCTGAGATACGATTTCCCACTCCTCAACTGGAAAAAAATGTAAAGATCTGACAATTACAAGTTTTGGTCAGAATGTGGAGCCTAGAAACTCATTTGTCCTGCTGGTGGGGGTAAACATTGGTACAGTCACTTTGGAAAACAAATTTGTATTCTCCAATAAGGTGAAAATTGGCATACTTGACAACCTAGCATTTTTATTTTTAAGTGTGTATCAGTGGGAGATTTGTGCACATGTGTACAAGGAGAGAGATGTAATGTTTTAATGTTGTTTGTGATAGCAAGAAATTGGAAAAATCCTCTATGTTCATCAACAAGACAATGAATTTTAAAGTTGTGGAATATTTATAAAACTTTATTTTATTTATTTATTTATTTATTTATTTTTAAAGATTTCATTTATTTATTTGTCAGAGAGAGAGAGAGCACAAGCAGGGGGAGAAGCAGAGGCAGTGGGAGAAGCAGGCTCCCCGCCGAGCAGAGAGCCCGACGCGGGACTCGATCCCAGGACCCCGGGATCATGACCCGAGCCGAAGGCAGACGCCCAACGACCGAGCCACCCAGGTGCCCTATTTATAAAACTTTAATACTATACAGTTTGAATGAATGAACCAGAGGTACATGCATGAATGTGGATAAATCTCAAAAACAGCATTTTGTATGATACAATTTGTATAAGGCTTAACACCTTCCAAAACAACTCCCACATATTTTATGGAAATATGCATTTACGGAAAGTATATTTAAGGTATTAAAAATGAGCCTGGTGATGGCTATTAAAGAGGGCATGTACTGAATGGAACACTGGGTGTTAGACGCAAACAATGAATCATGGAACAGTACATCAAAAACTAATGCTGTAATGTATGGTGATTAACATGACATAATAAAAACAGATATTCATGGGAATGATAAACTTCAACTCAGGTGAGTGGTTAGAGAGGGAGGGAAAGAAGGTAAAGAATACTAAAAAAAACTGATAAGAAACCAATATTGGCAAAATATTAAGTGACTAAGTGATATGTAAGGATAGGTTTGAAATATTTTGCAGGAAGTTAAAGCCATCATCAGTATGTATTGTATCTTTATCTATACTTACATCATACACCTACCCAGCCACCCATCCACCCACCATCCACTATCCATCCATATCTATCTATGTATCATCTATCATCTATGTACGTTACATTTTAAGATCTTTAGTGTTCCTTAGTAAGGACATTGCATATTCATAGACTTGTATTAAAAAGTGATTTCCTGCTTATACTTTAATGTATATAAAATTTGGTTTTATTTAAATTTTTAAAAATCTTTGTAATGTGTAAATATAGATACACCTATAATCTCATTTACTGCGTCAGTTAGCAATTCTCAAAAACACCATGAAAGAACAAAAAGTGGGTGGAGGTTGCTACCTCTGACTTACATACAATCTCTTCCTAAACCAGCCCTTTCATGCCAATCCCTCATACCTGAAGTTCTGAACAAAGGATTGTGAGCCTATATGAACCCTCGAATATACAGGCACACCTCGGAGATGTTGCAGTTCAGTTCCAGAACACCGTAATAAGTTAAGCATCATTATAAAATGAGTTAAATGAATTCTTTGGCATTCCAGTACATATAAATTTATGCTTACACTGTAGTAAGTGTGCAATAGCATTATGTCCGAAAAACCAATGTACCTGTCTTAATTTAAAAAAATACTTTATTGCTAAAAATTGCTAACCATTGTCTGAGTTTTTAGCAGGTTGTAATGTTTTTGCTGGTGGAGTGTCTTGCCTCAATGTTGATGACTGCTGACTGATCAGGGTGGGAGTTAATGAAGGTTGGGTGACAGTGGTAATTTCTTAAAATAACAATTAAGTTTGCTCCTTTGATCAGCTCTTTCCTTTCAAGAACAACTTCTCTGTAGCATGTAATGCTGTTTGATAGCATTTTACCCATAGTACTTCTTTCAGAATTGGAGTCAATCCTCTCAAACCCTGCTGCTGCTGGATCAACTAAGTTTAAAAGATATTCTAAAGCCTTTGTTGTCATTTCAACAATCTTCACAGCATCTTCACCAGGAGTAGATTCCATCTCAAGAAATCACTTTCTCTGCTCATCCAAATGAAGCAGATTCTCACCCATTCAAGTTTTATCATGAACTTACAGCAGTTCAGTCCTGTCTTCAGGCTCTGTTTCTAATTCTAGTTCTCTTGCTGCTTCCACTTCTGCAGTTACTTCCTCCACTCAAGTCTTGAACCCCTCAAAGTCATCCATGAGGGTTGGAATCAACTTCTTCCAAACTCCTATTGATGTTGATGTTTTGAGCTCTTCCCATGAATCACAATTTTTTTTATTTTTTAGAGGGAGAGAGAGAAAGCACGAGAGTTGGGCGGGGGAGGGGCAGAGGGAGAGGGAGAGAGAGAATCTTAAGCAGGCTTCACACTCAGCGTGGGGCTTGATCTCATGACCCTGAGCCAAAGTCAAGAGTCAGATGCTTAACTGACTGAGCCACCCAGGTGTCCCAATCACAAATATTCTTAACGGCATCTAGAGTGGTGAATCCTTTCCAGAAATTTTTCTGTTTACTTTGCCCAGATCCATCAGAGGACTCATCATGGCAGCTGTAGCCTTCTGAAATGTATTTCTTAAATAATGACTTGAAAGTCGAAATTACCCCTTGATCAATGGGTTTCCGAATGGATGCTTTGTGAGCAGGCATGGAAACATCAATCTTGTCGAATAGGTAACCAGGTGCATTGTCAATGAGCAGTAAAATTTTGAAAGGAATCTTTTTTTCTGAGCAGTAGTTCTCAACAGTGGGCTTAAAATATTCAGTAAACCATACTGTAAACAAATGTGCCATCATCCAGGCTTTGTTGTCCCATTTACAGAGCCCAGGCAGAGTAGATCTAGCATATATCTTAGGGGCCCTAGAATTTTTGGAATGGTAAATGAGCTTTGGCTTCAGGTTAAAGTCACAGCTGCATTAACCCCTAACAAGTCAGCCTGTCCTTTGAAGTTTGAAGCCAGGCGTCGACTTCTCCTCTTCAGCTAGGAAAGTCCTAGGTGGCATCTTCTTCCAACGTAAGGCTGTTTCATTGGCACAGCAAAACTGTTGTTTACTGTAGCCGCCTTTTGTAACGATCTCAGCTGGATCTTCAGGAGAATTTGGGGCAGCTTCAACAACAGCACAACAGCACTTGCTGCTTCACCTTGTACTTTTTTGTGTTATGGAGAGTTTTTTAAGCCTCAGGAACCAACCTCTGCTAGCTTCCAACTTTTCTCCTGTGGCTTCGTCACCTCTCAGCCTTCACAGAATTGAAGAGAGTCAGGGCCTCTCTCTGGCTTAGGCTTTGGCTTAAGGGATTGTCGTGGCTGGTTTGATCTTCTTTCGAACTTTCTCCCTCTCAGCAATAAGGCTGTTTCTCTTTCACTGGAGTAGCACTTTTAATTTCCTTCAAGAACTTTTCCTTTGTGTTCACACCTTGGCTACTTTTGGTGCAAGAGGCCTCGCTTTTAGGCTGCTAAGCTTCTGACATGCCTTCCTCACTAAGCTTACTTGTTTCTAGCTTTGATTTAAAGTGAGAGATGTGGGACTCTTCCTTTCACTTGAACACTCAGCTGCCATTGTAGAGTTGCTGATTATCCTAAATTCAATATTGTTGTGTCTCAGGGAATAGGGGGGGCCTGAGCAGGAGGAACGATGGGTTGACAGAGAAGTCAGAACACACACAAGATTCATTAAGTTCTCCATCTTATGTGGGTGTGGTTCATGGTGCCCCCAAAGAATTACAATAGCAACATCCGAGGTCAGTGGTCACAGATCACCATAACAAAAGATAATAATAACACACAAGTTTGGAATATTGCTAGAATTACCAGACTGACACAGAGACACGAGGTAAGCAAATGCTGTTAGAAAGATGGCGCTGATTGACTTGCTTGACGCGGGGCTGCCACAAACCTTCAGTCTGTAAAAAAAGGGCAGTATCTGCAAAACACAAGGAAGTGAAGTGCAATAAAACGAGGTATAACTGTAAAAACTGGATTGAGAAAGTGTGATTTGAGTTTTAAGATATACATGCGTCAGGCCAAGAAGAGAACAACGTGATTGCAAATATTTCCATCACTTGCTTTGATATCTTTTTCTTCATACGTTAGATTACCACACATTAGGCTACACTAGTTACTAGTCACTTATTCCTTGCTTTGAAAGAACTACTCTATGTAACGTCAGAACCGATGCAAAGCAAGAAGCAGTCTCTGCTATGAGCAAGGAACCAGTGATGCAGAGCTGAGTCCTTAGTTCTCGTCATCAGAGCTGTGCTGTCACTTCCAGATATGACTGGGAGGAACTACAAAATCTCATTAAGACCATTATGGCCCTTGAGTCACCCTGGGGCTGATCGTGATTATGTACCAATTTGCAAAGTCGTTTTAGGTGATGGGCAAGTCATGTGGGCTTGTTATGAACCCTGCACCATGGCTCACTCCTGCTGTTCTCTTGTTGGAAATGTCCTTCAAGGGCATTAGCATCAACTTTGGACTCTCAAAAAAGAGACCTGAAAACAGGACTGTGCCACCTTGCTGTAGAAAGATGGAAATTTAGGTGAAAATATTGGAACACACCTAACCTAATATCTGCTATTAGCTTTCTAAAGCTCCCAAAGATGCTTCTCTTAGTCCCCAGTGCATCCCACTGCAAACACAGCACAAGCTGATTCTGCAAGCAGGGTGTTCGGCCCCCCCACGGAGAGGTGTTCACCACATCTATTTCTGGGTACAGCTGGGAGGTTTGGTCCTCTTGGATGAAGGGTGATGCTGACAAGTGAAGGCACACAGGATGTTTCCTCCTAGAGCACTGATAAACCACAGCGCCTGGCACACAATCAATACCCAATAAAAATGTAATTTACTTAATGAATAAATGAATGGAAATTCATTATTAGTCTGCCATCATAGTCTGACTTGGTTCAGTGAGTAACATGTTAGTGGCTTTTATTTCTGAACACACTGCAGCCTGTTTTACCAAGCTTGGCAAGTTGTTTAACACTCCTATATTTATGTAGGTCGTCAAGGATCTAATTGCTGTTTAATATTTGAAAAGCAAATAGATGTCATGGATAGTGAAGGACAGTCTGAGGCTTTGCATTTATAGCCTTATTATCCTATGTCCCCATTTTATTCTTTGACTTGTCCTTTTGGTTCTGACCATGGTTTTGCTCGGTGTCAATCAGAAGGCCCTAAAGAACCTGGAAAGAATAAATGCAACGTCGTCTCTAATGGGCAGGCGTTTTGGAGAAGACAAAGACATTTTATAAGTGAAGGATTTTGGCTTTATAATTTGGGTCACATATTTTATGAGTAACCACGCAAAATGGAGACTCACCATCATTACCTTTTGGTTGCCCAGTCCTGCAAGATGGCAGACGTGAGGAAGAGAAGGGGCTTCCACTGAGGCCAGGCATGGAGGGCGCTCAGCTGGGAGCAGGGGCAGAAGAGGACCTGCTGAGGGAAAGATTACAACTAAGGGTCCAAACTGAGGAGCTTTGGACCTCAAAGGAAACTGTCTTTACCCAACCGCCCCCACCCCGGCCTTTGCATTTTACCTTTGTCTGTTGTGTATATTGAAATAAGTCACTTAAAAATCTGCATTTCATTGAGAAAGTTTATAAACATGTAAAATTAGGAGGATGAAGTGGCAATCAGGAACACTGTGGAGTTCAACAAATCCAGAGTCAAATCCTAACCTTGTGAGTTCCGTGGATGTGATTGGGGCCACGTTCTTTGCTTCTCACCTCCCGGGTCCATGTCTACCAAA
The DNA here is from genome assembly GCF_009762305.2 of Zalophus californianus. NCBI lineage: Eukaryota > Metazoa > Chordata > Mammalia > Carnivora > Otariidae > Zalophus > Zalophus californianus. Next base: position 89,411,165 of record NC_045608.1, on the reverse strand, counting down.
CGGAGACAACCCCTGCCGCAGGGGCGTGAGTCGCTGTCCCGCCCTCAGCTCTCCAACTGTCCGTCTGCCCTTCCGCAGGGACCTTTGGAAATCTGAGTGGGTGTGAGGCCGAAAGCCAAGGTAAAGGGGGAACTAAGGCTTTTGTGACCTGTTGACTACTCAGTGTTGGGCCCATGCTTCCCAGTCAGAGGAGTTGTGTGTGTTTCTGTGATGGAAGAGTGGGGGGTACACTTTTTAAACTTTTACTTCGACTTCTATTAAAATGTAAGCTGATGGCGCTGTGATTTTATTCTCTGTGCCGGACGTGCAGGAGGTGTCTCTGCTGTGTGATGTGGATGCCGCAGGCGGATCTGCCTGGGTCTGGACAGGTGCAGGGGGGCAGCGGTGACTCCTGGGGGCCCCAGGCTCCTGCGCGCCGGGGGTGGCACTGCATTTGTGTGACCGTATCACACAGCGGCCTGGTGCTGCCAGGCTTAATGAGCACCTGAGAACTGTACGAGGCATATTTTTGTGAGACTGCGCTTCTTAAAATACATATTGTGACTGCTGTTTATGTGGGGGTGTTTAGAGTGGTCTGCCTATCGTTGTTTGGTGTAGCGCTTCTTATTTCTTCTTAGGAGACAAGAAAGTGAAAATACGGAGACATCTGCGCTAATGAAGGAAAAGACACACAGTGACGACAAGGAGGAGGGATAGCTCTGTGTGCAAGTGTGGGAGCGTGTGTCTGTGCACGCGCGTGTGTGACAGAGAGCACACTGATGCCTTGGGAGAAGAGGGAGTATACAAACCAGAGAATAGGCAACGTGATCAAGTTGAATAATTAACCCCCCGACGCGGGGCTCGATCCCAGGGCCCCGGGACCATGACCTGAGCTGAAGGCAGACGCTTAACGACTGAGCCACCCAGGCGCCCCTTTGAATTAATTTTTTAAAGATAGCTGTTTATTTTGAGGTCTCGGTACAGTGATCTAAATAGGACAAGAATGGAGAGGAAGTTGTGATGGAGATCAGATAAGTTTTAAGGTTGAGGAATATTTGTCACGTGCGGGAGAAATCACCAGTAGTTCTTCACGTTTGGCTTTGATTGCAAGTGGCCTTGGGCGTGGAGGCAGGCCGGCTGGTGGTATGGTCGAAGCATTGATGTTGGCGTCTCGGCTCTTCCTCCCCTTCACTGGGTAACCTTGTGCATGTGACTTAGTTCTGAGTCTCACTTTTGTCATTTGTAAAATGTCATCTGTGTAATGACAGTAGATTCTTCACAGGACTGCTGCATTAAATGAGATGGGAAGCACCTGGCCTGTAATGAATGTCTGACTAATACAGTTATCATTTGTCTGTGTTACACGGGGCGTCAAATCACAATGAGTTGCGTCTGTGGATCATGACGTGGCACATCACGGTGACACAGGCTAGAATGCAGACGGTGAGCAGAACTGGGAAAATTCGGATAATAGAGGTTTGGGAAGCCGAAAGGAACCTCATCCTAAAATTTGGAAACTGCTGGTGTGATACATACAAAATGCATGTTTTTCTCTTATTTTGCATGCCTTCTGATTTAAAATCAGCCATCATTTAAAGATTTGTTTGCCTGATTCATTTGGTTATTTCCACCAGCACTTACGGGAGCGCTTCCTGAGTGGCATGCTCTGTGCTCCACCCCAGAGGCCTGGAAAGGAGAGCGGGAGGAATACTGAGGTGAGCCAGGCAAAACCCTGGCCTCTGGAGGTGCCCAGATGGACGGGGATGCGCTCGCAGAAGCACGTGATCTGCACGTGATCTCAGCGTGGACTGAGAAGAGTTCCAGTGGAGAGACCATGACAAGGAGAGCCTCCTGCCCCTGCTGGTGGGGAGCTCTATGGGAGAGAGAAATGGCAGCAGAGCTTGTTAAAAATGGCCAGGAAGACTTGGAGACTGGTGCTGTGGAGGAGAGAGACTGAAGGCTTTTAAGTGGTGGAAGATTCTGGGGGAAGGTGGTCCAGGCAATCGGGCCATCTTCACTTGCTAATCGGCACTTTCTGGAAGGTAGGCTCCTGGCCTCCCCCAGAGACTGGAGACCACGGCCTCTCTCCCTGGAGGTCACGTTTCAAAGAGCGGGCTCCCATGTGTTTGAGAAAGACATTCCTGGACTGTGGCTGGGAGAAGACTTACTTCTCAGAGGGGCAGACGAAGAATTTACAATGACAAGTTTTCAAAAGTAAATGCTCTAAGGAAAGGGAGGTCAGGGGCTAGAGTCGGGAGGAAACCTGTCAGCATTTCACCGGGTGGAGGGGACTGTGGGTGACAGTGGGGAGGGAGGGGAAGGACACCCATGAGGGAAACCGTAAGGCACAAAGGCCCAGAGGGACCTGAAAGCCCCAGGCTCTCTTCACTTCCTCCTCCACCGCTTCCTAAATGCCTGGCCTGGGCCGAGTTACTTAAACTGTGATGTTCAACTTGCTAGTGTGTACAATGGGATTATTGTTGGAAGGATTAAATAGAATCACGCACGCAAACACTTAGTGGAGTGCCTGGCACACACTAAGTGATAATGTGAAGGTTTTTTAACACTGTGTGTAGATAAAATGGGAAGGTTTGGCCTTCTAAGTCGTGGGGCTGGGAGCTGGAGGGCCGGGGTGTGTTCCCCGAAGGAATTCCGCTTCCGGGGGTGTCACGTGAGAGATTTGAGTAGGGTATTGACACGGTGACTTTGAGAGACTTAGAACAGGAGGGCATTCCCTGAGGACATCTCATACCAGCAGCAGGAAATGTTTTATTTTTCGCTTTTGGTTTTGAGAATGAACATTTTTTTAAGTATTATGTCATATCAGTTAGTGAAAAGGAAAACCCACACATACCCAGATAATCACGTGAATAAACTCTGAGGACACATTTGATAGACTTTCACGCTGTATTAGTCATGTTTTTTGTTTTCTGTATTTTATGGTGCTTTGACATCGTGGGGGCCTTGCTAGCCGTGGAGAGACCGCCCCTCGCAGGGCTCCTGATGCCTAGAGAATCCCACATCCCACACACCTTTGACCTCTCACACCCCAGCCAGTATTTCCTCTGCCCCCTCAAGCCCCAGCACCAGGTTCTGGACACCTGGAGACCACCCCCATAGCCCAGAGCCTGCCGACACTGTCCAAACTCTCCAGTCCTAAACTTGCCTTCCCTGCCTGGCCCATTCCTTCCTGTGGAAACCACAGTAAACGCTCGCTCCTTCTGCCTCCTGACTAACCCTGGTGCTTCCCAAACACCCCTGTGGGGTGCGTACGACATGCCCCTGTCTTGGGAACTTAAAGTCCTAAAACTTCCAGTGTCATTAAGCTGTCCCTGTTGTCACTCAGTCACTTGGGTAACCTGAACCCCTTCATTCCTTTGTCCGCTCTCTGTGCTCTTCTTCCCTTCCTTTTCCAGCAAGGGTCCCTGGGCGCTCACTCTGTTTGCCTCCGAAGCTCATCCCGCTCCCGACGGGCTCACATCCACCGGGCACGTGGCCCAGAGTCTCAGCCCATCCGGGGCGGCTGGGACCCAGAGCCGCGGAAATCTGGTGTTCATGGTTCTGGAGGCCGGAAGTCTGAGAACAGGGGGCCGGCACGGTCCGGTGAGGGTCCCCTTCTGGGTCCTGCTTCTCGTGCCCTCACAAGGGGAAGGAACTAGGGAGCTGCATGGCATCTCTTTTATAAGGGTACTACTAATCCTCTCAGGAGGGCTCCATCCCCATGACCACTCACCTCCCAAAGGCCCCGCCTCCTCACACCATCACCTTTGGGGGTTGGGATTCCAACATATGAATTTGGGGGCACACATTCAGACCGCAGCCCCCAGTTGCTGCCCTCGGCAGCTCCTGGGGCATCACATGGCTCTGCTCCAGCTCTGCTTCTTCCCGGGCCGGCTCGCTTCCAGTGCACACAGAGCTCCTGCCCTGGTTCCTGCAGACCCAGACAGCTCCATCCGAAGCTGAGAGGTCGAGTAAGGGCCCTGAGATTCTGAAAAGAAAAATTAAAGTGAGTGAAGAGCCTTCTTAGAACTGGCATCCATGTGTGTTCATCTTCCCTTCCCTGGGAGGCTGCTCTGGAGGGGCTCTGGTCTGGGTCTTGCTTCCCCAGCTCCCTGCGGTGAGGGCCCCAGGGAGAAGGTGAGGCCTTCTCCCGGGAGCAGCTCCTGCAACTCTCTCCCCGCTTCCAGAGTCTTTAGCCTCCAGAAAAAAGAATCAGGTCCTCCCCAGTACCTGTCTAGGGTCAACTTCCTTTTCCCACCTCAGGATGACCAAGAGTAGGAATACCCATTTCTCCATGTTGTAGACTGGCTCCCGTGACAGAAACAAGTCTGAGCAATATAATGTCACATACAGAAGCCGACTGCAATCTGAAGTAACCCAACATTTAGATAGTTAATTGAAAAAAAAAATAGTTAAATGGGGGAATCATAAGGAAATGTTTGCATGCATATTGTAAATATTTTAATTTAAGGCATAAGTATGTACTTTCATTTGCCAGTCTTTTTAAAGATTTGCTTTTTATTTTTTTAAAGATTTATTTATTTTAGAGAGACAGAGAGAGAGAGAGTGCAGAGGGGAGGGGTAAAGGGAGAGGGAGAGAGAGTCTTAAACAGACTCCGTATTCAGCATGGAGCCCAGGCCAGGGCTCGATCCCACAACCCTGAGATCACAACCTGTACCGAAACCAAAAGTCAGATGCTTAACTGACTACACCACCCAGTCACTCCTTGCCAGTTTTTGATATCGGATCAGTCTAGATTCACTTAATACCTCAGGTTATGACTGACTTGTCACGGTCTCTGGACAGTCAGAGGACTGAGCAGTCTTCTGGTCTCACCGAGGGTTTCTCCTGTGGCTGTGGTCATCCAGTGACTCATCTAGGGCTGGATGGTGTAAGACAGCCTCACAGTTGTGCCGACCATCCACTGGCTACATATCCAACAGGATTTCCAAGACCTGACACTCCTGTGAGGGCCTGTCTGTGGGTGTCCTGCTGCCAGGAAGTGTCACCATGATGGTGTAGTAGAGTCACCAGACTCAAAATCTTAGAATTTTCTGTAAACGAAAACTTAAAAATTACTTATTTTTTAATTGTTGGAAATGGTTCATTATACCTAGCATATGCTTTTCTGAATTGTCACCAGAATGGTCACTCTTGGAAAAAAGAAATTACTCTCACTTTCCGAACTTCTGTGGTGACTGCATATCACCCAAGTCCATAAAGAATGATGAATTCACAGACTGACTGTGCATATGACATTAGTAGTTCAAGAAGAAACTATGAAAAATTTGGGCTCCTTCCTTTCTTACTTGCTGGGCCATTTGTTTATTCCCCAAACTCACCCACTTGGCAAACAGTTCTCGAAGGCTGTTTTGTACTGGACTATAGGGAAAATGTAGTTGAATGGGACACTTTGTTCTCCTAAGGAAATAATAACCCAGATGGAAGACATGACATGTTTCTAAAGAACGATAGCACAAGGCAGAGCCAGAGCAGTGCCAGATGGGAGTTTTGGACCAAGCGCTGTAAGACTTAGGGGAGCAAGCATTTTCTTCTAGCTAGGAGGGAAGGAACTAATATTTATTAAGCAGGTACCATGTGCCCCGACCCTTTCTCCATCTAATGGATGGACTGTGTGCACATATGAAGGTAGAGGACATTAAGAGGGGACTTCTCGGGGGGCGGAGTTAATGAAGGCAGGGTGGAGGTGGGGCACAGCACGCTCATGAACGGGGGAGGGGGCAGGCACACCCATGCATTAACAAGATGGGAAGCCGTGGATGGGTTGAGAACAGACCCCAGAGGCCTTAGGCACCAGTAAGTCATGTGGACATTACTTTGTAGGAAATGGGAAAAAAACACAACTTTTTAAACAAGAAAATGATGTGATCAAAATTCTGTTTTAAGAAAATTAATTTGAATGAATCCAGAGTTTGTTTACAGCTCTTTTCTGAGGTGGGAAAGACTGAAAATGAGCAAAGAAAATACTGGAAAAACACAAAAGTGGGGAGATCTCCTAGCGGGGAAGGTGGTGCCATTTAATGTAGCCCCTGCCCCAGGATGACCCTGCTTGATTTTCCTCTCCATTTTCATCATTAGTGGTGATCATCTCGCTTGTTTATGCATTTACTTGTTTAAAGTTTGCCCCACCTCCAGTAGAATAGAAGCTCTGGACCTGCCTATGTCATTTGTCCTCAGGGCCAAGAGCGATGCTGCACACACACGAGGCAATCCTTCATTACATTTATGAGTTAATCACGGTTCATGGAGAACAGAGAGGTTAGAAACACTCAAGTCCTAGTTCGATTTGATTTTCTATAGTAAGATTGGGTTTGGGGATGACTATGGAGAAATATCTAATTTCTGTATGGAGTTGTACCATTTTCAGTTACTCACACATTTTATTTATGCCTCTCAACAATCACAAAGCCAGTCTGAAAGGCAGACATTCTTTCACTCAATATTTATTGAGCCCTTACTCTCTGCCCGATGTTGTACCATGTGTTGTGCAACTGAAGGTCTCAAAGTATGATGGAGAAAACCAATATATGCAGAGAATTGTAATATAATATGTCTATGTTAGTTAGGGTTCTCCAGAGAAACAGAACCAATAAGACGTGCATATATATAGAAGGAGATTTATTACAAGGAATTGACTCATATGATTATGGAGGCTGAGATATCCCAAGATCTGCCGTCAGCACCCTGGAGACCCGGAAGAGCTGATGATGCAGCTGAGTCCAACAGGTTCGAGACTCAGGAGTAGCCAATGTTTCAGTTTGAGTCTGAAGGCAGGAAAAAACCAGTCTCTCAGTTTGAAGGCATGCAGGCAGGAGGCGTTCTCTCTTACTCCAGAGAGAGCCCACCTTTTTGCTCTTTTCGGAACTTCAGCTGATTGGATGAGGCCCACCCATGTGGAAGGGCAATCTGCTTTACACAGTGTACTGATTTAAATGTGCATCTTATCCAGAAACAGCCCCACAGACACACCCAGAATCAAGTTTCGACCAAGTGTCTTTGCACCTCATGGCCCAGTCCAGGTGACACATAAAGTTAGCCGTCACAATGTCCATTGTTGTTATAGAGATATAAACCAGGTTCCATCACAACGAATTCCTTCTTGGGCAATTAGAGAAGCTTTGTAAAGGAGGTAAAATAGAAATAGTTGACAGATACTACTATGATCTCTACTTTTTAAAGGAGGAAAGATAGATTCAGGGAGATTAAATAATTTCCACCATACTCAGACAGGAAGTAATAAAGCTAGGAGTTGAGTCCACATGTTCTGATTCCAATTTCGTATTTTTGCATTATGTGGAATAAGCAAGTTGGATAAAGAATTATATTTTAAGATAGAGCAAGAACATCCAACTAAAAAAAATGATTTGTGATTCAGGTCTTAGTTCAGTTATACCCTAAGCTGCCAGAGGAATTTGTGAAGGTTCTTTTAGAGTCATGGTAGGAGAGGTGTCCCTTCCCTGCCCCCCATACCAATCAGCCCTATCCCTGTGCTGCTTGTGGGATGGGCAGTGGTGGCCCTTGACTTTGGTACTTGGGGTTTTCCAGGTGTCCTGGTTTGGAGGTAGGTGAGGACCTATTGTAGTGATATAATAGAGTCTTGTAGCTCCCAGTTGTAGGCAGGAGGCCTTGGGGGTGTTGGTAAGTGTTCTGTGCCCTCTCTCCCCCAGAAGTCCATTTCTCATGTGCCATCTGCTTTATGCTGTTTTTGTAGACTGGCTTCCCTGTGAGCTTTTAGCTCTTGCCTGTTTATAACATCAATAAGCAAGTGGCTTTTGAGTGCAAGATGTGTTCCCACCTCTATGTGAGCTTACGTGGTTAATACCTGGCACGATCCACTCCAGATGGATGCTTTTTAAATTTCAATTCAAACTCTTCAGGTAAAAATAAAATCCCGTTGGCTCACCCTGGGTCAGGTGCCCACTCCGGTGCAATGCTAGATATCTCCTGGAGCCACCCCCTAACACGGAATGCGGGTGGTATTTTAAAGTAAGTGTGGGCTAACCAGACATCCCCGATGTGTTTTTACAAAAGTCCTGCCTCTGACTTCCTCCCGGGACCCCAGGATGCTTATCGCAGCAGTGACTGATTGTGTCTGGGCATTCATCATGCTCCCCCTGGGAACACCGCCATTAGGACTCCTCTTTCTGGCCACTTACAGGGTCCTCAAGAAACTGTAGTGGCCTACAGGATGTTAAGTGCATCCTGCTTAAATATTCCTGAGCTATAGAGGGAGAAAGTCCATAACCTCCACTCCTCCTGCAACTGCAGTCAAATCACTGTTTCAGCTTTTCCTGCTGTGGATTTTCAACTGCCTTCTGAAAGGAGTGTTATTCATCTTAATAATGTGAATTAATCATAAGCCCAGCCTGCTGGACAATATTGCAATCAAAACAACAGAGGCTGAAATGTTCCAGCCAGAAGGAGAACATATGAACATAGCTTAACTCAGAAATACCGCAGCTGCACCCAACAGAGTTCCAATCAAAAGAGACTTACAAGCCATAGCTAACATTTTTTGGCTATGAAAAAGTGCTTTTGTCACTAAAGGGATGTCAGCACTGTAATTTCAGGCCCAAATAATGAAGAGAATAACAGTAATTAAGGACATTTTGTGACCAGAACACTTCCAAACAAATGATACAGTTGAAGTTGTATCTTTTTGAACCAATTGAATTCTGTCTTCTGTATCAGTTTCTGAAGAATGTAATTGTTATTAATAAGACATTAACAGGATATCATTTCCTTCAATGGTAACTTGATCTCTCTGTAAAAGTGAGTTATTAGAACAATTAAGAACTGCCTGAGAGTCTACGGTCTAGAGATGATTCTCCCATTGCTGGCATGTTTGATGCTTTTGAAAAATGTGCTTACTCCTTTTTTCCCGCCAGTTTGCTTTAAATTATATGGGAGTTAAAACTGCCCTTCTGTTCTTTTTGAAGTTTGTTTGTTTTGTTTTGTTTTGTTTTTTACAAAAACTCCTTTTTGGAATGACCGAGCGACTTTAGAATTCTCTTTATTATTGCCTTAGCAGAAGAGAACAGAAGGCACCGTGGTTTGCATGCCAGGCGCTGGGTGGATGCGTTCAGATCATGCGGTTTGTCCTCACAGCACCCCTGGAAAGTAGGCACCGCTCTTCCCACTTTTACAAATGAGACAACTGAAGGTCACATGGTTGATAATGACAGAGTGTGTGTGACGCTCAGGTGATCTGACACCAATGGCCAGCGTCTGCCTTCTGGAACTTTCCTCTCCCTCTGCCCCCTACAGTTATAATTAGTCACTAAGCAATTGCAGCCTCTCTTAGGTCAACATGGGCTCTCACGCTCTTACACAGAGTACGGTGTGCGACAGACGGCAGGCGGCGTGGGCATTCTGCTCCCCCAATCCCAAACCCTCTCCTCCGTAGAAAGACCCAACCTGAGCCTCGATCCTCTCCTGTGATGAAGCAGCCTCTACAGGTCAGCGGCTAGCTTCGGGGACACTGCAGGACTCGGCGCAGCAGCGGGGCCCGGGGCGCGGGGCCAGAGCCCGGGTGCCACACTAGTCAGGCAGCTCTCTCCCCTCCTCGTGCTGACGTCGGGGGTCAGCCAGTGAAAGGTCTGCGGAAACGGCTCACTGGTGAGAACACAGAATAGGGGTGAAGGACTTAACCCTCTGCGGTTTCCGGGGCTGGGGGGCGGGCTGGCTGGGTGCCCCGCCTGCGCGTTCACCATCCAGCAGGAGGCGCTCGCTGCAAAGGCAAGAGCGTGGCGGGGGGTTGGGGGGGAGCCCAAAGCGCTGCTTCGTTCCGCCCACGCAGTAGGTCCTTCAGCGGCCCCGACAGGTCCGAGGAGGGTCTCTGGCTTCTTGGCATCAAGGATTGTTGACAGACTAGGTTTCTCGGCGTATTCTTTTCTGACATGATGCATGCCCAAGTCACAGGTGACGAGAGAAGTGCTCCTGGTGGGGAGTAATGGGAGTGGGAAGACAGCGCGCCCCTGCTGCGGACCCCAAGGGAAAGCCACGGAGGAATGGGCCGGTGTGAGGCGTGTGCCTGGAGCCGCGGCCGGGCCAGCGGAGCTCACCCCTGAGCTGGAGGTGACTGGGAGCCCCGCCAGGACGAGGGCGTGTGGAGTGAGCAGCAGGCTCGGGAAGATAGACCACTGCTGTGGATCCGGTGTGTCATTTGGGCAGTGCTGCCTGTGAGACGTGGAGGTGGCAATGTGGATCAAGAAGCTTGCTAGATGGTTCCAGCACACAAGAAATTGGGGACCAAAGATAGAGATGTGGGAGCTCTCTGGCATCACGGTGGTATTAGAATGAGCTGAAGACACTGAGAATGTTCTCAGGGAGAGAATGTTTTTGTGACTAGGGCAAGTATCTTAACCTCTTTAACTTTGAGTTTCCCCGTTTGTCAGCTGAGGCTACTACTACTCACCTCTAGCCCTTGTGCCCAGTAAACACCCGTAAAAGCTGACACCTACCTGGAGCTCAGCCGATAATGAGCACACAGCACACGCACAATGAACGGGAGGGAAGAAATAGAACCCAGGCGATATTTAACGGGCGGGGGAGTGTCCAAGAAAAAAACAGAAAGGTAGGAGAGAGGCTAGCAAAAACTTTGTTGCTTTTCTTTTTAATAATAATGTGAAAATGCGGCATAACTCTGAAGTTGTATTTGTGGCATTCTCCTAAACTCTAAGTCAAATTTAAGTATTTAGATTTTTTCATTTTTTTATTCTCTATTGTATTTCAAATAAATGAAGCTGAAGGAAATTTTCGATAAAGTAATTTTGAAAAATACTGTTTGTGTAGCTTGTCACGTTATAAGGAATGTTTGCTCAGATCTGCTTTTTGTTTGATTATATTTGGTTATCTTTAGTACCAAGAGTAATGTTTCACATGAAACTTTTCACCTATGACTGCTGAAGGCTAGTAGTATTTTATTTAATTAAAAATTAACTTGTGTAGGGGCGCCTGGGTGGCTCAGTTGGTTAAGCGACTGCCTTCGGCTCAGGTCATGATCCCGGAGTCCCGGGATCAAGTCCCGCATCGGGCTCCCGGCTCAGTGGGGAGCCTGCTTCTCCCTCTGACCTTCTCCCCTCTCATGCTGTTTCTCTCTCTCTCTCTCTCTCTCTCTCAAATGAATGGAATCTTTAAAAAAAAAAAAAATTAACTTGTGTAGAAGAGGAATTTGAGAATTAGTTCCTACTGCTGAAAGTTTATAGTATAAAATAATGGTTTTAGAAGTTTTATCAGGTTGAAATGTATTTTCTCAATTAATGGCTTGCCCAAGAAGTGATTTATAGTTTTCTATAAATGTAGGGAACAAGTATAAGTGGCAGGTACAAATGCTCTAGAAACGTCCTCATCCATCCATGTGATTTTAAATCAATGGATTGTGAAATTCTTCTGTCAGAAAAATTGATTACGACTCTTTAGGCCCTACTACAAAATTATTCCTGTCATTCATGTATTAAAAATATTCTTTCCATCATGTACTTTTCCTGGTAGCCTTGTCCATTTACCCTTGAGTGTCAGACATTGTGTTTGACATTATCACATGGTTGGGGCAGCAGAGCGTGCCGGGCATGGGCATCTCACACTCGGGAAGGAAGGTCTGACCCTCTATTAATGAAAGACACATTAAAACAATGAGAGACCGACCGTCTTTCATCTACCAAACTGGAAGCAAGTGATAGCCAGAGTACCCGGTGGCGTGCGATAAGTGATAGCCAGAGTACCCGGTGGCGTGCAAGAAGTGATAGCCAGAGTACCCGGTGGCGTGCGATAAGTGATAGCCAGAGTACCCGGTGGCGTGCGAGAAGTGATAGCCAGAGTACCCGGTGGCGTGCGAGAAGTGATAGCCAGAGTACCCGGTGGCGTGCGATAAGTGATAGCCAGGGTACCCGGTGGCGTGCGATAAGTGATAGCCAGGGTACCCGGTGGCGTGCGATAAGTGATAGCCAGGGTACCCGGTGGCGTGCGATAAGTGATAGCCAGGGTACCCGGTGGCGTGCGATAAGTGATAGCCAGGGTACCCGGTGGCGTGCGATAAGTGATAGCCAGGGTACCCGGTGGCGTGCGATAAGTGATAGCCAGGGTACCCGGTGGCGTGCGATAAGTGATAGCCAGGGTACCCGGTGGCGTGCGATAAGTGATAGCCAGGGTACCCGGTGGCGTGCGATAAGTGATAGCCAGGGTACCCGGTGGCGTGCGATAAGTGATAGCCAGAGTACCTGGTGGCGTGCGATAAGTGATAGCCAGAGTACCTGGTGGCGTGCGATTGTGGGCACAGACATGACCATCCTCTTCCATAGCTGGTCCCAGGAGAATCGGGATGAGTTTTGTTCAAGGTAGTTTGGCCAGAACCATAAGAAAACACTTAATCCTTGGAGGCTGTAATTCCATATCCAGAATTCATCCAAAGTAAGTGAACGATGTGGGCACAGATTTGTACACAGGCCCACTCACTCTAGACGTCGCGTGTACTAGTGAAAACGGAGAAGCCACCTGCTTGCTCAGCAGTACAAGAACCATCACACAAACCACCGGAAGCCACACAAGCAGATACTGTGTAGCCGTTAAAAAATCACATTACAGAAGAACGTGACTATTTAGTGAAAATGGAGAGTGTTTCTAAGTGACAAAGCAGAGTACAAAATAGGTTTTGGATGTACATAAAAACACACCTTCGTGCATACAGAGAATATCTCTGAGGATGAAGTCCTACTTATCTTTTGCTGTGAAACAGCAATAATCTATTATTTCTCATGACTGTAGCTTGACTGGGCTTTGCTCGTGGTTGGTTGGGGGTTCCTCGGCTCCTAGGTTTCCCTCACAATGCTCTGTTTCTCTGGAGGTTGGGCTTGGCTGGGGAATGACATTTTCCCCCCAAAAGATGAGATTTCTGGTGGCCAAGAGATGATATTTTACCATCAGTGAAGACTCTCCCATGGGTCCCAGCCCATGCATCAAGGCTACCAGTTTAAGCCTTGGACCTTGGCTGGTAGGTCCAAGAAGGCTTCACTCCCAGGCCTGGGACTTCTGTTTTCCTCCATGGAGCCAATCCATGGGGCTAGCTATGGCTTCCTGCAGCAAGGGGGTCTGGGGTAGTTGGCCTTTTTCCATGGCGGCCGGCTTCTCCTCAGAGATAAGGCAGAAACTGTCAGATCTTTAAAGGCTACACTGAAAGCTGACATTGCATTGCCTCTGCCCATTCCATTTGTGCTTGAGGAATCATGAGGCCAAATTCAAGAGGAAGGTGGAGCGTATGCACTTTCAGGGAGAAAAGGAATGATAACAGCCATCTTTGGGTACTATCGGTGCCATGTAGATGGGAATTTTAAAAGCAGTTTTCTGGAGGTGGTGTGATTATACATTTATAGATATCTATATTTAGTCTCCTTCATATTTACACTGAATTTCTACTTTATCATCAAAAACAAAAAACAAAAACCCTTACTACACCAAATTATAGTTGCATGTATAGGGCATTATAATAGGGTTTGAATAACAACATTGTTATTTACTTTATTTGGGCCGATTACTTATGTTTGCAAAGCCACAGTGACTTCATAAGCTAAATGGGGATATTAATATGACCTTATGATATTTACCCAAAGGATACAAAAATATAGATTTGAATGGATACATGTATCCCAATGTTTATAGCAGCATTATCAACAATAGCCAAACTATGGAAAGAGCCGAAATGTCCATCGACGGATGAATGGATGAAGAAGATGTGGTGTGTGTGTGTGTGTGTGCACACGTGCGCGCGTGCGCACACACACACACACACACACAGGAATATTACTCAGCCATCAAAAAGAAGGAAATCTTACCATTTGCAATGACATGGATGGAATTAGACAGTATTATACTGAGCAAAATAAGCCAGTCAGAGAAAGACAATTATCATAGGATCTCACTCATATGTGGAATTTAAGAAACAAAACAGATGAACATATGGGAAGGAGGGAAAAAGAGAAAAGAGGGAAGGAAACAAACCGTATGAGACTCATGAGAACAACTAAGGGTTGATGGAGGGAGGTCGGTGGGGGGATGGGATAAATGGGTGATGGGTATTAAGGAGGGCACTTGCGATGAGCACTGGCTATTGTATGTAAGTGATGAATCACTGAACTCTACTCCTGAAGCCAACATAGCACTGTATGTTAACTAGCTAGAATTTAAATAAAAATTTGAAAAGAAAAAGTAGTAAGACAAGGTCTATAAAGTGACCAGCATGATGCCCACCTTGTCTTATGAGAAGTAAGACAAGGTCTATAAAGTGACCAGTATGATGCCCACCTAGGAAGTGCCCAATAGATAATATCTCCTTATTTTCTCTATGTGACATCTTTTTTAAAGTTTTGATATGCAACTGGCATAGCATCACCATGTTCATTTTTTTTTTTTCTGAGCTTTGTGATTTTGCACATTGCTTTATTCATATCAGTAATACAAACTCAGATTTCTTTGCTTAAACAGAAGAAAAAATTCTTTGGTCATGTAGTATTTCTTGTCTGGAGAGGAATCCTGGAATGTCCAGTCTCCATAACTAACTGCTATTTATTCAGGTCTGCAGAGCCATCCAGAGAACCAAAGTGTTCTCTTATAGGCGTTAACTGCAAAATGTCGCGCAGCCCAGCACACAGTGAGAATTGTGTAGATGCCCTGTGGAGGGAGCCCAGTTCTGGGACTCCAGAGATCCAGGATTCTTTTTTTTTTTTTTAAGATTTTTAAGAGTGGCAGGCAGAGGGAGAGGGAGAAGCAGACTCCTTGCTGAGCAGGGAGCCCAATGTGAGGCTCGATCCCAGGACCCTGGGATCATGACCTGAGCCAAAGGCAGACGCTTCACCGACTGAGCCACCCAGGTGCCCCCAGGATTCTTATTTTTGTTTTATAGCTAAATAGGTGTTTGGTTTTAAGAATGCCATTTTCTCTGTTTTGTTTTTTGAAATATTTAAGGTGGGAGAGATTGGATGAAGGTGATTCCTAAAACTTCTTTCAGCTTTCAAATATTGATTCTACCAGTTTAAGCTCATGTCAAGGAGACTAGATGAAGTGTATAAAAGCTCCGCTTTTTCTGAGCAAGAGCTGAAGGCTAATGCTTACCAAGGGAACTGGCATCATTTAATGGATGGGGCAGCAATGGGGTGTTGAACGCTCAGTCTCTATTTTAAATACTACCACTGACCTGTAGCTTGACACTTGGGAAATTAAATCCTATCTGTGCGCTTTTCTCCCTTATGGATCTAAGAGCAATTTTTCTTCTTACCTCAAGAGGTGGTTATGAGATGACTATATCCAAAGAATGACATTTTCCCCCCAAAAGATGAGATTTCTGGTGGCCAAGAGATGATATTTTACCATTAATGAAGACTCTCCCAGAAAATAACCAAAAATTACAGCCGTAAAGGTGACTCGATGCTCACTACGTGGACCTAGAAAGACAAGGGCAGTGCTGGTTTCCACAGGGTCTCTAGCTCTTGTCTGCCTCTTGTCATTGAGACCACTCTGAACATATAATTGTACACGGAAACAAATATTTTGGGGGGTCACTGGGAATGAACAATGTTGGAAAGGCTACTAACAAGTTCTCTACTTAGGAACTATGCTCATGTCATTGGGGCATAAGATATTAACATCAAATCATATTTTATGGTTTTTTACAAGTTGAAAAATCAATACAAGACATAAATAATGATGCTGGTAATAGTAAATGGATATCAATCAGTGACTCTATCTCCCTACCTCTGCAATGGGATACAATTTCACGCCCAGCAAATAGGTAAAAATGAATGATGATATCCAGTTTTGGCAAGTTGGAGCAGCAGAAGATTCCCTTTCCACGCCGGTGATAGGTATGTAAATTGGTACATGCACTTTCCAAACAATCTGCATAGAAGAAGCATGCATCTTTTGATCCAGCAATTCTCGTTCCAGGCATCCTAGAGAAACCTTGTGCTTGCACAGAGAGGCATGTATCACCATGTTTATAACAGCATCACTCAATACTGGAGAGCTCTGGAAACACTCCACCAGCAACAGATTGGACAAATAAATTCCGGTATGTTCAGACAGCAGTGAAATGAACTATAGGTACACATATCAACATGAAGGAATCTCACAAAATTATAGTATTCGTTTGCTAAGCCTACCCTAACATAGTACTATTGACAGGGCAGCTTACACAACAGAATTTTATTGTCTTCCAGTTCTGGAGGCCAGATGTCCAAAAGCAAGGTTCTGGCGGACTGGCTCCCTCTGAGGCTGTGAGGGAAGGGGTCTGTCCCAGGCCCCTCTCCTTAGCTTGTGGGAGGCCATCTTCTCGTTCTGACTCTTCCCATTGTCTTTCCTCAACGTATGTCTCTGTGTCCCAATTTACATTTTCCATAAAGACACTAGTCATATTGGATTAGGGTTCCTCCTAACATCCTCACTTTAACTTGCTTACCCTTGTGAAGACCCTGTCTCCAAATAAGGTCACATTCCAAGGGACTAGGGTTTAGGGCTTCAACCGCTGAATTTTGACCTGTCACTTCAACCCATAATAATTATTCTGTATATTTTATCATTAGGTTATGAATATTTATTTGTATTTATTTAATCAAAATATGTATGTACACCTGTCCACCACGCTGAGGAGGACATCTGTGGCTTTCAAAGATCCTCAACAAGGTCTGTGACCTTCAAAACGTTCAGAAACTCTTGCAAATTAAAAGTGGAACTATTACAATTACTTTCACGGCTACGGCCGCCACGACAGCCACCACGACCGTCACATCGCTGCTCTCACTATTACAGGTAGAACCAGGGCGGGTGGTTAAATGTTCGGAAGCTCGGAAGAAAGGCATGCAGAATCTTTTTTGTAGGGCCCTGAACAAGTAGAACGCTCATCTTTGATATGGCTTATATGTATTACCGTGGGAAGTTATTTGAATAAATCATCTCCTCACCTTCCTGTCTTTAAGAAGGATTAGAGTCAGAGCATCTCAGAAATATAGCTGTCCAGTTTTCCACGAGAAATCTCCTCACAACTCTTCATTTATCACCTCACATTTTTTTCTTTTTCCCGAGTGTGTGCTGTTGGTTGTAGGAAATGTTTGAGATGATCCGAGGACGATCACATGGTTCACGCTCTTCCAGCCGGATCCTCGCCTGCAGGGGTCTGTCTTCAGGGCCGTTCAGGGGAAGGGCTAGCCTGGTGATGGGTATTAAAGAGGGCACGTTCTGCGTGGAGCACTGGGTGTTATACACAAACAGTGAATCATGGAACACTACATCAAAAACCAATGATGTAATGTATGGTGACTAACATAACATAATAATAAAAAAAATTAAAATTAGAAAAAAAAGCCAACAAAGATTTGTTGAGAATGACTAAGCTCATATCCTAAAGGAGGATAGCCATCTAATTTTACTATATATTAACTTAAATATATAAAGCAAGCACTATAGAGATCTCCACGGTGTTCTGATGTAGAGGGAGTATCACTGACTGTCCTTATTGCCATAAATTGGGGCTGAATTCAATACTGTGGAGTGGGGGTGGATCACCGAATGTGCAGCTTCGGAGGTGGGATATGGGAGTCCTGGGAAAGGAGGAAAAGCAATGGAGCATCCAAGGCCCACGTTTCAGAGCTGAATGTTCCCAAGGCATCACATGGAAGGGCATGTCACGTATCTCTTACAGACATACCTACCTGAAGTGCTCTTAGCAGTCATGAGTTGTTTTAATTGATGGCACAAAGACCTTTGGAGGATTCTAGTCCCTTTATTTCATATGTATCAAATGGAAGTGGACTCGATTCCATTAATTAGGACCAAGAACCTACATTTGGAACTGTGCTGGGGGCAGAGGCTCTCCAGCTCAGTGGTAGCATCACAAGGAGAACTCAATCTTGGAGGGGAGGTCTTGGGCAAGATGTCGGCGCTCCAAGTGGGGAGCCCACAGAGGCAGCACCAACACCCTTGCTCAGCATCTGCTGCCCTCAGTCACAGAGGATAGCGTCGGCCCGCACAGATGTTGGGGAGTTGGAAGAAACTGGGAGGGGATAAAGGGGGAGCCCAGGAAGAGGGGCTGTACCCCCACTATCTTAGTTTGCTTTACATTTAATCAGCTCTCAGCTTTATCTATGCAGATGGCTCTTTCAATTCTTGTTAAATTCATGGAAAGATCCAGTGCCCTTGTTAAATTCATGGAAAGTTCCAGTGCCCTTGTTAAATTCATGGAAAGTTGCTAGTTTGAAAAATCATGCACATTCTCATGCAATATAGTTTAAGAATAAATTTACTTGTTTTATGGATGCAGAAGTTTTATTTCAGGCAAGAAAGCTCCTTCTCAGCTGTGGAGAAGAAAAATTTAAGAAGTATTGTTGAAAAAATGAAGGAAGCGTATTCTTTGTTTCAAGCCAAAGGAGAAAAATGAATGTTTTAAACATATGCAGTACTGAAAAGCACTGTATTTTAAAATAGACCACGGTATGATTTAATCGTCACTAATCTGGAGTAGAATAAATTTTGAGCAGCTCCCTGCCATTGACTGTGTTTAGTTCAGGATTTACCACCTTTTATTATCCTCGGAGAGTATGAAGTCTGACCCCAGCCCTCTGCCTTCTAACTTATTTTACTTCCTTATAATTGCTTGTAGAAGAAAGACAAACACATTAGTTGGACATGTTGCATTGCGTGGAAGGTGCGTTTTGTTCACAGAATGCAGGTACAGCGTGCAATGATCTCACTGTGCTGCTTCACCGTGAACTTGGGTGGGTTCCATATTTGCACTTGTCAAGAACAGTGCCTGGCAACTTGGGCATCAAAGAGGAGGTGGTCATTACATGTTGCTGACCAGCTGGATAGCTGACTTACTTAAAAGTCAATCTGATGGTAGCTTTGGATAAATAGCCTTTTAGAGGCAACGTAACTGGGGCTTTATGTAAGCAAGGATAATGATAGCTTAAATGAGTCTTGGTGCTGGGACAGCCTCTGATGGCAGAAGAGAAATGTTTTTATAGGGTGTTTTGAGGAAAGCCAGGAAGCTACAGCCCATGCCCGAAATCCTGTGGTTATATCATTCGAGAATCCTTTCTTAGTATTAATACAAATGCATCTAAGTGGTAAATTGCTTTGCCATTACCAGTATGAGCACCTTTGTGTGAATTAGTTGTCAATTCCTTTCTTACTTTTTTAAAATTTTATTTTATTATGATAAGGACACAACATGGGATCTACCCTCTTAACAGATTTTTTTTTAAAGATTTTGTTTATTTTACAGAGAGAGAGAGAGAGAGCAGGGACAAAAGCAGGGGGAGTGGGAGAGGGAGAAGCAGTCTTCCCACCAAGCAGGGAGCCCGATGTGGAGCTCAATCCGAGGACCCTGGGATCATGACCTGAGCAGAAAGCAGACGCTTAACGACTGAGCCACCCAGGTGCACCCTTAACAGATTTTTAATACAGTATTGTGGACTACAGGCACCATGATGGTTAGGGGGTTTCTAGGCCCATTCATCAATCTTAACCGAAACTTCATACCAATTGACTAGGACTCCCCAGTCCCCACTCCCCTCAGCCCCTGGCCACTACCAATCTACTCTTTGATTCTGTTTTAGATACCTCATATAAGTGGAATCATGCTTCCTCAAAAAATTACAACTAGAGCTACCATAGGATCCAGTAGGCCCACATCTGGGTATCCCCCCAAAGGAATTGAAATCAGGATATTGAGGAGCTATTAGCACTCCCATGTTCACCGTAGCACTATTCACAAGCTAAGATACGGGAACAACCTAAGTATCATGGCGGATGAATGGATAAAGAGAATGTTGTGTATACATACAGTGAAGTACTACTCGGCCTTGAAGAGGAAGGAGACCCCTCGGTTTATGACCAGCACCCAGGGAGATGAGCCCTGGGCACCCAGTCTAGAGGAGTGCCCCCACCCCTGTGACGCTCTAAGAACCCCTAGTCTTGTTGAGCTGATTGTGAGCTGGTGTGCTCATGTGTTTCATTTGCTTCCATCTTTATCATCTACCTCTTTCTACTGGAATGCAGCGTCTAGCTGGTTTCTGGGTCTCCAGTGCGCAACACAGGGCTGACCCCATTGCACCAAATCCATGTTGTCCGAAGGATCATCATTACGTTAGCTGAGCCTCAGAGCCTCCCAGGGTGAGGGAGGGACCTGCTTGATTTGCACCAATGAGACAGGACCAGGGTGCAGGGCATCCCTAGTCAGTGTGCCCTGACCTTGGCCTTGAATGTGATGGTGATTTCTGCTGCAAAGGCAGCCCCCACAGGATGGTCACCCCTCCAACTGCCCACCCGCTCCACTGTGGCTGCCTCACATGACAGTGCCTGTCTTCGTCCTGAGAAATGACGCCCGCCTTGGCCTATTTCTTTTAATGGAAACTCCTTAATAGCCCTGAAACCAGGGGTTGTTTTGTGAGTAAGCAGCTCCATGAGACCTCTCCCTAAGAAATAAAATCTAGTGATTGAAAGAGGGAGCTGTGCTACTCGTTGGCCCTGCAGTGAGACAGGAGCTATGGAGGGGAGGAACCACAAAGCTGGAGCGGGAAGCCTCCTGGAGATGAAATCCTTACCCCCTTGGTCTGAACAGAATGCCCACCAGGAAGAAGAAAACCATGACATGAGGAGAATTGGCAGTGACTCTTTTTTTTACTGATAAAACAATGGATTTCAGCTTTCTGGTTCCTCAAAAGTGTCCAGATGAAAAGACAGATTCTTAAATCTGAATATAAAGTATATTCGCACTCACCATGTATGAACTGTCCTGCTGCCTAAAACTGTCAGTGCAGATTTTCCAAGGATAAGGGAATCTGCACGGTTTTACTTTTTTTATTATTTTTAATTTTTTTAATAAAGATTTTATTTTTAAGTCATGTCTACACCCAACGTGGGGCTTGAACTCCCAACCCCGAGATCAAGAGTCACACGCTCCCCCAACTGAGCCAGCCAGGTGCCCCATCCAGGATTTTAGTCTCCGTGGAAAGTAGCACTTGGGGCGTCCCTTCTCAGGGCAAGGAGACAATATACTCTTCGAAGTTAACGCTCGTGGCTCCTGCACAGAGTTCGTGAGACCTCATCAGCACTGGAGGCCAAACCACTGCTTTGATTTATCCCACGCGCCTGTGAGCTCTGTGTTGGAACCTAAACCAAGTTTCTAGGTTAGGATACTCTGAGTCCAGAATTTGTTGTTGACCTTGCCGCCACCACTTACTTCCCGGAAGCACAATTGGTGGCTCTGCAGTTACCTCCCCAACGTAAGAAGACAGATGCACGCTGGGGTTCACTGTCATAACGAGTGCTTTTCAGAGCTTTATGGAGGTGGTGGGAGGCAGGAGCCTGGAATATTTATGAAGCTCCTTGATTGATTCTTTTACATTTGTTCTCAAGCGACAATTGCAGCGATCTACTGAGACAGGCACATATCTATTTAAGAGAACACCTTATTTTGGAAATGTTATTTTTTTTTTCCTAAAAGGGTAAGAAACTTTAGCAACATTTTTTCTGTTGTTGTTCCTAGAGAACTTTGTCAACTTGTTGATGGGTTGACAGAGAGGAAAGTTTCCGTGAGCACTGTAAGTGTCATTGGATTGGGATTTGGAAAGGGCTCTTGGAATCATTCATACCAGCTCTGGAAGAAGAGGCATGCAGGGAAGTGAGGCGGCTGGGCAGATGGAGGAGTGGAGATGGTATTTCCTGACCCCAGGGCTGCTGTGATTCTCTCTCCTTCATTTTCTAAATCTTAGACTCGTCATTCCCTACCACCTGCCTGCATTGTGCCCTCCTTCAGAGACTTTTAATGTTGATTAAATCTGGGCTACAGGTTCTGGAACCAGGTCTGAGGACTTCTAGGGTCTCCAAGAATTTGCTTCCTCTACCGTGGAGGCACTGATACTGTGCGAAATACACAGGTCATCAGACGGGCACTTGCCAGGACGAGGGCCTATAGCATTCATTAGGGTCTCTCAGAGGAAACCGTGACCTAAAATAACTTAAGGACCCCAAAAGAAGGGAGAGGTAGATGAGCTCTGGTGTTTTTCTTCATTTCCTCAAGTAGCTTTATATTAATACTGACCGTGTGTCTGGCTCTGTGCTGTCTAATTGGTTCTCGGTAGTTCTGGTAAAGGAGTTGAATATTGTCCCCAATTGGGTCGCCTTGAGTTTCTCTCTATTACTGAATTTCTCTCTATTATTCCCATTTCCAGCTAGTCTACTGGAGGCAGAATACTTTATTTCATCTGATTGAAGCATCCTGAGGAATGGGTACAGCTCTAAACCTCCTGGTCTTCTGGGTATGCACCAAGATGGAAGGTGCTACAAAAGCCAGGAGAAAGAGGCACATGGAAGCCCTGTGCTGGGCACCTTCAGTCATTGGACACGTGGGTGGCTCCCTGTCAGTGCCCGTCCTGATCTTCCGCAGACGCTACCCAGTGTGTCGCGGTGACTGGGAACAAAGTGTACGGGATTGTGATAGTGGCCTTGCGTCTTTGCCCCAGGAAGGGACATTGTAGACAGAGCCTTGTCCTGGAGCCTGGCTGATCATGTCTTATGTGCCTGTGGCTGCTGAATGGTTGGTACTTATAAGATATTAGATAACTTTGCAGCTACCAGATTTGTAGTTCCTTTTAGATCCTTCTGGCCTGAATTCAAATGGATGAATCAGAGATATGTGGCGTTTGGTCTTGGCATCAGTTTCTTTACCATCTCAAAATCCTTTCAAAACTTTTTTTTTTGATCTAACTTTCTTTAGAATTTAAATCTATAGGAGTATCTTTGGGGCTATAAGAGAGCGTATAAAATACAAAGTATTTCTGATCATAAGAGCCCTAGACTCATTTCAACCAATCAGTTGACAAATATTTATTGAGAACCTACTATGTATTGGGGTCACACTGGTGAAGAATACAAATTTTCTTTCTTTCTTTCTTTTTCTTAAGAAGACAAATTTTTCTGCCCCGGCTCTACATTTTAGAGGGGAAGATGGATAGAAAACATGTAGAAAATACATAAATAAGGTAATAATAATAAAAAATAAGGTAATTTTAGATAATGGTAAGTAGAAGCTAATCAGAGTTCTTAGTAAGAAACAGCACAAAGTGGTCAGCTGAAACAAAAAAGGAATTTTGTAAGTGTGTCTGGCTGCTTCTGGAATCCACCGGATGGTTTGGTCAGGAGCAAGGAGAGGCAATGCACAGCCAAGGCCCTATCGTAGAAACGTGCGCCTCCCCTCTGACCTGTCTGCATTGCACTGCTGAGGCTGGAAGCACGCTGCTGCTCGACTTTCGAATCCATCACCCCCAACCTCTGGCCCTTCAGCCACGGGCAGTCCCTCACAGGTCAGGATTCTGGGTGGACTCTGCTTAGGTCATGGGTGAATGCTCCAGCTCCTGGTAGACGGGAGAGAGAACATCTCCTTTCCCACATCTTCAGCTTTGCAGTAGACAGACACCTTGTGATCTCTTCACAGTAGGAAGTGGTGCTTGGAGCTGTCAGGTAATGGCTCAGACAGTAACTGGGGGAGGTTGCCGGGCAGGGACGGGGGGCTCTCCGAGTGGGTAAACATTTGAGCTGAGATCCATGTGATGAGAGGAGGCAGCAAGGTGGCCCAGGAGGGGACATTCTAGCCAGAATGTCCAGAGACAGAAAGGAGCCCAGCAGAGAAACAGAAGGGAAGCAGGGGAACGCTGGTGGGAGTCTAAGAAGGAGGACGGAGGTGGATGGGAGGGACAAAGTCAGGGGCTTGTGATGTCTCCCTTGTACAGGACCTCGAAGATCCCGGCAAGAGGCTTAGCTTTTATTCTTTTTGTGGTGGAAACCATTGCAGGCTTAGATGTTACTCTGTTTGTGAGGGAAACAGTAACCAGAGGACGCTGTGAACCACCGAGGGGCTTGGACGTTGACCATGCTCTCGCAGCTGTCCAGGTGAACGATGATGGCAGCGTGGAGCCGGTGGGAATAGTGCAGAGGAAAAGACCTCAGCCCATGGGAGAAGCAGATCTGGCAGGGGTTGGAGGGGGCCTAAGGTGACAATCAGTAGTTGAGTTTTAGCTGCGCTGGATTTAAAACAATTCTTAGCCTCTCAAGTGGAAATGTTAAGGATGCAGATGGATATATGAATCCAGATCTCAGGGAGGAAGCTTGGCGATTCCAATTTGAGAGTCCTAGCTGAGGAAATGGTACTTAAAGCCACAGACCAGGACATCACCGAGAAGCATGTGTAGATGGAGAACAGGGATGAGGGAAGTGTGCCAGGAAAGGAGAGTCTCTGAGGGGCCAAGAAGGTGGTGCTAGCAGGTAGGAGGTTTTGCAGGTGAGTGTGGACTCACGCAAGCCTAGAGGAGTACGTTTGTGATGGGTAGCTAGGGCACCACTTTTAGAATAAGGGATTCAGTTTGGTTTGCATTCTTTCAAATAGGCATTGCTGAAACGTTTTGCATTTTTTATATCACAAAGATATTTTCCTTCAGTGAATATTATTTATTTATATTTACATTACATTTTTTTCCAAAAAAAGATTTGAGGCAATTTGGTATCAAGAGATATTAGAGGAAAACCGTTAAAATACAAAATCAAACCAATATGGAAAGCAGAGGAAGTAAATAGTGCCTGTGCTAATGTTCTGTATTCCGGCTTACCATGACCAAATATTACACTTAACTCAATCTCCCAGCAGCCAACATCCAAAGGAACAGGTGGGGTTATATAACTCTCTTCAGCTGTTAGGAAGAATGCCCAAACTTAAGGGAGACAGATTATTTCCAAATGCTGCTAAAAGTAAGTTGATTTTGAGTCACCCCATACATAATGGTAACAACATGTCCCCCAAATAACAGTGCCCATCATTATTTTATTCTCACCCGATCTCTTTAAGGTAGCTTTCATGCTCATTCCCATTTCATAGAAGAGGCTGGGAGAGGGTAGGTGGCCAAGATCACAGAGCTGAGAGGTGGTTCACCTTGGATTCGAACTCAGTTCCGTCTGGTGCCGACAGTTGGGTGCTTAGCCACCAGACCATCCTGCTACCATACTGTGGACCAGTGTCCTATACGGCCAACCTGCTGTCCTGCCACCGTGATGTACCATCACCATGCTATACTACCATCCTCATGGCGGACTGCTCCCCCTGAAACTTTATTTTCAATTGCCAACTGGATATTTTCAATTAAATGATTACAGGTATCTCAAATTCCACTTCTCCCAAACTTGTACTCTTTAGTTCTTTAAATCTGTTCTAGTATTCTTGGGTCATGGCCCCACGTACTGGAAAGTCATCATTGCATCCTTTCATGTGCACAATGAAGGTGACTTATTAGGTGAAATAAGCACACTCCCTCACTAGACAATGAACTCTGTTGGTAGTGACCATATCTGGCCATGTAATCCCAGGCACTTAGACACTTGGTGTTTGCTTGTTGAGCAAATATGATGACTACACACTTGGTTGTGTGTAATTGTAGCCTCGTACAAGGCATAGAGAGAATAAGGGTAAAGTGAGGCTGGAAAAGATGGGTGGGGTTCGATGGTGAAGGTGCCTGGAGGTACACTTCTACCTTCTTCCCCACCCTCCTCCAACACTCCCTTTACACAGCCACTCCTTACCTTTCAGATCTCGGTGTAGACATTCCTGTCCCTGGAGTGACAGCGTTTTCTCTGGGAAACTTCTCTCACTTCCCCTTGGAAGCTCCTCTGACTACCCTCTGACCCATCCCTCCCTTGCTGGGCTAGGTGTCTCTCCTGTGTTCCCATAGTGCTCAGTGCTTTCCCTACCACAGTGCATTTCTTTTCCTTGTCTTCCCACATAAGAGTGAATGCTCCTCAAGGAAGGATGTTTAGTGACCAGTGCTGTCAACTGGGATGTCAGCTGGTGTTGTCCCATCACAACCTCCTCCTGCGGGGACTTCCTCGCAGCATGGCAGCTTGGTTCGCAGGGCAAGAGCCCTGGGAGAGGGAGGGATAGAGAATGCAGTAGCTGTATTGCCCTTTGTGACCTTGTCTCAGAAGATGTGGAGTGCCACTTCGCTGTACTCTAGTAGTCGAGACAGTGACTAAAGTCTTCCCAGTTCACGGGGAGGGGACATAGACCCCCACCTCTTGATGTGGCTGGGACAAGGTCATAAGGTCCTACTGTAAGAAGAGAACAGGAAATGGGAGACGTTTTTGTGGTTCCTTTGAATATACAAGCTGCCACTGCAGCAGAGGTTAAACAGGATGTGAATCCAGTAGACATGTACCGGTGAACTTGGAGTAGTCTTAGAACAGTGGAAGGGAGGGTAGACTTGAGCATTAAGTGGGAGGACAGGAACGAGGGCCACACACAAGGATTATCCTTGGAGGAGTTTGGCAGGAAAGAGGAAAGAGATGGGACCACGTACCAATTATAGGATGTTTTTATATAGTTGTATTTCATAATTTCTTAGTGTGTCCACTGGGTTACCCATTGCTAGTCTGGTTTTGGTCAATGGATATACCTGAGAGCATTAAAAATAAAAATTCTGGGCTTTTAAGAATTCCTATTATTATTAAATGCTTCCCCCAGATTCACTAAATTGGTGAGATTTTGTGATGATAAGGTTCCTTTTAGGTTCTCTGCTGGCTGTCTTTGACAGCAGGAACCAAAAAGAGCTAAACCTATCAAGTCCAATTGTTGATTGGTTGGCCGGTTCCATAGAGAATAAGAAATCAGATCAGACTGCTGTTGGATTTATAATGTATCTTTCACGTCAAGTGTTAGAAGGTGGAGGAGAATCCGTAATGTATCCTCCAGAGTGATAAGACACTTTAATACTGAAAAACAGAGTAAGCCATTTCATACCATTTATACAGTTTTATGCAGGGTAACTTACTGGCAGGGAAAATCAGGCTGGCGGAGGGGGTGATGATCCAGGGCACTACACACCTGCCCCTATTCTCTGCCCCCATGCAGACCTTAGCCCCCCCCTTTTATGGAGTGAGGGGCACGGTGAGGTCACAGCATAGTCATCTAATGTGGTGCCTTCTGTGTGCCAGAGGGGAGAACAAGATGGAGTCTCTGTTGCCAGCACTCGTTGATCAAGTTAGTGGGATTCATAAAGATCCTTGAGCAAATGTTTACTTTGTGGCTAATTTAAGGCCGTGTGCTGAAGTTTTTACCATCCAGGAGACTTTGTGGATAGTTTTACATCCTAAAATTGACCACACTGGGGCACCTGGGTGGCTCAGTCGGTTAAGCGTCTGCCTTTGGCTCAGGTCATGATCCCAGGGTTCTGGGATGGAGCCCTGCGTTGGGCTCCTTTCTTAGCAGGGAGTCTGCTTCTCTCTCTCTCTCTCCCTCTGCCCCTCCACCCTGCTTGTTCTCTCTCTCTCTCTCTCTCTCAAATAAATAAATAAAATCCTTTAAAAAAAAAGTGACCACATTTCCTACCTAAGTCAGTGCTCTTTGACATGGCAAGCGAGGGGCTGCCAGACGTTGCTTTTTCTGACAACCTCAGGTCCCGACCCTTGCCCCATTCCCCACTGTCAGCCCCTCTCTGGGCCTGTGTGTTTCCCCTTCCGTTTCCTGTCCTTCTCATTTGGCCAAACAAACTCCTGTAAGACACGGGCCCAGGGGTTGCTTCTCATTTTCAGGGCTGATTTTTCTTCTTCTGCACCCTCACTGGACCTATGCAAGTTTTTGCACATTTGCTGTGATCTCTGGGCTCATTTGCTGTTACTATTAGACTGTGAACTCATTAGGATGGAATTCTACTTTATTTACCTATGTTTCTCCACTGCCTAGCATGGTTCCTGGCGTGGACCAGTAGGTATTCAACATATCTTGTTGTACACATAAAGACCAAATTAATTACATTAGAAACATTTAGTGTGTTAAATTGTAATTTCAGATAATTGGTAATCTGAGGATGATAGCCACCTCTCAGCATTCAGAATATTTATTTTACAACATGCAAAATGTAAGATGGAATAAGCTGGTTTTTCTTCAAAAGTTGACAACACTCATTCAATGCATATCCTTAACAGTCAGAAGGGCACCATGCAGGAAGAAAACATTGACTCTGTGGCCATGAAAATGGTTGGCCATGACCATGCCAAGGGTAAGGTAACCAGGAGAGATGGAAGAATTAAAATAAGAGGGGAATATTTACCAACCATTAACTCGTCAGCCTGGATCTTGCTATGTGAATGATGTACTAATTAAGAATGCTTTTCTAGTAATCCTGTTTTTTACACGGCAGTGAACGAAGTGTGTGTATATAATATAGTGGGTGGATGCTGAGAGCATGAAGTGTATTCACGTGCATCCCTACAATAGTCAAC
The DNA here is from genome assembly GCF_009762305.2 of Zalophus californianus. Taxonomy (NCBI): domain Eukaryota; kingdom Metazoa; phylum Chordata; class Mammalia; order Carnivora; family Otariidae; genus Zalophus; species Zalophus californianus. Next base: position 89,382,862 of record NC_045608.1, on the reverse strand, counting down.
TAGCATGAGGCAAGCATAGTATGCATCAAATAAGGCAACCTCCACATGAAATGAAAAACTGTAGGGTTGCTGGTCTTTCCTGCCCTATTTTTATTATTTTAGATTATTGATGCAGCTCAAGTAAATAGGCCTTTATTACAGAGGATTTCAGATGCCTGGAAATAAGACAAACTCATTTATTTTAGCATTCATGGAATAAACCTTGACACGGTGGCCATACTGTCATAAATGTCTTCAGTATGATCAATAAGATACATTGCTTTTTGTGGTGTCTTTCTGGATTTCTCTTAAACCATAGTGACAAGTAGAATATTGTACCCAGCATGTCTGCTATCCAGATGAAGGAGAGGGTTAGCAGAAAGTGTATAATAAGAAAAAGACAATTACTAATTTCTTTTTCAAATAACTTTTCAGCAACCTTGACACAAATTATATGCAGGACGTTTTATGCTGAGCATAAGGAACTCTTTTTGGTAGTCAGAAATCTTTGTTTTTGTCTCAGAGAAAAAATAATCTTCAGGAGATCTTGGGCTGAGAGATTTAGATTGACAAGAAATTTTACTTCAATTTCCAAGAGGATTGAATAACTTGGAAACACTTTAGAGTCCATAGAATTGGGAACACAAACAATTCCAGGAGGATGGCAGGCAGAGGGGGCTGGATAATAAAAGCCAGAACAAAAACGTGTTTCCAAAACAGCCAACACATTTCGAAAAGCAATACAGTTTATTTTTGTTTTATTTTTTGTTTTACTTAAAAAAGTTTGCAACAATCTTAAATTTATAAAGAAGTTGGAAATACAGCACAAAGATCTTTTATTTTCCTGACCTGTTGGAGAATCAGTTGCCAACCTGATGCCCCATCACTCCTGGATATTTTAGGTGTATTTCCCATATAATGCAATCCTCACAATCAGGAAGTAATATCGATATGTTATCACTGCTCCATCCAAGTGTCACCAGTTGTCCTAACAATGCCCTTGTGGGAAAATGGTCCCATCCAGAATCACATGTTGCGTGTAGCTGTCCTTTGTCTTTAGGCTCCTTCAAACTGGAATGGTCCTTCAGACTTTCTTTGCTTTTTATGCCCTTGACACTTTTTAAGGTCACAGGGCAGTTATTTGAAAGAGTACTCCTCAATTTGGGATTGCCTGCCTTTTTGTCATGATGAGATTCAGGTTATGTGTCTTCGGCAGGGACGCCCCTGAAATGCTGCTGTGTTCTCAACACATCCTCTGAGGCTGTGTACGATTTCCAATGCCCCATTTCTCATGGTGTTCACTTGGATCACTTGGTGAAAGCATGATCTGCCCGGTTTCTCTGCGGAAAAACTACTCTTCTCCCCTTCAACGGGTTACATTATTTAAGTAACCCCTTTCTCATCCAACTTCAACCTATTCATATATTTTACTGGTGAGTATGGAATCATGATTTCCCATTTACTCAGCAAGTTCTAATTCATTACTGTCACTTATTTTGATGCCTGCATTGTCCTGGATCTGGCCAGAAGGAGCCTCTTCATCGCCCTTGTTGGTGCCCCGATATTCTTCCATCATCCTTCTTTGAGCATAGCCTTCCTTTCTGGCACAACAATATGGTCCAGGCATATCTTGTACTTTTCCTGCTCCAGCCCCGGAATCCACTGTTTCTGCGTCCAGTGCTTGCTCTCCTGAGAGGGGAATGGTGTGTTTAGAAACCAAGTGCTGCGCACAAGGTGTGTTTGTTGCTATTGCGGCAGAACCCCTCCCAAGCCCTCCTAGTGGGCAGAGGTAGGGATGTGTGCCTGTGAACACACACACACGGATTTATATTGTAAATTTTTGTATAACTGCTTATCTATCTATTCTGTTTATCTACCTACCTTCCAGTTGCACTGATTCCTCCAGTCTGGATCTGACACAGTTTCCTTCATTTTCGTATGTGTAAATCTCTTCTCTGATAATGAGCAATCTGTCTTCATCCCCCTGAATGTCTTTCCTTGTTGGGCAGTGTCCCCGTGCGTCATCGTTCTCCCATCACTGCCTCCCTCGAGCACGGAAGCCGTCTCCCTGCCCAGGCTCCCACCCTGCGAGCTGGCCACCCTCCTCTGTGGGCACCCTGCCCACCCATGGGGTCCTGACCCCTGTGCTGTACCCCATCCAGCCCTCCAGCCCTCTCAGGCTCCCATGCACCACTCTGAGCCTCTAAGTTTCCCTCCTCCCCATGGGGCTGTGAGCCTCCCTCGGCCTCACCTGATGGCTTTCCGGCGGCATTGTTGAGGATGAGAAGAGAAGGGGAAAATCAAGAAGTGGAATTAGACCAGCACAGGGTAGCAAATTTGTGCAGCCTGGAAGGGCAAGAGCCGGCGTACGGCAACCCTGCTTTGAATGTGGTACCCACTGAGGGCTGCCTGCCCCTCCTGTCCGAAAGGAAGTACTGACTGATGGAAAAGAAACGCTACCTGCAAAGTATACACTTGATGCTCTAGAACATGTGTGGGGCTTGTCTGTCCCGGAGACGCTGATGCCTGGAGCCTGTGAAGGGCAGAGGCGCTGCCCGGAGAGTGGGGCCCAGCAGTATCGAAGTCACACTGTGAGCCAATGCAAGTCACAGCTTTGCGGCACAAATGCTCCACAGAAGAGAAATGGCAGGGCCGGGGAGGAAGGGACTCAGCTGCCTGATTCCAGAGGACATGGAGGCTGGTCGTAGAAACCTTTCCCTCCTTCAGGACTTTGCCACATGCTGTCCAGCCCCTCGCTCTAGTCACGTCCCTGCGGTGGGTGCCCTCCCACCCTGCGTAACCTCTGCAGCCTTTCACCCTTGCGGACATGCTGGGTGTTTGTCCTCTGCCTTCCCCAGCAACTGCCTGCTCTAGGATAGAAGGGAGTGTGCGTTGTTGACTGCTTCAGTTCCCCCACACCCACAACACCACCCCCGATGGAATCATTGCTAAAAATACTTTAATGAGAAAATGAAGGAAAACATAACCAGGAAGAAAACAATGGACACTGGGTTGGAAACAGCCTGAGAACAAGGGTGTTTCAAAGAGGTTTACTTCTGAGCAGACCTCAGCAACCCTGAGAACATCATTATCAAGTAAATTAAAACAAGAAGCATAAAGACGTGTGTGTAAGAACAAGAAAAAGAGGACAATATATTAAATGAGAGTAGTTTTAAAAAAATAAGTAAAAGGAGCGTAACTTTCGCTCTTGTTTCTAAAACATTGGTGGGGAAGTGGGATTGGTGAGTCCAGTGCTTGACCAAACGGACTCTTCCTGTGCTATTCCCAACACCTGGGGACCTTGAACGTTTGCAAGCAAGTGTTGCCACCGAGGATCCCACAGAGACCCCAACAGATTAGACATTTGAGAAGGAAGATGAATTAACAAAAGGCAAAGCTCATTATATAAAGCAGGATAAGAAATGCATAATGATGAAATGTCAAGGTGTTCAATTCTATGGAACAAAAAAGAACTTCAAACAATGCCCCGTCATGTAAGAGATCAAAAATATAGTAATAGAGCATTAAATATCATACAAATATAAATATCACATGTCACTACTAAATGAATGCCACCAAAATAGTACTTAGGAAACTATGTGACCTCAAATACTTGCATTTGCTAAAAATAAACAAAGAGAAATAAATCAGGTAATAGCAGAAGTCAATAACAAGAAATAAACAGAACTGATGAGCCAAAGGCATTTATTTTAGGAAATATTAATAAAACTGATAATGCTTTAGGAGACTAAATAATAAAATGGCAAATAAAATTACGACTAAAAAAGGATCATAGTAGTTAATAAAAAGGGAGAGCGTGGTTCTCATCAATGGGCTAATTAATTTGATAAATAGATGACATCATAAGAAATACAATGTTTTAAAATTGATAGGATAAGAAATGCAGATATTCATGAATTAGCAACACAAGGAAAATAAAAGTTACAAGCATAATGTATAAGAGTACAGACTTGATAAATTCACTGGAAAGCTTTCTGAAGTCAAATATTTAATTATGACCAGCTAAAGCAATTGTTTAGAACATTTTTAAAACGTTGGTTATTTTTCATGTCATTTTTTACCTAAGCCAACAGGAGTGGGGGAGGTCATAACCAGGAAACCACCTTAAGAAATTCATTTTCCAAACAAGACACCATTTCAAGCATTTACAACAGACGGGACTGAGTGGGATTAACCTGTTACTTAAGGACTGGAGATGCTACGAGCGAACCAGGAGATGGTAAGGCATCCCAGACATTAACAATAGCAGGAAGCCGCTACCATCCTGAGGCTGGGAGGACAAGGGAGGAGATGGAGACTCAGGACCCATGGCTGAACTCTGCAGACCCAGGAGCCCCGAGGAGCACATGCAGCTCTCCACTCCCGCGGCACTTGGCCGGCAGGGCGAGGGGGGAGGAGGGAGCTGGGAGCCAGCAGCCCAGGCTTGGCACACCTGGAGGACAGGCGCTGGCTTGCTGAGCATGCAGAGCTTCTTGCCATGTATATGTGGGCCTCACCGTGCTGGGTTTCCTCTTCAATGGCATGTTAAGCTTTGTACAAATCGACGATGCTGCACACTTAGTGACAGACCCTTCCTGGAAGCCAGCAAGTCAGGAGCTGGCATGATGCCCATGATGCCCATGATGCCAGACTCTTGTACTACTTTGTCCCCTACCGTAAGGGCATTGACAGCCAGGCCAAGGAGCGTGAGAGATCCAGCCTACCCAGCTGACTCCCGAACCGGGCCTTGTTGCTAAGGTTCTAACTGTACAGACTTTGATCCCTGCTTGAAGGGATCTTTAACTGGATCCCTGCCCTCAGTCTTGACCAAAAGGTCATGGTAACCCAAAGACCACGATCTCACGTTCTTGCATGGAATTCCATAGACCATGGTAGTTGGGGGGAACTCCCAGCTCGAAACTTCTCTCTGTCTTGTGTGCTGGAGACCCTATAAAGAATAAGTCTCTCTCTTCTTTAGTAATTATAGGTCACGGTGTGAAAGTCAGGTCCAGAAACCTGCTCAGTTTGTCTTATGGAGCTTCCCTGCCTCAAAGTCTGACCCCCATGGAAAGAGGGGTTGCCCACAGAGGCTAACAGGCTGCTGTCATGCGGGGCTTTGTGAGGTGGGTAGCCTGGCCACCAGCTTACTGGGGAAAGGACATTCTCCCCAGTTCTGTGAGGGGCACCAGGACAACTAGGGAGTTTGGGGAGTGCTGGAGGACAAGTGCCAGGCAGGCAACATTCTCGAAGAAGATACTGGAAGAAGTGCCCCTGGCGCAGGTCATCCTCATGTGGCTTTTCTGAAACAGATATGAGTGAGGACCTCAGAGACTTGCTCTTTAGAATGCCAGGGTATTTCCTGAGGATGCCCAGAAATAAGTGAAATACTTTGATGGAGGAAATTATATTGATAGGGGCCAAGGGTTAGATAATTCTGGATGTTAAAGAAAATGTGAGATTATTATGCTCATAGCCTGAGGAGGCTTGGTGAAATTCAGATATCTTATAATTCAGATGCTAAAACACGGTCATAAAAAGTACTTTTACCAAAGAAAAACTTAGGCCAAATATACATCCAAACAGATACAATAATTCTCAATAAAATTTTAGCATATATAATCCTCATCAAAAGAGGAATATACTGGGGCACCTGGTTGGCTCAGTCAGTTAAGCATTTGCCTTTGGCTCAGGTCATGATCCCAGGGTCCTGGGACTGAGTCCCGCGTCGGGCTCCCTGCTCACTGGGGAGTCTGCTTCTCCCTCTGCCTCTCCCCATCCCTGACTCCTGCTCTCTCTCTCTCTCAAATAAATAAATAAAATCTTTAAAAAAAAGAAAGGAATATGCTATCACAAGTAGATAGAGCTAATGCATCATATTAATACTAATACTTGTAAGGTAATACAATTTAACACCTACTGATACCTGCTGACCTTTAACAAGTCAAGGGAGCACTGCCCATGTGTGAGAACAGGATTCAAAGTCATCCAACATGTGTGAGGGACAAATTCATCTCTGTCTTTGTATGTAGTGATTGAGAGGTATGGGCTGTCAGGGAAGATCGATTATATTGATATAGACTACGTTCTGAGAAACTAAAAGTGTAAGAAAAAAACGTAACTAGACATTAAAGTGAACTATCATTTGTGCCTAATTACCCCAAGGCAGAAAGAAGAGTCAATATGCATTAACACCTTTGTTGCGTGCTTTGCTGAATGCATTCCTACTTGCCATGCATGCAGCATGCTTGTCTACTCACAACTTTATATAAATTAAAGGAAATAATGTGTACTATTATTGAAATGACATGCCCTACTGACTGTGGATTAATAGCATCATTTCATAAGAAGAAATTTTATATAGCTGTATTGTATATAATATGTGATCTATAAATAATTGATGTATCATATTAATATAGACTCAGCCTCTCCATAAATTTGGACATTAATAAATTTTCCTACTTATATGTCTAGCGGCCAGAACAAAAAAATGCAGTTAGGAGAGTGAGAACAGAAACTATAAATACCAATAAGGTCACTTATTCGGGGCTTATAAATGTTCTCTGTGTCTGATTTTTAAATTTTAAGTCAAGATGTGGCAAGTTAAAGGTCATTAGCCAAACTTTCAAAATACAAAAATGCTACTGCAATTTTTATTTCTTATTAAAAGTATAATTTGTGATAATAAAATACAGATTTTAAAGTATAAGTTTGAGGAATTTTGGAAACCACCCTATCAAAATATAAAATATTTTCAAAACCCCAGAAAATTCTCTCATGTTTCTTTCCAGCCAATTCCCCACCCGAAGCAACCACTTACATTTTTATCACAATAGCTCAGTTTGCATAATTGTAAACCTTCACGTAAATGGAACAGAGAGGATGCACTCTTTTGTATATGGCTTTGCCTAAAATTGTCTGTCAGATTCATCTGTCTTGTCTATGTCAACAGCATACTCTTTTAAAAAAAATCAGGGGCGCCTGGGGGGCTCAGTCTTTGGGCATATGCCTTCGGCTCAGGTCATGATCCCAGGGTCCTGGGATCAAGCCCCGAATCGGGCTCCCTGGGAAGCCTGCTTCTCCCTCTCCCACTCCCCCTGCTTGTGTTCCCTCTTTTGCTGTGTCTCTCTCTGTCAAATAAATAAAATCTTAAAAAAAAAATCAGCAAATTGTATGCCATTGTATGAAAATACAATTTGTTTATCCATTCACATGTTGACGGACTTTTGGGTTGTTATCAGTTTGGGGCTATGGTGAATAAAAATAATTTGGGGCTATGAACGTTCATGTGTGAGTCTTTTTTTGGACATATGTTTTCCCTTTTTTTGAGTGGATGCCAAGAAATGGAATTGTTGAGCCTGGACAGTAAGTGTATGTTTAACTTTATTTATTTTTTAAGATCTCATTCATTCATTCATTCATTCGAAAGAGAGAGAGAGAGAGAGAGAGCTTGAGCAGGGAGAGGGGCAGAGGGAGAAAGAGAGAATCTTAAGCACCCTCCACGCTAAGTGTGGAGACTGACTCGGGGCTTGATCCCACAACCCTGAGATCATGACCTGAGCTGAAATCAAGAGTCAGAGGTTTAGCCGACTGAGCCACCCAGCCACCCCTATGTTTAACTTTATAAGAAACTGCCAAATAGTTTTCCAAAGTGGTGGAACCACTGTCCGCTCCCACCAGCAGCGTGTGGGAGTCAGGCTGCTCCACATCCTTGCCAGCATGAGATAATGGTGGTCTTTTTAGGTAGTCATCGTAGTGTGCATCAGCCTGAGGGAGAAACGTTGCTACACTCTCAAGAGAATGGAAGTCAGAAACCAGGCTCAGATGGTGGCACTGCCATTTGTTAGTTACTTAAACTCATCAAGTTTTAAAAAATATTTTAATTTCAGTATGGTTAATATACAGTGTTATATTAGTTTCAGGTGTACAATACCCATCACCTATTTCACCCATCCCCCACCCACCTCCTCTTTGGTAACCAACAGTGTGTTCTTTATTTTTCTTTCTTTATTTTTTAAGGCTTATTGATTTATTTAACAGAGAGACACAGCGAGAGAGGGAACACAAGCAGGGGGAGTGAGAGAGGGAGAAGCAGGCTTCCCGCCGAGCAGGGAGCCCGATGCGGGGCTCGATCCCAGGACCCTGGGACCATGACCTGAGCTGAAGGCAGTCGCTTAACGACTAAGGCACCCAGGCGCCCCCAATAGTTTGTTCTTTATAATTAAGAATCTGTTTTTTGGTTTGTTTCTTTTTTTTCCCCTTTGTTAGTTTTATTTCCTTATTTCTTCTTTTTTTAAGATTTTATTTATTTATTTGACAGAGACAGAGATATCAAGAGCAGGAACACAAGCAGGGGGAGTGGGAGAGGGAGAAGCAGGCTTCCCGCCGAGCAGGGAGCCCGATGTGGGGCTCGATTCCAGGACCCTGGGACCATGACCTGAGCCGAAGGCAGACGCTTAAGGACTGAGCCACCCAGGCGCCCAATTTGTTTTATTTCTTAAATTCCATGTATGAGTATTTGTCTTTCTCTGACTGATTTATTTAACTTAGCATTATACCCTCTAGATCCACCCATGTTGTTGCAAATGGCAAGATTTCATTCTTTTTTTATGCCTGAGTAAAATTCTATTTTATATATATATTTACACCACATCTTCTTTATCCATTCATCATTTGATGGACACTTGGGTTGCTTGCCTACTTTGGCTATTGTAAATAATGCTGCAATAAACATAGGGTGCATATATCTTTTCAAATTAGTGTTTTTGTATTCTTTGGGCAAATACCCAGTAGCGGAATTACTAGATCATATGGTAATTCTACTTTCAATTTTTTTTTCATACTGTTTTCCAAGTTGGCTGAACCAATTTGCATTCTCACCAACAGACCACAAGTGTTCCTTTTTCTCCACATCCTTGCCAACACTTATTTCTTGTGTTTTTGATTTTACCATTCTGACAGGTGTGAGGTGATATCTTATTGTGGTTTTGATTTGCATTTCCCTGATGATGAGTGATGTCGAGCATCTTTTTGTTGTCTGGTGTCCATCTGTATGTCTTCTTTGAAGAAATATCTGCTCATGTCTTCTGCCCATTTTTTAGTTGGATTATTTGTTTGCTTGGGTTTTTTTTATGTTGAGTTTTATAAGTTCTTTGTATATTTTATTTTATTTATTTATTTTTTAATAATTTTTTTATTGTTATGTTAATCACCATACATTACATCATTAGTTTTTGATGTAGTGTTCCATGATCCATTGTCTGTGCATAACACCCAGTGCTCCAAGTTCTTTGTATATTTTAGATACTAACCCTTTTTAGGAAATGTCATTTGCAAGTATTTTCTCCCATTCAGTAGGTTGTCTTTTAGTTTTTAGCTTTTTGATTACTGATTTACTTTTATTGCTGGTAATTGGACAGTTCAAATTTTCTATTTCTTCTGGATTCAGTTTTTAGAGGTTATGTTTCTAGAAATTTATCCATTTCTTCCAGGTTGTGCAATTTGCTGGCATATAATTTTTCATAATATTCTCTTATAATCTTTTGTATGTTTATGGTATTGTGTGTTAGTTCTCCTCTATCATCTGATTTTGTTTATTTGAGTCCTTTCTTTCTCACTCTTTTAATGAATCTGGCTAAAGGTTTATTGATTTTATTGATCTTTTCAAAGAACCAGCTCCTAGTTTCATTGATCTGTTTTATTGTATTTTTAGTTTCTATATCAATCATTTCTGTTCTAATCTTTATCATTTCCTTCCTTCTGCTGGTTTTAGGTTTTGTTTGTTGTTATTTTTCTATCTCCTTTAGGTGTAAGTTTAGGTTGTTTATTTGAGATTTTTCTTGCTTTTTGAGGTAAGCATGTATTGCTCTGAACTTCCCTCTTAAAAAGCTTTTGTAACATCCCAAAGATTTTTTGCATCCCAAACACAGCTATTATGTTTTTATTTTTATTTGTCTTCATGATTTTTTGAATTCCTCATTGATTTCTTGGTTGACTCATTCATTGTTTAGTAGCATGTTATTTACCCTCCATATATTTATGTTCTTTCCAGATTTTTTCCTGTAGTTGATTTCTAGTTTCATAGCATTGTGGGTATAAAAGATGAATGGTATGACTTCATTATTTTTTAATTTGTTGAGATTCTGTGACTTAACATGTGATCTCTTCTGGAGAATGTTCCATGTGCACTTGAGAAGAAGGTGTATTCTGCTGTTTTAAGATGGAATGTCCTGAATAGATCTGTGAGATCCATCTAGTCCAATGTGTTATTGAAGGTCACCGTTTCCTCTTTGATTTTCTGTTTGGGTGATCTATCCTTTGATGAAAGTGGGGTGTTAAAAACCCGTACTATTATTGTATTACTGTTGATTACTTCCTTTATGTTTGTTATTAGCTGCTTTATATATGTATTTGGGTGCTCCCATGTTGGGTGCATAAATATTTACAATTGTTATATCTTCTTGTTGGATTGTTCCCAGTATTATTATATAATGTCCTTCTTTGTCTCTTATTACAGTCTTTGTTTTAAAGTCCATTTTGTCTGGTATTTTGTCAGCTTTCTTTTCACTTCCATTTGCATGATAAATGCTTTTCTATCCCTTCACTTTCAATCTGTGTCTTTAGGTCTGAAGTGTCTCTTGTAAGTCGGCAGCATATAGATATGTCTTGCTTTTTTTATCCGTTCTGTCACCCTGTGTCTTGCCATTTTGTTACTTGTTTTATGGTTGTTTTTGTAGTTCTTCTCTGTTCCTTTCTTCTCTTGCTGTCTTTTCTCATGGTTTTCTGGCAATCTTTAGTGATCTACTTGGATTCCTTTCTCTTTAATTTTTTGCATACCTATTACCAGTTTTTGATTTGTGGTTACCATTAGGTTTATATATAACATCGTGTACATATAGCAGTCTATATTAAGTTGATGGTTGCTTAAGTTTGAATCCATTCTTAAAGCACTAATTTTTTACTCCTCCCCCCCCCACATTTTAGGTATATGGTGTCATGCTTTACATCCTTTTGTTTTGTGAATCCCTTGAGTGATTTTTATAATATACTTAATTTTTACTGCTTTTGTGCTTCCTACTATTCTTACTCTTGCTTATGGTCTTTCCTTGTACTGAAAGAGCCCTCTTTAACCTTTTTTTTGTAAAGACTGGTTTAGGGGTGATGTATTGCTTTAACTTTATTTGTCTGGGGAAACTCTTGATCTCTCCGTCTATTCTGAATCATAGCCTTGCTGGATACAATATTCTTGGTTGTAGATTTTTTTTTTTTCTTTCAGCACTTTGTATCATGTCATTCTCTTCTAGCCTGCAAAGTTTCTGCTGAAAAATCAGTTGCTAGCCTCATGGGGTTTCCCGTGTATGTAATGGCTTTCTTTTGCTGCTATTAAAATTCTTTATCACTACTTTTTGCCATTTTAATTACTATGTGTCTTGGTATGGACCTCCTTGGGCTGATTTTGTTGGGGGCTTTCTGTGCCTCCTGGATCTGGATTTCTGTTTCTTTCACCAGATTCAGGAAGTTTTCAACTATTATTTCCTCAAATAAATTTTCTACCTCCTTTTCTCTCTCTTCTCTTTCTGGGATCCTTACAATACAAATGTTATTATGCTTAATGTCACTGAGTTCCCTTAATCTATTTTTATTTTTATTAGTCTTTTTTCTTTTTCCTGTTCTGCTTGATTGCTTTCCACTTTTGGTCCTCCAGGTCACTGATCCATTCTTCTGCTTCTTCTTGTCTATTATTTATTCCCTGTAGTGTATGTTTAATTTCAGTTATTGAGTTCTTCATCTATGATTGGTTCTTTTCTATGTTTTGTATCTCTTTGTTGAGGGTCTCACTGTGGTCCTCCACTCTTTTCTCCAGTCCAGTGGGTATGTTTCTCACCATTAATTTAAATTCTCTATCAGACATAATACTTTTTTCTGTTTCATTTAGCTCTCTTGCTGTGATTTTTGTCCTGTTCTTTCATTTGGGACATAGTCCTCTGTCTCTTTATTTTGTCTCTCTGTATCTGTTTCTATGTGTTAGGAAAGCCAGCTATGTCTCCTGCTCTGGAAAGTAGTGGCTTAATGAAGAAGACCTGTAGTGCCCTATAGTGCAATATTCTCTGTTCACCAGAACCTAGCACTTCAGAGGTGTCTCCTATGTGTATTGCATTTGCCCTGCTATTGTGGCTGAGTCACATTTGCCTTCAGTTCAGCTGTCTACAATGGCTCTCTTTGTGTGTTGTGGGCAGGGCTTGGTTCCTGTGTTGTTAGGAGGCCAGTCTTGGGCTGCTTTGGGTTTGAGCTGGGTCAGAGAAGGTATTTGCCAGAGATGCAGTAGAACCAGTAGCACCAAACCATAGGGTGCTTTCTGGGTGTTGTCCCCTAAGGAGCCTTCGTTGGTTGCTGGGGACTGTAGTCAGACTAGCTATCTGCCCCCAGTGCACTGCTGGGGCTACAGTTGGATGGGTATATGTGGTTATTGTCCCCTCTCCCCCAAGCAGGAGTAACTTTGGGGTGATGCTGGCCCCTGTTGGGGCTGCTTGCACACTGCCACACTTGTGGTGCTGAGTTGGATGGACTCTTGCCAAGTATGGGTCTGCGGGAGGATGGATCCGCAGGAGAACGTGGGGGTGGGGTTGCTGTTAGGAAGCTAAGTGGAGAGTGTTCGTGTTGCACTGGTTCCTGCAGGTGTCCATGTATCTAAGCTGGGGGGCAAGGGAGGGAAATGGTGCCTGCCAGCTCTTTGGTTCTTGGAGAAGTCTCCCAAAGATCCCTGCCCCTCCAGGGCATGCCCTGAGATTAATAAACAAAACTCCCTCCTGTCTACCCCCAGGCATTTTTCAAACTGCTGCTTCTATGCTGTATCTCAGTGGGGCAGTCTGTTGTGCTATTTCTTTAAGGGTGGGGCCTCAGTTTCCTGTTGCCCTCCCGGCTCTCCCAGAGCCAAGCCCAGTCAGTGATTTTAAAGTTCGGGGTGTTAAGCTCCACTGATTGTAAGAATTCTTGAAGTTAGGCCCCTCTCGTTTTCAAAGCCAAATGTTATGGGGATTCATCTTCCCAGTGCAGCTCCCCCATGCCTGGTGTGCTTGGGGTGCCTGGGATGGGGTTCTGTTCTTCTCTCTTCTCTACACTCTCTGCTCCACTCCTCCAGCTCTGCAGGACTCCTGACTGTCTCCACCCTTCCTACCCTCTGTGATGTGGCCTTTTCTCTACGGTTAGCTGTAAAGAGTCTGTTCTGCCAGTTGTTAGGTCATGTTCTGGGTTATTTACACTGATGTGGGTGTTTTCTAGGTGTATCCTTGGGATAAAGTGACCCTAGGACTCCCCTTTTCCACCATATTCCCCCGCATGAAGTTTTAATTTTCTCAACTGTGAAGTGGGAATAGTACCTGTTTCACAGGTTGGTCCTGAGAATTAATATCTACGGGAAGAAGCCCGTGAACCACACTTGACAAAAGCCGGTTTCCTGAGGTTTCTCCTGCACTTCGGGGATTGCATGGATTTATACTAGGAATTATTTAAAATATTGAAACAGCAGAAAACAGGAGAATTACAGGTGAATAATTATGGTTGGTTTACATGGAAGGTCTTTAATTAAAGTGATAAACTGAGCAGTTCATAATGGACAGCTCTCTAGAATGAGCACATCAGTTCAGGCAATAAACCTGGAATGGACTAGCATGGAGCAGCTCGGAGGAAGCAAGGGGACGAGTCCTTTAGTGATAAAATGGTAAAGAAGGAGATCTGGAGGAAGGCCAGGATAAGAGGCATTATCCTAGCATTTCCCTCCTAAGATCTGGGCCGGTGCTTCATGGAGATGCAGAATGGAGGCAAGGCGCCAATTTGCCAAATGCCTACAGTGTCAGCCTGGACTTGGACAGGAAAATAGAGCCATTTAATACATGGGCATTTAGTATAGGATTTCTGTTTACACAAATGTGGGAAGGATCAGGCAGTTAAGGGCAGTAAGTGTATATCCAAAAGGTTGGGAAGTAGTCCCTGAAGACCTCAGCCAGAAGCACCAAGGTGGCTGCTTTTCAGAACTTTGCCAGGAAGATCCTGGGGACTTCCCACCAACTGATTACCACTGCAGTGGCCTGGTGGGCTCAGGGAAGCCCAAGAAGCCTTAATCAACCTGTGGCTGCCCATGTGTGTGGCCACCATCAGCCCCAGGAACACTGGCCTGCCTCACTATCACTCTCTGCTTCTTCTCAGGAACCTTCTACAGAGAAACATGGCTCCTGGCTTCTCCTCTGCCACATGGAAGGACAGCACACCCACTAAGCACCAGGCGCTTGAAATATACTGTATTTTCATGCAATCCATGTGACAGAGGCATGTTTATTAAATATGTTTTTCTGAGTTGTAAAGAAGCGAAGCCACGAGCCCAAAGCAGTGCTATTTTTTTTCTAAGATTTTATTTATTCATTTGAGAGAGAGAGAGACAGAGAGAGCGCAAGCAGGGAGAGAGGCAGAAAGAGAGGGACAAGCAGACTTCCCACTGAGCTGGGGGCCTGATGTGGGGCTCGATCTCAGGACATGGAGATCATGACCCAAGCCGAAGGCAGATGATCAACCATCTGAGCCACCCAGGCGCCCCAGGGCTGATTTTAAACCCAAGTCTCTCTGACTCCTGAGCCTTGCTAGTTCATGCCTATATATTTGTTGTGATTTGCCGGAACGTTGGGGCTAATGTTAACTGTGAGTACATAGTGAGTGGTTAATTTAATAGTATGACTTTTTTTTCTTCACTAAACTTTCTGTTATCCCATGAAAAGGTATCTCTGTAATATTGAGAAGAATTTCTGGAACTGGAGGACCCAGCTGACTTATGATCAATACCTTAGTAACTTTACCCATGAGGCTAATTACAGAGACCCAACATCTTTCTACCCTTTCCCTTTTTAAACATTGTTTTTCTCTTTGACTATTTCATTTGTATATATATCTTATTAAGTTCCTCGAGGTCAGAGATTATGTTCTGTTGTTCTCTTAGAGCGCATTAGATTTTTATAACTGTATGTTGAGCTTGTGTCTTTGCTGAATTTCACACAATTTGTATGTTCAAGCTTTAAGACAACCCCTGCATAAATATGTTGTAAGTGTTCCATTAAAAGCAGGCTGTGAAATACTAAAGTTTGAAGTAGTTTGTGTCATTCTATTGTATTTTTAAATGACTATGATTTAATATTATACATTTAACAAATTTTAACATAAGTCCAGAAATAAAACCAAATTATTGTCCAATTATGAATATAGATTTTTGTTCAGAAAAAAGTCACCACTACTATGTGGCATACAAATGGTAGAACTTTTTTGTTTTACATTGAGAATCATTCTTTAGAAAATTTGCAAAAGAAGCAGTGAGTAAAAGTATCTCATTTTAGTAAGTTGCTTATTCAGGTAGACATTCTGACTGGAAGGTGAATCTCGGAAAAACTCATGATTTGCCTGGATTTTTCTGTTTGAACTCTGTAAGTGAAAGTGTACAAAGAGCTGAGCTTCTCTTTGGAGGGGCTGAGTAGAGATGAAAGTGTCAGCAAAACCTAAATGGAGGCAACTGTATGAAGTGGATCAGGTTATGGATGGATAATAGAACACGGGTATAATTAAAATGTTGAGGAAATATATCTGGAAGGGCTTTTCATGTTGAAATTTAAGTATCTTTATGAAGTGTTCTGGGCATGCTAATTCTTGGATGTCCAAGAGCTATCCCAGAAGATGAACAAGACAAGTAGTTGGAAGTTAAAAAAGGGAGATACTTTTTTAGAATCACAGGCAGTTGTGAGCATACACACACACACACACACACACACACATGCACGCAATATTAGTGATGCCTTATGGAGCATTTTTGATGGTTACCCATACACTGAGATAAAGTTATTCATAAAATAACTCCAATCCTCACAAACAACTCTGAAAGCCTTGTGTCATTATGCCAGTTTATGGATGAAGTGTCTGAAGCCAAGTAGCTTCCAAATCCACCCAGGTAGTGCAGAGCTGGGATTTCAGCCTGTGCCTTTCCATGCTGTGATGGAGCTGAGGCGTGTCCGCTTGGCTGAGCTGAACAGCACACCCCAGAATTGCTGATCTAGTGTGTTTCCAGTTAGCGTGGGCTGTGAGGGAGGCTGCGGCTCTTTTGTAGCACACTCATGCCTTCTTCCAGCTAATCAGTCAAATGCTACTTGGTGCTGCCGTGAAGGGGTTTGCAGGTGTAGTTAGAATCTTTCATCAATTAGCTTTGAGTTCATCAAAAGGGAGATTATCCTGGGTGGGCTGACCTACTCAGATGGAAGCCCTTTATAGAGGAGCTAGGTTCTTCCTGGAGTCGAAGATTCCAGGCTCAGGGTGTGCTTGTGGGCTTCCAGCCTGCCCTGATGTTTCCTTGCCACCTGTCTGCTGGTGGACTAAAAGCTTCAGCTCATGCTCATGAGATCCAGCCTCTTTGTGATTTCCCTTCCCGACTGCCTGTCCTATGGGCTTCAGGCTTCTCAACTGGTCTCCGTAAGTGTGTAAGTCGATTCTTTGTTATTAACATCCTCCTGCTTTTGTTTCTGGTTGAACTCTGGCTCAACCACCCACCACTGTATTTCTGTGATGGTATTCCTTTAAATCTTGCTCCAAATTGCTATTTTCTTTTCATTTTATATGTTACCACACATTTTTACATCTTTATGCTAGTCATAAACAAGATAACTTATTTTTCATGTACAAAGTATGTTCAAGAGTGGAAGACAGAGCTTCATCATGGCTCATTTATCTCTATCTATGAGAACTGCTCAATCTTTTCCATAGGGCTTGGGAAATATTCTTTTTTTTTTAAAGATTTTATTTATTTATTCATGAGAGACAGAGGGAGAGAGAGAGAGAGAGAGAGAGAGAGAGAGAGAGAAGCAGAGGGAGAAGCAGGCTCCCAAGGAGCAGGGAGCCTGATGCGGGACTCGATCCCAGGACCCTGGGATCATGACCTGAGCTGAAGGCAGACGCTTAAGCATCTGAGCCACCCAGGTGCCCTTGGGAAATATTCTTAAATATTGAACCCAGAAATGGACCCTCAACAATATGGTCAACTAATCTTCAACAAAACAGGAAAGAATATCCGATGGAAAAAAGACAGTCTCTTCAACAAATGGTGTTGGGAAAATTAGCCACATGCAGAAGAATGAAACTGGACCACTTTCTTACAGCATACACAAAAATAAATTCAAAATGGATGAAAGACCTAAATGTGAGATAGGAATCCATCAAAATCCTAGAGGAGAACAGGCAGCAACACCATTCAAAATGGTGACAATTGAGGAACAATTCAAGAAACAACAGATGTTGGCGAGGATGTGGAGAAAGGGGAACCCTCCTACACTGTTGGTGGGAATGCAAGCTGGTGCAACCACTCTGGAAAACTGTATGGAGGTTCCTCAAAAGTTAAAAATAGAGCTACCCTACAACCTAGCAATTGTACCACTAGGTATTTACCCCAACGATACAAATGTAGGGATCAGAAGGGGCACCTGCACCTACACCTGCACCTGTTTATAGCAGCAATGTCCATAATAGCCAAATTATGGAAAGAGCCCAAGTGTCCATTGTCATGAATGGATAAAGAAGATGTGGTGTGTGTATGTGTGTGTGTATATATGTAAAATGTGGTATGTATACACACACACACACACACACACAATGGACTACTACTCAGCCATCAAAAACAATGAAATTTTGCCATTTGCAGCATCGTGGATGGAACTAGAGGATACTATGCTAAGTGAAATAAGTTAGAGAAAGACAAATACCATATGACTTCACTCATATGTGTAATTTAATAAACAAAACAGATGAACATAGGGGAAGGGAGGGAAAAATAGGATAAAAACAGAGAGGGAGGCAAACCCTAAGAGACCCTTAACCATAGGAAACAAAGTGAGGGTTGCTGGAGGGGAGGTCGGTGGAGGGATGGGGTAACTGGGGGATGGGCATTAAGGAGAGCACGTGGTATAACGAGCACTGGGTGTTATGTGCAACTGATGAATCACTAAATTCTACCTCCAAATTAATAATACATTATGTTATCTAACTTGAAATTAAATAAAACAGAAATAAATTAAGGGAAAAAAACCATAGGATTTCTCTTATGAGTCAGCACTCTGAATTCTACTGGGCTTGGCTCTAAGTTTGAAAACCAACAGTGTGTTTTATTTCCAAGCCTTACTGACATTTTATATTGGCTCTAATTTCATTTAGCATTTTGTTCTTTTCTTAAAAATATTAATAAACAACCAGAAACAAGTTGCACCTCATGGGCATTGAATGACACATTTGGCATGTCCTGACTCAGCAAAGTGCCTTAGTTTTTTCAGAAAGGCAAGCATTTGGCTGTAATACAGCTTTGTGAATGGTACAGATAATTCAAAGTCAGGAGTAGAGCTGGTTCTAGGCGTCAGTGAGCAGCAAGATAGTTAGTGATAACTCTGACAGCGTCTTGAAGAAATGTAAATCTTTTGCCAATATCCTAACATTGCTGCACTTCTGAGCTTAGTTCACTAAACAAACCCCATAATTGCAGTTTGGCTGGACATGCCTCAATATCTAGAGGTTTCTGGAATATCTAATGTGATAATATTAAAATAATTTACTTTTGAGAGAGTGTTGGAGGAGGCAGTTGGCCAAGAGCCCCGAGTGTTCTGCACATTCTTGCTGAGTGTGCCAGGCTGCAAGACTTATTTGTCTCCATTTCTAGAGCTAGTCATCTAGGAGGTGAAGTTCAGTGCTTCCTCCCCAGAGGATGCGTGACTGGCTTGTTTGCAGCTTGTTGGAGTGTTTGCTGTTTGTTCAAGAAGTACTGGGCCTTGGGTTTCCTCCCTGTAAAGCAGACACTATTTGCAGGATTTGTCTAGGCCAGCTGTCATCTGTATGGGACGTGGGGGATGGGGAACTGATGAGACCAGGAAGCTCCAGTTACTGCTCTAGCTGAGAACAATAAAGTCCTTCGTCTTCGACCAGGAGTCCTGTGTCTTTGTCAGCTTGCACTAAATAGTAACAGGTTAGCTTATTGCTTTTAATTAGGGTAAATTCTCAGACTCATCACATTTTCATTAAGTGATTTGCCTTTGTTTAGAACCGTGATAATGCTGCTTTTCCGGAGCAGCCAATGTTGACCGTATTAAAGACCCCCACAACCAAACATTTATGAAGCACTTACTGTTCCGGATGGGGCACACGTGGGCTCTGTACTGAAAACTTCATGGTGGTGTAAGTTAGGTGTTTCACTGGGCTACGTGCAATGGAAAGTTAAGGGTTAAATGAGAGTTCCACGTTTTTCTCACATGAACAAGAAGTCTAGAAGTTCACTGCTCACACCTGGTATGTCGGCTCTGTGAGGTCACTAAAGTTCCAGACCCCTGCCTGTGTGTGTTACCACGCTCAACATACGGCTTTCCCTCAGAGCCCCACTTTCTCCTCAAACCTCTGACGCCTTGTCCCACTATTCACCCTGAGCTAATGACTTTGCTTCTTACTTCTCTCGGGAGGAGGTGGAGGGAAATACCAGAAATACCTACCAAACCTCTGCTTATGTCTCACTAGCTAGAACTGAGTGTCTTGTTATAGTGAACAAAATTGGAATTTTGCCAGTAAGGAGAATACATATTGATTAGGTAACTAGTAGCCTCTTCAAAAATGTTAGTATCTATGTGATCTTTGAAGCTACCCTTACATAGATGTTATTATTTGCTTTATGTAGATATGGAATTAAGGGGTTCGCTTGCCCAGGTCACACTGGTGAATTGCAGACCTAATATTGAACTCCAGTCTCTCCTGTTCCATCCTGGTATTGCTAGTAATCATATACAGCTGCTAATGGCCGTAGATTCCTCTTAATTTGGTTAACTAACAACTATACTTTGAGCTCTACTCTCTTAGTCGGCTTGGGCTGCTATGACAAAATACCATAGGCTGTGTGGCTTAAGCATCAGGAATTGCTCACTGTTTGAGAGTCTGGAAGTTGAGATGAGGTGCCAGTGTGGCTGGGCTCTGGTGAGGGCCCTCTTCCTGCCTGGCACATGGTTGCCTTCTTGCTGTGGCCTCCCATGGCCCCTGGGTGCAGGGGTGGTGCATGGAGGCCAGGAGTGGGAGAGAAGCTGTTTGGTTTCTTCTAATAAGGGTAACAATCCCATCCCCTCTCAGAGGTCCTGTCTCCTAATATCACCACATTGGGGGGGTAGGGCTTCAACATACAGATTTTGGGGGGGGACAAACATTCAGTTCATAGCAGCTGTTCTTGGTAAAATGTTATGGTAGGTTCTATGGTTGGATATGTTTTCTTCTTGCCACTGAGAAGTTTATACTCCGAGAGGCATGGTAAGATCTAATCACATGAAAGGAAGGCTAGGACATACTCCAGAATCCATGTTGTCACAGTTCAGAGGAAAGGCTATCTGGCTGGTCTGAGAAGGCTTCAGAGAAGAGGGAGACCCACTCTGGGTCTTGGAGAACAGGTGTGCATTCTGTGGGATGGGGCAGCATTAAGGGGGCAAGAAATGGTCTGTGTCTTGGTAGCAATGACATGTCCTTTCTTAGGATAGATTCTGAAAAATAATACTGGGGAGATTAATACAATTTTAATGCGTCCTGACACAAATGGAGACAAATAATTTTAATAAGCATGTTGTTGGTATATTTACCAGTTGAATGTTGGATGAATGTGAATTTATAGTCATCTCATCTCATTAATGAATAGAATATTATTCAGTTGGTGAGGTGGGAGGTGTGGAAGCCCCTGAAGGCAGGGACCACGCTCTCTGTATGGCATTTGATCTCCTTCCTGGGCATCTGGGGCATTACCTCAACCTGTTGGGTGTGTCAAGTTTGAGTGCATCAAGCTTCAGAACCCACCACACACACACACACACACTACTTTTTAGTAGCGGCTGATTTCTTAATTTTTTTTGCTATTTTTGTAATTATTATTTTGTTATATAGGCAAACCCAGCTGCTACTATTGAGTCGGAGTGGCTGCATGAGCCAGAAGGAACCATCCGTGGGCTGGTCTGATGGCACCAGCCACCTGTGGTGGTTTCGTAAACCTTGCCTTAGAGGTTTTCTAATCCAGTAGGCATCCAAACAGTGAAATCCAGCATACCGGCCCTCAGTTCTTGCTGAAGCGAGATAGGGACAGGCTGACAGGGACAATTCCTATTTTACTGCACACACACGGACAGGGGGAGGATGTCTAGCTTTTGACACAGTTGAGTGGTAACAATATGTTTGAAAGAAGACCACAAGGTTTTGTCTCACTACCTTGCTCTGTTCTTTGGTGAACTGGAGGCTGTCTTCAGATCCTCCTATGTATCCTTTGACAAGATACTTCTGTGGCAGGAGGTGCTGGAGAAGAGAGGTGTGCTCCACACAGGCAGGTTCCACATCAAGGAGCCCGGGGAGCTGGGTGGCCAAATCCTCAGTGGCTGGCAAGGTGCACTCATGCTGTCTGGAAGTAGTGGGTAGTGCAGCCTCACCAGGGCCCTGTTGTAATTCTCAGCATAGTTGTTGGTCTGACTGTACCCTGGGCAGTTGCCCAGGTGAGACCTCTACCTGCTCCTTGTGGCATGTTCCATGACTCTATTTCAAAGGTCTAGAGCAGAACAGACTCTTACTTATGAAAATACCACCTGGGTGGCACTTCCCTTTCCAGCCCTCAGGGAATATGGGACAGACAGGGAGGTGCTCACACTCCATACCAGTAATTGTAATATAGGATTGTGAAAAAGTTAAATTAACCAAAGTTAGTGGATGGTATCTGGGAGCTGAACACACTCCTCTCCTCTGAGGGCCCAGTTTGAATGTCCTTCACATTACTCAAAGTGTCAGAGGAAGTGGTCCGCCTTGGTCTCCTGGCTCTTCACCCCTCCTCTGCCTCATGTCCTCTGCCCCTGCCCCCTGACCAGCCTTGCTCGGGGCTCACTTCCCAGCTCACTCACAGCCCTTCTGCTGCCCAAAGGCTCTGACTGTATCCTTGTGTTCTCAACTTTGTGCTGGACTTCTTGGCTTACCCTGATGGCCACATTCACATACAAAAGCACAGTCTCTGAAGGGATAAGAACCCCTAGCTTTTCTGGTTCAGTGGAGACTTTCGCCTTAGCTAAGACCATCTGGGTATTTCTCCCCCCTCATTTCAGAGTCCCAGTCAAAACATGGACTTGATTTATTTGTGCTTTGTTAGTCCCATCACTGACTTTTGGGGCCAAATAATGATTATTTTCAGTCTGGAAACTTCATTTGTTGATTGTGAAGTTAGAGAGAGCAGGGCTGACACAACTGTATAACATAAGTGCTCCAGTGCCTACCGCCAGGGCCACAGAGGGGGTGACGGTTGTTACTCTGGCTCAACCTACAGAATTATGACTGATTTACTAAGACATCTGCAATAGCATAGTTTATGCATAATGACAAAGTAAAAAGAGAACCTCAAGGAGTAAATATTTTATGTAATGAATTAACCATGCAAGTTTCAGTCATGAATGTTAATTAGAATCCAAAAATGTGAGATAACCCCTAAGAGTTCAACAAGCACCACCACTCTCCCTGCTGTTCCTAAGAGGAAACCCACGCATGCCCTCCTCTGGCAGTGACACTGCTACCAAAGGGCCAGGCCTCCTCTTGTGGTAACAACAAGGTTAAAGAAACATCAGCTGGGCCGCGTTGGCCTGGAGACATTGGGTAGCAGATTTCCCATGAACGTGAAGTTCCACAGGGCCATGAGTGATAGGGAGAATTGTCCCCTCAAAATGTCCATGTCCTAATTCCAGGGACCTGTGACTATGTTATTTTACATGGCCAAAGGGATTTTGCTGATGTGATTAGGGTAAGGCTTTTGAGATGACATTATCCTGGATTATCTGGGTGAGACCAGTGTAATCATGAGGGTCCTTCGAAGTGGGAAAGGGAGGCGGAAGAGGTCAGGATGATGCAGCATGAGAAGGACTCAACCCGCTGCTACTGGCTTCTTGAAGATGGAAGAAGGGGCCACGAGCCAAGGAATGTGGGTGGCCTCTGGAGGCTAGGGAAGACAGGAATGCAGACTCTCCCCAAGAGAATCCAGAAAGGATGTGGACAGGCGGACGCTTGGATTTCACCCAGTGAGACCTATACTGGACCAGTGCCTCTGTGGGGCAGGTCCTTTGTTCTTGTCTAAAATGGTAGCCCTTATCCCCATCACTCTCTGTCCTGGTTTTATTTTCATCATGGGACTTCTCGCCATCTGAAACATTCATGTTCATTTCACCTCTTGCTTGCTTATTTTCTTCCTCACTTTCTGAAATTTGGGTCTATTTGTTACTCGTGCTGAGGCCAGCTTTCTGTGAGTATGGAGACCCAACCTAGGTTGGGGTTTTGAACATGTTAATCCATCATACTTCTTCCCAAGCAGACGGATCAAATATCGGCATTTAACAGATCCAGTGCAAGTGGAGAATGTGGGACCCCTCCCGATTCATTTGCTCCCCATCTGTAGGCTCGTCCCTGTAGCTCCCCTATAGGTACTGAGTTTTCCCCAGGAGCACAGAGACAAAACCCTGAGCCCAGGGCAGCTTCTCCTTTCTAGCTCATACACCAGGTAAGCTGCCTGGTCCCTGTTGGAGGAAAACGAGGGAGGGATCAGGGATAGGCCCAGAGTGTCCTCCTGCAGGAGACCCCCAACACAGAGACAGAAGTCCAGGGGAGCGGAGGTTCCAGATTAACTCCAACCTTGAACCCCTGTGCATCTCCAGTGTCTAAAATCACTCCTGTCATGTGGGAGGCACTCAATAAACAGGGTTCAAGGAATATGAATGAATGTTCTCATTCATGAAATGAATATCTCATTTCGTGTTCAGAACAACTCTGAAAAACATGTTTTGTGTCTACTCTAGTGGGGAGCTTGAGGTAAATTTCCCAAGCTTGGATATTTACTAAGTGTCAGCACTGGGATTCAAATCCAATTCAGCCTTCCTCTGCAGCCCATTATGCTGCCTCCCAGGGCAGCCCTGTGTTCGAAAGAGGCAACCCTCCGATAGGTGTGGCAAAGTCTTGTTAGTCAGTATCTGCTCGGGAGTCTACAGTTGAGCTTTCTGGGAAACTGTGAGTGCCAGGTTTCCGTAGGGGGTAACCCTGCCATTTCAGGCTGTCGGAAGTGCCTGCTGAGGGCCAGACGCCCTTGCTGGGGTGCACAAATATGCAAACACGCTCTCAAATCAATTCACTGCTGCTCAGGGTGTTCATTACACTGAAAGGATATTGAGGAGTGTTTTTGTCTTTTCCTTGACTGCAAAAAATTTCTCTGAGGAACTCAAACCCTTCATAGCTACTGCTGTGGCATTGTCCCCCAAATTCCTGGGAAGGAGGTGGGGGAGAGCACTGACTTGTATTAGAAAGGAGCAGGTGGAGAGAAGTCCCAACCGTCCTCAGCATTTTGAGGACTAAAGCTGGGGCTGACATCACCGAGTTTGTGGACTGAGCACATTTTATTCTCTGGCTTCCCAGGAGTATTTGCATTTGTAATGTAACTTAATTGTAGAGAATGCTTTGGAGAACACGCTTATGTCTATGACCAACAGGAACCTTGTGTTCTGAGGAATTTCATAAACTAAGAGGAATTACCAATTCAGCAAAGATTATAGCAGGAGTGTTCTGTAAAAACATTTTTATGCACACACCTTCTCTCCTGTGTCAACACCCACCACCCACCTTGTCTGGGGTGGACCCTCCACAGGTACTGGATACCAAAGTTAGCAGGTTGTCCACTGTAAATTGTAGCTAGCCCGAATACCGTGCTTACTCATTACGCCACATCATTCTTTAATAAATCACCAGTTACTTCATATTCCAACATGGAAGAGGGAGACTTTGTCAGCATTCCTCCGTCAGCCCCGTCTTAGCCAGTGAGCACATGTGCCTTCCTTCACTTCCCTTCTTATAAACTCTCATTCCAGCTCCTTTTCCCTTCTCACCATGAAGTTTAATAGTCTCAATAAACTTTTATCTTGCATTTTATGTGGTTGCTACTAAATCTCTTATGCTGTCATTTTAATGATGCGCTTTCCACCTATTCCTATTGCTCTCAGCTCTGTGGTGTGGGGACCTGGCATCTGGATGTTTTCTGAAAGATGCTGATTCTCCCCAGCACCACTTTCTGTTGCGCCATACTGGGATGTTGATTTTGAGGAGTTTCAGGGCTAAATACATGGATGTCCTCCTGCTGTGATCTCCTGGGGTTCCCACTCTCCGTAGACTTGAAGGCACAAAACTGTTTTTGAAACATGTTCCAGTTCATGATGACATCTGTCTTCTTGAACTCCAACTCGTGTCTGGGCCATTCACTTGGCACTTTATGGTCTTCTTCCTGTTCATGTGTTTTGAATCTCATGTACGAATGCTCTGTATGCACTAGGACTTCACATTCTGTCCTGAGACGGTCTGCCACTTACACTTAAAACACTTCCCGCACTTCTCACAGCAGTGAGCACTCAGGAGTCGGTTGGTGGACACTGGCCTGAGTGTCAGAGGGTGGCTCATCTTGTTGCTTATTATCGGTTTCCTCTTAGGGCTTCAATGTATAATTGAAAGGAGAAGCATATCCACCGGAAAGAGTTTCCGATGACTCTGCATTCAGTATGGGGCAGCTGGCCTGGTTATCTGACCTGATCACCAACTACACTACTAGTTACCCTAGAACTTTTTAGATCTACTCTAGAATCTAAAGGGATATTTTGATTCAGGGCTTTAGACAAACCACTCAAGCATTTGTCAATGAGCATTAATCCATACTTTGTAATTAACTATATAGTTTTTTAATGATATACTCAAGGATAGAGCTGATTATAGTAATATACAAGGATAGTTAACTTTAGTGTGTCCTGGTGTTGAAACTCATCCTTTCAAATTGAATTACTTATAAACTACATAGCCAGGGGTGTGTTAGACAGTTACTGTTTTGATATGTATTTTTGTTCGTTGTTCTGGGTGTCTCTATGTGGCCTATGCTGGTCTGCAGCAATTCATGGGATAGTCATTTACTTATCTTTGAGTATATATTAAAATTACACATTTCACAAAGAATGTTATTGGTAGGTGCCATATAACAAAAGTTCTCCATACAAATAGGCTCGTAAAATGCCCAGTTAGATATATTTCTTTACTATGGGATTTCTTAGAGCCTCTAATACTGTAATATGCAGTACCAGGGGCTCAGCAGAGTTGGAGAGAGCTGAGCTGCCAGCTAATTAAGACAACAAGCCAAAATGAAAGTAACAGTCCAGCCTCTACTCACTTACTGCAATGGCCCAAGCAAGACACCAAACCAGAGATGGTGCGACTTGTTCCTGCTCCATTTCCCCCGTGGAAGAGCACACTGGCAAAGGGTCCGGTGGGTCAGCACAGATGTGGGGTTCAGATCCATCAGATCTCATTGCTGAGGAGACTCAAACAAAGGCCTTGGCAGTTTTGAGCACTTGGACCTGCTGGGGAGAGGAGGGGGAACACTGAGAGTAGAAGGGTCCTCATGGCTGAGTCTGGTAGAAAAAGTGTCTTTGAGTCTTCCTCTCCTGACCCCCTAGCAGGAGGTCTCCCAGATGTTGATGGCTTCTCTTAAAGGCCCCAATAAAGAGGCTCTGAAAGGAGG
This sequence comes from Zalophus californianus, assembly GCF_009762305.2. Taxonomy (NCBI): domain Eukaryota; kingdom Metazoa; phylum Chordata; class Mammalia; order Carnivora; family Otariidae; genus Zalophus; species Zalophus californianus. Next base: position 89,356,254 of record NC_045608.1, on the reverse strand, counting down.
GACCTGGGTTAGGAATGCAGATGCACACATGAGCTTGGCTGGCCTTGGGGGCAGAGTCCTTGACAGGTGACTCCCGCCAGGGACTCCTGCCAGTGCATTGACACCCCTCCCCTGTGAGGTCTGCCGGGTAAAACCTTTGGAATTGTCCATGGTTGGACCCAAAAACTCACACATAGGATTTTGGACTCTGCATGCATCGTGGCCTTCCAAGAGGATGATGCGCAATGGGGCATTTCTCAAAAATAATTAACTACAGAGTTTTTTGCTTGTGGCTGGTATTCTGATTACAGACGTAGCAGTTTTTTCTACCTGAAATTGTTCAAAGCCTAGTCTTTATGAAACATTTTCCCCCTCATTGCAGAGGTTTCACCACTAGCATTTCTTTTGATCCAGCTAAAACTTCCCACAGCTGTGCCCTTCCTGCGGCACTTACGTGTTTTTCTGAAGACAACTGCAAAATGCTATATCTGGTGGGAGCTGTCTACAGGTCAGCTGGGTCAGCTCCGGTCAGAGGGATTTTTATAGCACATCCTGAATTTGCAGTAAGAAAAGTCTCTGCCTAGAATGATGCATGGATTACCCCCCACCTGAAGTTTCCTGATGATGCTAAAGAACCTGTGCCAAAAGGCACCTCACACTGTGCTTTTTATCACAGACATGGTGGGTGGTGTGTGTATGTGTGTGTGTGTGATTCTTGATCATCGAGGACTTGGGAGGGAGGGTAATAAAAGTAATTTTTTATTTGGTCTGTAATGTCCTGGGTTTGGTGATTAAGCAGATTTCATGGCGACATTTCATTTCACTACTTTCACATTAAAATGCGTTTGTACTCTCTACAGGGAATTGGCAGGAGAGACAGGCTGTCCAGACCATCAGGGTAGTTTAGGCTGTCCTCCAATCCTTGGGTCATCATCCAATTGCAGCAAGGTGTTTTGGATCTGGAGCCAGATTCACGTACCGGCATTGGCTTATTTCCGTCAAAAGCAGTTTAAGCTATGGGACATAAAATCCTATCTGGTTGTTTATGAAAGGTCTCCGTTCTTGAAAGGTCTTTTCCTCTATACACATCAGCACTAGATTACAGAATTTGGTTGTTCAAAATCACGTTGGTCCACTCTGGGCAGGAGTCTGTCACTTAGAAGAATGGTTCTTATAGTAATTTTTACCTCTGGAATGCTTTCTTCAAGAGAAATCTTATAAGGAATGCCAATACCTAAAAATCCAAGTGGGTCATGGTTGAAAGTGTAGGCGAACGGTAAGGCTCTCTTCTTTGTGGTGTTGGGGGGCTCCTGGAATAGGTCTGTTTGGGGAGAATGGGGATCAGAATCAGATGTGCTACATAGGTCTGGCCTCGAGAAGACAGCTTTCTTGAATAATGCGTGCACATTGCCCAGTCCAGGATTTAGAGAAGAACAACAAAACAAACCCAGAAGTGGTTACGCACTACTGGGTGGCAGGCACCATCCTCAGCACTTCGTATGGCCTGTCTCACTTAATCCTCACAACAAATGAAGGGGATGGTGTAAAGTTGGGGACCAGTCCCTTCTGATTCTGATTGCAGCTTTGGGTATAGTCAAGAGGGTCCTCTAGGTTCACAGACTCACTGAAATCTGTTACACTTATGGTTCTGGTTTAGTCCAGAAAAAGGGAGGAGGCATAATGGGCGAGTCCAGGCAAGTCCCAAATGCAGAGCCTCTGGTCTTCTCACAGACCACGCCGGCCTCTCCCAGTAAGGAACGACGGCAGTGTGCACAGGATATTGCCAACCAGGGAAGCTGCCCTCGGCTGGGGTGTCAGTGGAGTTTTTACTGGGCTTGATCACATAGGCCTGACCAACAGCCCATGTTGCTGCTCTGAGTCTCCAGCCCTTCAAGGTTGAGCCAATATCAATGAGACAAAGCCCTCTCCTTAAATCACACTGTCAGACTGCCTTGTGCCAGACCCTGCCAAGAAACTGCCCCTGCCTCCCAGGGAAACAAAGACACTTTGATGAGGCAGTAGATCCACAGGGGGGCTGAGAGATTGTCCCCAGGAGCTGGCGGCAGGGTCCGGGCACAGGCAGCTGCTAGAATTATGTTTCATTTTACGGATGAAAAAACTAAAACTTAAAGCACTCAAGTAACAGTCTGTGACCGTGCAAACTGGGTCTCGAAGCCACAGAATATAACTCCAGATGCTAAATCTTAACTACAATTGTTACAAAGGTATTATCCAGGAAGAATCATCTGTACTTTACAAAATGGTTAATTTAAGCATAACTCTACATGGTATCAAACAAATCATATTCAGATAAGCCAACAATAATTCTGGCCTTCATGAGCCATCTTCCATCTCCAGAGTAACCAACCAGGGGAATTGCCCCCCCCTTGGCTGGAATTGCCGGTCTGTGACCTCATGCTGCCTATGCTCCACCGCCCCCACCCCCAGCTCTGTGTTCAGCCATGAAAATCTTCATGCACTTCTAATGTTCCAGCTAGTTCTCTTCTTTAACTGCTAATCCCACAGTGCCAGGGTGAGTCTTCCCTCCAGTGCATATGTATTTGAAAATGCATGTTACTAAACATTTTCCTGCAAAATGCCTATGACTGCTTCTAATTGTTTCTTTTCTGTACTGCTATAGTTGAAGAGTTTATAAAATATACTCTTGGCTCTTCTGCATCCTGCAATAATTATGAGAGACTCTATCTTTTCACCTTCTACCCTAGAGTTGCTTCTGATGCCTCGCTTTCTGTCAGTAACCCCCTGCCAGAGCAACTGTGGCCACGCACATCACTCCTTCCATTGCTTGGGGTTTGCAGTAACTGTGTAAGAAAGCCATGGTGGCCATGTTTTTTCCAGCCAAAATTTGGGACACATGGCCAGCCAGGATGACTGTACATATGGGTACACAGGACATAATATTTCTTTCCCAGAAAACCTGAGGCATATGGTCTCCATATGTACAGAATCTATGGCCTCTCGCATGTCTATTTATTGATGCATTTCTAGTCACATGAATATGTAACAATAGTAATGTGATTTTTATAGTCTCGCTGTCGGGGCCTTTCCATTTGGGAAAGATATTCATCATTTCTGCTTATGGCAAAATTACTTCTCCATTTAGTGTCCAGCCTTACATTATAAGTTATATATCTTGGATTTGACGTTCTGTATTGAATATATTTTCTTCTATTTTAGGGTTCTGTGCTCTGTCTAGGCCAAAAAAAAAAAGAAAAGGAAAAAAAAGGCTGTGTGTATTCATTTGTTCTGGAAATGTCTGTGGAGGAGGTTGCTGGATGGGGAATCAATGTGGAGAATGATTTCAGGGGAGGTGTGTGGAGAGAAACCTTTAGAATATATATATTAAAGCTTATGAAGTTATTTCTCTGTTGGGGTCAACAAACATGTGTTTTCTGAAAGGCAGAATAAGTGATTAATGAAGGGAAGATGAGAAAATGGAAGTCATTATGGTGTGGAAGGTTTTTTTTCTCCCCGGCGTCTGTCTGACAGCCTGTGCCCAGGCCAGTGGCAGTGGTGGGAAGTGAAGACATCCACCATACCTGGGGCTGTTAACAACAGGTGTTTGAGAAAAGAAAGGGCAAGCATAGCGAGCATGTATATCCTGTAAGCAGCAACTAAAGGCAGCCAAAACGGGAAACTCCAAGAGGAAAAATGAACACTTCATAGCTGTAAACTAAATCAGGCACAATGCAGCTCATTAAGGTGACAAGTGGAGCTACCATGACTGGTAGAGCTTAGACATTACAGACTGACCTTCAGATAGACATGAAATCCATGTTTGAAGCTCCGAAGAGAGGGATGAATGGGAAAGGAAGCCCCTTAGTATTTTTCTTGTCATTAGGTGGTTTTCAGCTAAATATAAGCTCTACCCAAAGTTCTGTGGGCTTTGGTAACAACAATTATCCAGAATGTCTCTCCAATTTAGTCTCATTTTTCACTGGGCTATCTAAGCCCTTTGTTCTTTCATCCCTTCCATTCTGTGCAGGGAAACAATTACAACTTGCTTAAAACATGAGTCATTTCCCACATTTGTAGATGAGGAGAAAAATCCTCAACACAGCTTGCATGCCCTTTGCCTCTACCCCCCAGGGGAGTGGTTACCCTGATGTCCCAAAGTGTCCTCTGCAGAGCTCCCTGGCTGCAAGGAGCTGTGCTGGTTCTGACCCCCACAGGGAAAGCTCCTGCACTTCTTAGTCTCATTAACTCCTGCCCGGCTGTCTAGTCTCTGCTCATGTGTCACTTCCTCAGGAAAGCCTTTGCTGATCCTCCAGGCTAGTATACGTTACCCTGCCATAGACCCTCACAGTGCTCTGAGTCTTTCTTTATGGTATTCAATGCAATGATACACTTATGTCAAAATCTTTCTTCCTCACTAGACCATGCTCTGCAAGGGCAGGGTACCATCTTTTTTTCCATTTCCAAACCTATCACATCACCTGGTACAGTGTATTCTGTAGAGTATATGCCTGTTACCAGGTGGTGAGTATGGTATAGGTTAGGTGCTCATGATCTGGTACAGAGTATATAGTAAGAGTATGTGCCCATCACCTGGTGTGGGGTCTGCTGTAGAGCATGGGTTCCTCACCTGGTGTGGGGTCTGCTGTAGAGCATGTGCCCATCACCTGGTGTGGGGTCTGCTGTAGAGCATGTGCCCATCACCTGGTGTGGGGTCTGCTGTAGAGCATGTGCCCATCACCTGGTGTGGGGTCTGCTGTAGAGCATGTGCCTATCACCTGGTGTGGGGTCTGCTGTAGAGCATGTGCCCATCACCTGGTGTGGGGTCTGCTGTAGAGCATGGGCTCATCACCTGTAATCAGTGTGCTTTAGAATATGTGCTCATCATCTACTATGCATTACCTCATTTAATCCCTAGGAGAGAGGTGCTATTATAACCCACACAGTTCAGATGAGGAAGTTGAAGCCTGGAAAAGATCAGTAGGTAGTAAATGTGGAAAAATAGTTAAACCCAGTCAGTCTGTTTTCACAACCTGTGTTTTTCATGATGGTGCTAAACTGCCCCGTAAGACCAGATACTCTCAGGTTCTCCTTGGTGCTCACCCAAAATCCCATTATTCCTCATTTGCCCCATCTGTAAATTGGGGTTGAAGTATCCACCTTAGGAGGTTGTAGCGAGTGCACACATTAGGTGAGTATGTCTTTAAAATGTCCAGTGCAGTTTCTGGCTCATGAAGTACTAATGAATATCCACACAGCGTGGCAGCTAAGTGCGTGGTCCGTGGCCTTGGGCTGCCTAGCTTCCTATCCCAGTTCTGAACTATCCCAGTTCCCACGTTCACAAGCTGTGTGATCATGACGAAAACAAGTACCTTCTCTGTGCCTCAGCTACTCCCCACAAAGTGCAGTTAGTAAGTGTTCCCATCCGGTAAGGGAACTGTCCTTGGCACTGCCTGCTGTGGAGTGAGCAGTAGGATTCTTACCGCCGTGATGTTAACCCCAGGAGCAAAGCTCGGCTTCGTAGAAAATCGATGTGACAACAAGTGTCCAGATCTAGAAACCCTGATCCTGTGCTCTTCTTATTTTCAGTTAGATGATTTTTGAGGTTTTGGGTTGTTTTTTTTTTTTCTGGTCACAAATAACTTCTGTATATTTTATTTACATAGCGCCTGTCTGTTCATTATGGGGGTGTTGAGACAAGTGAGCTATTTTTGTTGTAAAACAGTATTTTGGGGTAAAGCTGTAGAGAAGGGGAGGAGAGACCTACTCTGACAGTGAAACCAGCCAAATTATTGGGGTTCGTGGCCAGACCCACATCACCATGTTCCTCCCAGTTGTGCCATTTCCAGACGAGGCAGAAGGGCGGGGGTGTGCTCGTGGGCGAGGCGAGCTCACCTGGGCACAGGTGTTTGGGCTTCTTCCTTCACCTTCTCACCACCAGAGAGACAATTTTAAGACAGGCAACTTACTCTTTATGCTTTTGGTGAAAGAATAGATCTCTGGAATGTGACTTCAGATGCAGCATTATTTTAGGACTTAAAAAAATGGGGTGCAGACCGCACAACCTGGAACTAGTTTAAATGGAATGTGCTCTGCAGAATGGAATCCAACGTGTTTTGTCAGGCCAGGAAGTAAAGAGATTTTCCTTGGATTATGTAATTGTTCACCTACCACGTCGGGCAGAAACAGGAGTTCTAGGACTTGGGGAGAGAAAGCCAATTTGATCTCTTTTTCTGCACCATGTTCATTTCCACAGGAAGATTCAATTATTCCCTCATTTTCGAGACTATAAATGAGTTTGCTGGGCCGGTTCCTGACACAAGCTCTCTCATCATTATTCAGATTGGCTTTCACTTTTCTAAACTGGTCTTCTGCCTACTGCTCTTGGAGCCCAGCCAGCATTTCGGAAGAGGATTAAATAATCTTCTCTCGCAACTTCCTACATGTTGTGCTATTTTGTTCTCTCCCAAATGTCATCCTCTGCTCACACACACTCACGTGTCCCACGGGTGAGGATGGCGAGTGTCTCCGGGGCTAGTTTCTCTGTGGACGGCGGGGCTGGCGGTCCCCCACGGGGATGCCGAGCCGGAGCCGGGCTGTTGCCGCCACAGGGAGGCAGAGACCAGTGTTTACCCACACACGGAGCTGTTTGCTTTGGCAGAGAGAATCACTGGGAAGCGCTCCCCAGGACAAAGTGAGGTCACCTGGCACCGTGAGCAGCTTTGCTGCTCAACGGGGACCCTTGACATGAGTGGCTGACCTGGCTGGTGCCTCCTTGGCTCTGTTGGTGGTGGACTTAGCCTGAAGTACTTCGAGTTTCCTCCCAGCACCTGGAGGACTCGGAGTGGAAACACTGCCTCTTGTGCGTTAGGTGGGGACCATGCTTAACACACATGACACCTTCCTGCGTGTAGATCCTGGGAGGAGGGTTATGTGGGAGGAGAATTAATGTCCCCTCTCACGTTCCTGTCCTTGCTCACCACGTAGGGTCCTCTTACCTCATTTCTCCATCTGGTTTGAGCACATCTAGGCGACCTCCAGTCCCTCAGACACGTAGCAGGATCTCCAGCCAGCTCGCCTGGCGGCACCGCCCAGCCCGTGGACTGAACTAGCCTGCCGCCCAGTATGTGAAGGTGGGAGCGTGGGGGTGTCTTCCTGCTTCTTTCCCGCTCTCACATTCTCCCAGTTCCTCTGCCTGTGACCTCCCCGCTTCTCCCGCTCTCAGCTTGAGCTGCACAGCATCCTGCCCTGGAGGGCCCTCTCAGGGTTGGGTCCTGCCCCCTTGCGCGCCCCATCTGCCGATGGTGCCCAGGCAGGGGGGTGTCTAAGGTGTGTGCCAGCTGGCGGCACCGTGCAGCCAGGATTCAGAACAGGTGAACTCACCTGACCAAGAACCTTGGCTTCTCCCGTCCTAAGGATTCACAGCAGGGACTGGGGACTTCAGTAAATAGAGAGAGCCCAACAGTAAGTTCCACAACGCCGTGATGCATGTGACAACAAGGCTGTGAAGACTGCTGTGGAAGCCGAGAGGAAGGAATGCACAGCTCACCTGGCGGGAGCAGGGAGGCCCCAGGAGGCACGCCAGGCCTTTTTGGGGGACAGCTGTTTAGCGGAGGGAGCAGCGTGGGTGCAGGCAGGGAGGTCCCAGGCCACAAGCGGCAGGAGGCGGAGGGGCTGCAGTGAGACAGACATGCTGGAGGGACAGAAAGAGCCGCTGGATGGCCAGGCTCGGGGGCGTGCCCTCTCCTCGGGGCCGGCAGAGGTTTGGTAGCCAGACGGCAACGCGGTCAGTTCCGTGCGCTAAAGTAACATCCCTGGTGCGATGCGCAGGATTTGCTGGGGTTACAGTCCCCGAGGTCAGCGAGGTGACAGGGGCCTGGATGGGGAGGGGAGGGCAGAGGACAGGGCAGGCTGGGGTCTCAGAGGGAACTGACGTGTTTTCACGAATGACTAGTTTTGGGGAGCAAAGGAGGATGGATCCCATATTTTGGGGCTGGGCATCGAGTGGAGGGTACTGCCATTAAGAGAGGTTGGAGACAGAGGACGAAGGCCCTTTTACCTCTTTTCCTTTTTTTTTTTTTTTTTTCCCCCTCACGGAAGCGAATAAGCTCAGGTTTATGTTTGTCAAGCCTAAGGAGCCAGCAAGACCCTGGAGAGAAGGCAGCAGGTGGATAGTTGTACTGTGGGTCTGAGCTGCTGGTGAACGTGAGGAAGATGTAGATTTGGGGCCTGGGCCTTTGGGCAGAACTGCAGACAGTTGAGAGAGGGTGGTGACCCTAGTGAGGGAAGAGAGCAGCAGGAGAGGGGCCTCAGGTGGGGGGTGTGGGCATGCTGCTGGGTGAGGAAGTCAGAGGGGGAAGGAGGCGCAGGAGGAGCCTGGGGAGGGATATTCAGAGAGGGCGGAGGGAAAGAGCTTGCAGAAAGCAGGGCAAGAACGTTTCCTGCCCCACACTGATTCTGAGCTCCTCTGCAGGACAGCTCAGCTTCCTTGGGTCCAAACTGAATCTTCTTCCCCCTCCCAGAACCCCTCTCCGGGACCCCTTCACATTTAGTCACTAACCAAGGCCTCTCCCTCTCTTCCTCAGATAACCCCCCCAGCCCTCTCCTTGCCATCACCGTGACTCGGGGAGGAGCTCTTGCAACAGCTTACAAATTTGTCTTATCCCACACACCCTTACCCACCTGCCAGCCCACCATCCACACAGCACTAAAGAACGTATTGTAAAAATGCAGACCTGATGATGTTGTCAGTGGCCCGTTGTGACCCTGGATTCAAAACCTTGATTGTGGGGGGCATGGTCTAACGTGACCAACCCTTCCATGCTACCTGTCACTCTCCCTTGGTCATCCCAAGGGAACGGGGACACACCAGACTCCTTCCCTTCCTGGCTTCCTCTGGGTGTCCTACTAGGCCTTCCCTAATCTAGTAAACTCCTATAGGCCCTTCAAGTCCCAGCCAAAATATTTCTTCAGGGAGTTTTTTTTTCTTTATTCCAGGATAAGGGAGGTTCCATATGATGAACTCTTAGTGCACCTCTTTCTCTCTTTCTTTTTTCTTTTTTTTTTGGTAGCACTTACCACAGTTACATTTATGCCAGGGATATATGCATAATTACTTTAATAGCTGTTTCCCACTGGACTATAAGTTTATGGAGAGAAGGAATCCTGTTCCTCTTACCCCTTAAGCTTAACACACTGCCTGAATGTGCTTAAAACTCTTTGCATTAAAACAAATTAAAGACAATGCACATTGAGGGTGCATTAAAAAATGAAAACATTCAAGTAGCTGAGAATCTATGTGTAAATCAAGTAGGATAATGGTTGAAAAATAACTCAATTGGCCAATGATGAGGTCAGTGTGACTTCTACATTATGAGCAGTCTCAATAAAGTGATGGAAGCAGCAGCAGAAGCAGGTTTATTGAGTCCAGGAATTACTGAAAGTTCAGAAACAATGGAGATCGAATCCCCTGCTTTCTCCCTCAAAGGGCTTTTCCCAGTCCTTCACCCCTCCCTTGTTCCCTGTCTACCTTTGGTGCTCTCTCCTTCATGATAACAACAAGAACAACTCGCATTTACTCACCACTCAGACTCAAAATCTCGCCCTCATCAAGGCCCTTTTCTCGGCTCTGGGTGTCCTACAGTATCTCCTGATTATTGGCCTGATATCTGCTCTAGTTTCATCAAAGTGACTGATTAGCTTTATGAAAACAGTTCTTTCCGTTTGTAGATCTGTTGGTCAAAAATCTTCCGTAGTAGCCTAAGCCTGGTATTCACGGCAAGTTGTAATCTTGCTCCCAGCCCACTTTGCACATGTAGTTCTGGTGTTCCCCGTAGGAACCCTGTACCACTGTGTTCTCTCGATCTGAGCTCGGTTTGCTTAGCAAAACCTTCTGGGCCGTTCATGGTCCCCTTCTCCTCATGCCCTGCTGGCCCTGACTTTTCCCTGAGGGTCCAAACCATCTCGGGGAAGTCTGACTCAGTCCATCAGGATTTCTAGGTGCCGATGGCTCTTACTGTCTACTTCGTGTGAGGCCAGATGTCCTCCCATGGACGTGTGATTTCCACATGCAAATGTGCTTTCACACTCCTGAAGGGAGGGGACTCGGTCCTCTTTAATTGGGGGAAAAAGTATATTCTGTCTACCAGGTGGCCCTCTGGGAATGCACTTCTGCACGAACACTGAATAGATTCCCAGTGTTCAAACAAGGAAGAAAATACTTAAAAGCTTCATGTAAATTAAAAAGATCTTTAAATATATTGGAGATTATATCTGTGCTGATAAACAGATTGGTTTGAAGGTACAAGTGAAAATGATCAACGTGTAATATGGTACTATGGCCTGAGTGTGTGTGTGCACTCCCAAATTCTTGTGTTGAAACCTAATCCTCAGTGTGATGATATTTGGAAATCACCTTTGGGAGGTGATTAGGTCATGAGGGTGGAGCCCTCATGGATGCGATCAATGCCTTACAGAGGAGACCCCGGAGAGCTCCCTTGTCCCTTCTGTTACGTGAGGACACAGCAAAAGGGTGGCCATCTCTGACCAGACACCAAATCACCTGTAACCTGGACCTTGGACTTGCAGCCTCCAGAGCTGAGAAATCAATGTGTGTTGTATATAAGCCACTCAGTCTTTTGTATTTTGTAATAGTAGTCCAAATGGATGAAGACATGTAAAACATAATTATTTTAAACTTTAGAAGTCTTTAGAACAATAAGTATGCAGTAGGAGGTCTCTAGTGCTGAGTTTCTGCTGATGTTTTGGTTGGATGATTCATTGTGGTGGGGCCATCCTGGGCACCGCATAGGATGGTTCGCATCCCAGGCCTCTGCCAACCAGCAACCCCTTCCAGTTCCGACATCCCCAAAATATATCCAGTCATTGCCTAATGTCCCCTGGGGTGGGTCCTTGGTTAACAGCACTACTCTAGTCAGAAGCTTGACCCTGAGTGAAATTTACAGCCCTGGGAAAGGTGGATCGATATCCAGTCTTTCCATGGGGAAGAGTGGGAAGTCTGTCACCACATACAGACAGAAATTGGGCACACTTCCATGCGGTTGCCCTCAAGAGTTCTGTGTCTGCAGCCTTCGGGAGACCCATGGAGCATGGCAAAGTGTCAGCCTTGCACAATGGCCTCTCAGCTTAAACAATGACTTTTGTACTCAGGGGCACCATGGAACTGGGATTAATGCACCAGTCAGTCTGACCAAAAAACCAGTAACTCTGTTCTGGAACAAAGACCTTCCCTCTCTGGCGAAGCTGTGTGTCTCTGCAGGTCCAGTGAGTTGCGATGTGCAGCTGCTGTGGGGGCCTGGCTCTCACTCTGGTGCTGGAATGCTGTAGGTGCATTAGAACGTGTCTGGCCAGCAGTGAACGCTCAAAGTTGGAGGTACCTATCGGAGTTTGGCCACTTTCACCATCCACGATCCCAGGGCCATCTGACCACCCTGGCATCCATCCGATCTGTTATCCAGGGACCCCTGTGTGTGTGTGTGAGTGTGTGTGTGTGTGTGTGTGTGTGTGTGTGTGTGTGTGTGTGTGTGAGAGAGAGAGAGAGAGAGCAAGAGTGGGGATGCTCAGAGTTTAATTAAGCATCTGTCTTGGGTTTGTGCCCAGATGCTCTGTGATGGGTGAGTCCGAAAATCAATAACAACAGTGAAAGACAGATAGGGTAACACTGATGAGCTCAATAATAACCACTTGTAAACACGGCCTAACTTCGCAGGCTTCTGGGGGGTTTGGCGCATATTTGAATGCTAAGGAAAGCTGAGCGTGGAAATGTGGGGGGAGTGCACAGGGCCACCTGTGCAGGTCATCGAGAAGGTCTGCATAGCCTGGTGTTGCTAGAGAAATGAGTGGACATCCCAGGGCAGGGCAGGCAAGCCTGGCCCCCTGCCACTACCACTTAGTAATTCTGTGTCCGCTTCCTCTTCCTAAAGTAAGAACACACCTGGCAGTCAGTGGCAGAGATGAGATGAGATGTGGAAAATGCGTTCTACCCTGACGAGCTCCTCAGACGGTGGTGGACGTTACCACCCCCCCTGCAGCCCCCTGTCAGTGAGGAAGAACCCGGCCATTGCCCGTGGAGGAAAACTGAATAGGACCAGGAAGTGGGTCTGTCCACAGGCCGGGACAAGAGCCCCTCTGCAAGTTCTGGGAGTCAGCAGTCAAACAGGGTGCTGGCGCTTACCCAGCTCAGGGAGGGACCGGGAAGGAAGGGTCAGAGGGAGTGTCACCCCCGGGCACGCAGCTGGGCCGAGCCAGTGGGGGATGGCAGGAGGCTGGGCGGCTGCAGGACTGGAGCCCACGTGGGGGTTTGTGGGAACTCGGGCACCTCCGTAAGGACAGTGGCCTAGGGGGTCCCCCACCAGGGACTTTGCAGGGCTCTGCTGGTCATCTGGCCCACCCCACCCCCTTGCCTCTGCAGCCCTCTGTCCCGTATGTGACGGTAACACCACCCAGCAGGGATGTCTTCTGCCCACCATCCATCATCCGATCCCATCCGAGTTCCTCTCGTGGTGAAATAATAGAATGTACCTTTTGCCATTTTAACTATTATTAGGGTATAACTCAGCAGCATTTACTACATGCACACACTGTTGTACAACCATCACTTCTGTCTGTTCCCAAAACCTCTTGTTTCACCCCAAACAGAAGCTAACTAACCGTGATGCAGTGACTCCCATTCCTCCTTCTGCCCCTGGTCACCCCCCAATCAACTCCTGTTTCTATGAATTTGCCAGTTGTGGAGTCCGACAACATGTGACCTTTGGTGTCTGGCTTCTGCCTTAGCGTACGGTTTCCAAGTTCATCCATCCATAGTATTTGTCAACACTTAATTTCTTACCATCACAGGAGACCACTCCATTGTACGGATGGTCCACATTTTCCTTATCCAGTCACGCATGGTGGACACTCGGCTTGTTTCCACCGTTTGGCTACTGTGAGTAATTCTGCAACAACCTCTGCCATACAGGCTAATTGTTGAGTTCCTGTTGGCAGTTCTTTGGAGTGCATACCTAGGAAGGAAGTTGCTGGGTCATATGGTAACTCTCTGGTTAGTGTTTTGAGGTGCTTGCTCTCGCCTCCACTCTCTCCTGGAACCTACAGAGAAGGGGGTTCGAGGGAACATGGTCCCAGGTGTGGGGTGGCGGGGCAGGGCCTCGCCGACAGTCTAGTAGACTCCTGGTCCATTTGTTGTCGTTTCTGAAGGAGCCTGGTGAGCAGGGCTCTCCTGAGAAGCTGAGCGGATTGGCACCCCGGGAATTTAGACCTTGACTCCGTCGGCTTGCAGTCAGAGACCTGAGAGGAGGGGCAGGTGCAAAGGCAAACGGGGCATATGGATGCCAGGGGAACGCTGAGTGTCCTGAACTGCATCCCATTTCTCCAGGGGCCTCCTTGTCTACCTGTTGGGGGGGGGGGTTGCCCGTGGATCCTTATTCCTCTATGTATTTTTCCGGTAAATTCCATTTCCGATGTAAATTCTGCCTGTTGCTGCACACTCAAGGAGCCTAATTAAAACACACACCTGTACACACACATACGTCCGAGCTTGCCCCTTTGCCAAGGCTGTGTCATTAGCAAGCCTGGCCACAGGATTTCTGCCCAGCACCTCACCTGTAACTCACACCACCTCTTGGCTACTTCTCTTTGCTCCCATAAATTACTTATATACTTGTTTCATTTTCAGGTTGTAGGCTTACACAATCCAAACTGAATGAGGAGGCATAAAAATCATGCTATAAATTTAGGCTGTAGAGAGTGCCAAACTGGTTAATAAAAACAAAACTAACAAAAATCTTTCCAGGGGATGAATTACTAAATCTGGACAGTTGCCTTCAGTTATTTCTGGACCATATGTAAATAGAATGTGAAGAATGGATTTGGTTATTTGTTCAAAATAACTGATAACCAAATATTTCTTTGTCCCCAAATGCTTATGCAAACTGTATCTTCCCATTCCCTTTTAAATTTATGGCCGAGAGAGTGAGAACAGGTATTAAATCATGCTGTAAAAACTTGATCGGGAGGGGTTTGAGGCCCAGCACTGCATCTCCACGGACTGTGCAGGGGCCGGCGTGCACCCTTCGGGGAGGTCTCAGCCCCAGCAGGGTCAGAGGCCTAGGGCTTCCATGCGCTTAGGGCTATTATTTTGTTAAATGGATTGAGGGGCAGGACGCTGCCCCACCGTGGCCTCTGGGGTAGGTTTTCGGTCATTTGCCAGCTGTGCATCCAGAACCAATACAGAATCGCTCTCTCTCAGCCTGTTTGCACCCTTCGGAGGTGGGGGTAATAATACCCATTGCATGGTTATGGTGAGGATTCTTCAGAAGATAGGAGGATGTATATTTGGGGTCATTAGTGCTCCTTGCAGTAAGAGTTTCTGGGCTGTACTTAAAATGAGGGTAGAGGGGCTCCACGGGCGCGTCAGGAGTGACTGTCGCCTTTCATGCAGCTTAACCTGGGTCAGGACCCTCTGCAGGGTGTCCTCAAAAGGCACAGGCTTTAGCTTTCAACATATTCTTAAAATAATCTCTAAAAGTGTGTGAGACACATTGATCTTGTATTTTTCTTTCAGGAAACGCTACTGTGATCTCTTTAAGAGACTCTCCAAAATTCTGTTATTGGAACCAACCTCAGCCTCCCACTTGGCCATTAGATTTGGTGCTAACAGTGTCACCCTGTCCCGTACCGCTGGTGGACCCTCTGTCTCACAGCACTTTCCCACGCAACGTGGGAAAAGTAAAAGGCTTTTGCTTTGGGGATTTGGGGCTGCCCGATTAAGGGATGGCTCTGTTTCAGCTAGCCTTTTAGCACATTGTTCAGACTGAGCTAATTTTACAAATAGCGGGCCCTCCCCAACCAAGATACAAATCAAATGCCTCTTTCACACAGATTGATTCATGGACATTTTCTTCTCTTTCTGACCAGGGTGGGCAGGTAAGGACACTCAGTCCCCAGGTGCACAATAAACAGCATAATAAAGTATCCTGTGTGAAGTTTGTATCTTTTCCTATAAAAATGCATTTGAATTTACAACAGCTGCTATTATTCTATCCAAGCTGGTCGGCTAACTCAAATTCCACCCCTAGCTAGGCAATGACAGGATTTGAATCAGGTGGGTAGTTCATTATATTACAGAAGTAGGGAGGCACTTTGGAAGAATATAAAGAGGCCGTAAAAATGGATTAAAATTCAAAAGGTTTAGATGGCTTTTTCAAATGCAATAAATGATAGATTGAAGTCATGGTTTATTTGAACCAAACTTTTCCTCTCATATGAGTGCCTTCCTTTCATATATTTGCATTTAGCAAGTCACAGGGCATTAATAAAATACTTAAGAAAACAATGAAACAATAAACGTAAACCCAGATGGATTGCTTCTCTCTTGGCCTTTTGTGCAATTCCTGCAGAACATATGTGCGCATGTGTACGCACGCAGATTTTAAATCCACTTACTCTTCTGCATGCTTGGGCAGAGTATATTAGTGGAAAATTGTTCCTTGAAGGGAAAGGTAAAATACATAGGCAGTTCTTCAGTTGGGGGTTAAAACCTTTGATCTTGTTTCCGCCTTTTTTGGTACACCTGAGGAGCTAGAGGGTGATGTGCCCACTGGTCTGCGTAGCCGTCGGACCATTCTCCCTCGGTCTCTCTGTTGAAACTCCATGCATCTGACAACACCACAAGCTTTCTGAAGGTGGGAGCTAGGCCTTAAACTAGTGTTAGGAGGAGATGAATAGCTGTTTTCATTTCAGGTTGCAGGAGGTTACCTATCTCCCTTATCCTCTTGGTTAGGTGCATCGTGGTAATGGTCACTGGTTTTCAGTGGGGTCAGTGTCCCTGGCACCCATAGGGTCACAATCAATGGGTAAATGGTATCTAAAAAAATAAAACATGATCCATTATTAGACATGGCTTTAGGTTAAAACATGGCCTTGAGGAGGGTGCCTCCCTTGACTTTTCCAATCCGCAAGGAGGGGTAGGAAGTGACTTCTGCACTAGGAGCTCCCCGAGGGGCTTCCGCCATCTCCAAACACCAACTTGTACTTTTAATTCAATTTGCTCATTTAATATGTATGGAAAACTGACACCACAAAAGTCAGTATTCTTACTTTTGCTCTGGACGGATTATCCAGTTAATCCTTATATGGCGGGAAAGAAGTGGAAATTGTTTTCCCCCATGTTTCAAACTGAACAGACGTGAAGCTGGGAAGGAGGTAAGAATCTTAAGGAGGCATCACAGGAATCCCATGAGAAACCTCTTAGGTCTCCCAAACTCCCAATTCAGCCACCTATCAGGCAACATCACCTTCAAAGAGGAGAATTATATATAGCACATGACACATTTCAGTTATTTCACAAAAATTTTAAATTGTTTGAGGCACTGGATAAATGAGTTCTCAAATATTGGGTCTAATTAGAAATAAAGGCCAAAAAATACGCAGATGGATTATTTGCAGTTTTAGAAAAATAATCATTTTCTGATGCTAAGACATTACTGCTGTTAAAATGTGAATTTTATTTAGTTTTTATTAAGCTCCTTGCAAAGGAAAAGAGGTCAGCGTCATCCCTGTTGAATCTTCAGGATGGTGCCATAAATGATGACAAATAAATTGTAGAATTTTTCAAATAAAAAAAAAAACCAACCAAATACCCTCTGAAGACAAAATATAAAACCTGCTGTTATTATTTTACCTTCTTTCTAGACTATCTTTGGGGACAATGACAATTTATTTGTGCTTATAAAAATTAAGATCAACTAATGGCTTGGATTGTCGTAAGCCAAATGTTTATCTTGAGACAAGTGTTTTTAGCTCAATTAATATTAAAAGTTATAAATGTTAACACTCATCTATCCCTGTGGTTGGATCCCTGTGGTTGGAGCCCAATGTGATATGGACATGTTATACTGAACCTTAATCTTGGCTTATTAAAGGAGCATCAGGTGTAGGAGACCAGGCTAAGCCACCCCAAAAAGGCCTTTTCTGAAGCCCAAGCTCTGGCCACCTCTGTTACTTCTCCTCCCATGTTTATGGGAGATACACAGGTTAATAAACTTCAGTTTGTTTTTCTCTTGTTAATCTGTCTGCCGTAACAGGGATCCCAGCTGAGAATCTCGAAGGATAGACGGGAATGATTTGCTTTTTCCCCTATAGGGATTCCCAGTCGTAGAGAGCCACACATTCTTACTTGCTGTCCGCTTTCCTTAATCTTATGCAAATCAGTGTTGGGAAACCTCACTGACACGCAGTCCAGAGGTTTCAGCAGCCAATTACAGACCCAACAGGAAGAGTGGGACTTGACCTTATGGGGATTTGACCTTGCAGGTGGATACCACTCCACAAGGGGCTTTCCTCATTCTCGGTTCCCTCCAGTGGACTCTTGGGACAGTTGGGACACTCCTCCCAACGTACCCCTTTCCGACGTAAACAGAGTACCTCTCCTTTGTTCCCGTTGACTAGCCTATCATTCTGCAGCAGGTTGTCTGTCCTGGACTGCAATTCTTTTATTCCTGAATAAAGCTATCTTTTGCTGGGAAGATAACCTGCAGTGTCTATTTTTAACGTTAACAATCTTAAAATGCATCTTCTGTACTTTTAACCTGTAATCAGGATTTTTTTCTTTTAAGCTCTTAAAAAATTACGTAAGTAATGTTCATTGGAGAAAATTCAGATAAGCCAACAAAATGCACTCATAATGTCACTCACCAGAGAAAACAATGATTAAATTTCTGGACATTTCAGACTCTATAGTTCTCTTCAACTATCACTTTAGAAACAAAGCAGGATCATATCATATGGACTTTCCTGTGACCTCTTCATAATTAATATATCATAAACATCTCTCCATATCAATAAATACATATATTTGTTATCATTATAGATGAAAATATTGTTATGACCTAGGTTGTCCATAATTTACTCAACTAATTGCCAGTTGTTGGACATTTAGTTTGCTTATAATTTTTTCTTTTTATAAACCGCATGATACACATCTTCTGTTTATGTTTTTGTTTATTATGCAGTAATTTGCTTAGGATGAATTTCTACAAGTGAAATTTTGGGGTCAAAGCCTTTGCTTTTATTAAAGCCTTTGCTAAATTGCTCTCAAAAATATCTAGCAAATTGTATTCTGTCTATATATTACTATTTGCCAATTTGATAGGTAATTATTGTGTTTTATTGGCTTTGGTTTATACCGTTTATTAGTGAAGAACATTTTTTTCGTATACTCCCTGGAAATTCTTTTATAATTAGTCCATTCATATTCTTTACCTATGTTTACATCGGGGTGGTCATCAACAGTATTATTTATTTCTAAGAGTTTTTAAAACATATATTAAGCATATCCATTATTTGTACAGCATACCTTTTGTACTTTTGTAGACCTTTTCCAGTTGGCCTTCTGGTGTCTAACTGTATGGATTTTACTCACAGAGGCCTTGTATATGTTCATTGTGTTTCAGGAATTCAGGCTTTCTGTCTTCTTCTCTGTAGTTTCTGTGTTTTTATCAGAATGAAACAACAGTTCCCCACAAAGGTATGGGAATATCATCTATATTTCCTTATACTAATTCTAGGAGTTTAATATTTATGATGAAAAATTGAACCAACCTAAGAAAAAAAGAGTCAACTTTGACCCAAACTGATTCCCTATGTACTGAAAATTCTGTCCAGGCTTCCTTTACTGAGTCAACCATCCAATCAGCATGGGGTGCCTGCTCTAAGCCAAAAGAAAGGTATGTCCTCCTTCGAGGACACTGCAGACCCTTTTCTGAGAACAAATGGGCCCCTTGTCCCCTTGTTTGAGACCTCAGGACTTCAGCCTCCTGATTTGAACCTGCTTTCTGGGGCAATTCAGGCACCCCTGGTTTGGATGCTCTTCTGAGTTCTTTCTTCTTTTCTTCTCTACCTCATCATTTGGCTCCTCGGGAGTAGGTTTTATCACATCTCCCCTTCCTTGCTGTCCTTAGTGTGAGTTAAACTGCTTACAACTGTGGGGTAATAGCCAAGCACTTAGACAGTGGACAAAGAGAAGCTATGCAGTCCTCAAAGCGGTGGCCCCTGCCCTTGGTTCCCAGCTTCCCACTGAGACCCAAGCTTTTGTTTGTGCCTCTCCTAGCCACCTCGCCCTAAACTGCTTTGATTCTGCTTTCAGGGGACAAAGACAGAAATGTCATGTTTCTTTGCTTGGGAAGACAAGTGGCACCTTGGATTGGGTAACCCTCAGTGCACTTGACCTTTTCAACAAGGAGCTCTGCTGGGCATTTTCTCAAATTCTCCTCCTTATATAGGAACTCAGTTCCATTTATTCATCCAACAAATACTTATTGATCCACTGTAATGTGTCTGAAACTGATCTAAGTGTTGGAAATAGAAAATAAGCCAAAATTCCTGAATTTGTGGAGCGTCCATCCTATCGAGTATTGCTTTCACTCTTCTCTGTATTGCCCATAATGATTTCTGAACCTGTGCTGCTGCTCTTCCATGCACCCCACCACGGGACTATACGTGTCCTGACGTCAGGCATCCAGGGCTTATTGATCTCTGGTTTCCACATTGCACCTTGCACACATCAGGGATTCAGTGCTTTTGCTGAACTGAAATCATAGAGTAATGCTGTCTCTATTCCAATCCCAACTGTAGGGATTAGAAGAATCCTCAGGGGCATTTGGAGAGAGAGGGCTGCATAACAATAACTTCTCACTTTTATTCTGCAGATACACCTTAAAGTGTTGCTTCTCAGTTTTGGTACTGCTGACATCTCAGGCCAGATGATTCTTATTGTTGGGCAACTGCCCTGTGAGCTGTAGGGTGTTTAAAGATAGTCTCAGCCTCTGTCCACTAGATGCTGGTAGCACCTGCCTCCCTGGTGGTGAGAGCCAAAAATGTCTCCAGACATCACTAACTAGCCCAGAAGGGACACATTTACTTTGATTGGGAACTGCTGCCTTAAAGATTTGTGGTAGATTAAATATGGCCACAAATTCTTTGACTCTACCATTTGAGACATGAGAGGGTGTGTGTTCCCTCAAATCTGTGATCGCTTTAACCAAAAGTATACTGCAGAAGTGAGGTCATGCCAGCTTCTGAGCCTAGGCCTAAGGGAACAACTTGACCTTGGAACTCTTGACCACCACGTAAGAAATGTGATTGCCCTGAGGCTGCCGTGCTGTGAGAGCTGAGGCATGCAGAGAGGTGGAGAGGCTCTGGGAGGTGGGGGTGTGTGTGAGAGAGAGAGAGAGAGAGAGGGAGGGAGACAGAGACTGAGACAGAGAGGGGAGAGACCTCACGCATACGCTGAGGAACCCTAAGGTGGCCTTGGAAATGGATCTTCCTGTCCGCACTGACTCAGACCAAGTGGGTCAGAGATAAAGTGCCTAAGGGAGCCCTTCCCGAAGTCCCAACCCCCCAAACCATGAGCCACATAAAATGGTTGTTTTAAGTGCCTAAGTTCTGGGGTAGTTTGAACACAGCAAAAGATAACTGGAACAAAATTCTTTTTAAAGGGAAAGTAGTTTGATAATTGATTATTTGCCATATAGACATCACTGATTTAGGTCATAAGCGTAATTTCTATAAGCAAAGGGCATAGGAGCATTACTTCTGTTCCTAATGGGCAATCCTCATGTTCTTCTTTCATTTATCTCCCTCCTATCAGGGTGACAGCAGGAAGCAGAGAATTGGTAACATGCTTTCTTCTCCCTATTAATATTTAGTTTTTAAATTCAAAAGTTCTTTATCATTAGCTAATTCATTTAATAGACTTCTAAAATATGCAAATTTATCTTTCTCAATTAGCATTTGATAATAATAGAATAAATTGGAAGAGAACTTTTATTTTTATTCTATCCTCGTTACATACAGATAGAGTTAGAGAAAAAGGAGTGTTTGTTAAGGGAATTATTATGCTCTAAGTCACTAAGTGAATGTAATTGGGAAAAATGAAATATGCCACATGGAGGTAAGTATGAAATTGTGGTTTTTCGAATGTGACCTCTTTTTTTTCCCTCCAAACTCGTGTAATTTTGTTGTGAAACCACATCACGTTACACTTTAGGTATCAGTGACGACTTATCGAAATAATGGATATGTGCATCAAGACGCAAGTCCACTTTGAACTGTCTTAGAAACGGTGCTGAGTAAAGGAAAATTTCCTGGCTGTGGGAGCTCAGACCTCTGCGTCTCAGTTTCTTTTCCTGGGAAGTGGTATACTTGGTCCCTGATGCATGTAACTGTAAACTGTTAGGTTGAGATATTGCCAATTTTTAGCAAATATAGTCTACATTGAAAATTTAGCTTCAATTATAATGAAAATAAATAGATGAGAAAGAGCTTCTTACTAGGAAAAATACCTCTCACAATGTGCTTATTTAATCCTGACCATCCAACATTATTGTTTTCATCATTTCTATTTAATAAATGGAGAAATAGGCTCTGAGAAGTTAGGTGAAGATATGTCCCAAGGTCCACAGTTAAAGTGGCAATCCACACTTTGGATCTTTGGACTCTGGACTCCTCGCCCAAGGACCTTACAGGAGGATTTTTCCTCCATCAGCAAATGTCACACAGGATGGAAATGTTGCTCACAGGGCACGCCGGGCCCTGGTTCAGCATGATCAGTACTAGGGCTCCTGGAATAAATGTGAGCAGGTAGGTTAAGAAGGGTGAAGCTAGTTTGGATACCCCTATTAGTAAAGACAGTTCATTAGATACTGCTAATGAATCACTGGATTAAATGCAAACTCCTTAATTACGGGCTGGTTAACTTGTTTGGCTTCCTGGTCCTCATGGTGCCTCTGAACTGAGAGTCTCGCTCGTGGTCGGTGGGTTGAGCGAATAGTAAGTCGAGGGTGGGATTTCTGACTGCACATTAAAATCTCCTGGAAACTTTGAGAAATCCGAGAATCCTGAAACTTTCTGATTCAATTGCTCTGTGTTGGTGGACCAGGCATTGGTGATATAAAAATACCCGTTTTCAAAAGGGAAACCAGTGCTTGGGGATAAGGAATTTTCTTTCCTTCTTCCAGTGGAGAGATTCAGTGTAATAACTGTGTTTATTGCCAGCTGTGCTCTCCACTGTGTGTCAGATTTGTGTAATAATTACTTCTCAATAATTATTTGTCCAGCAATTATTCATCATGTGATAACCTGTTTTGGTGACTTTACATCCTGTTTTCTGTCACATTCATGACAATTTCACCTTCAGGGATAAGTCGCTGTAAGTTTTAACCCTGCCAATGCCGTAGGAGAACTTGAATCTAATTTTCTGTCCCCCGGATCTTTGGCCATCTGGTGAAGTCCATGGACCCCTTCTTAGAATAATGTTTCTAAATGCACAAAACCCTACGTTTACAAAGGAAACAAATTATATAAAAGTGCAGTTATCTACTATGAAAGAATAAATTTGTGATATACTAACATAGGTGCTTTATTAATGAATGAAGTGACATCTGATGTGCATCAATGACTAAGATAATTTAGAAGCAGTGATGAATGACATTTGCATCAATTGTATGTAAAATGAAATAATGCTAGTGACCTCACTTTGGCAGGCTGCCGGTGCTAATAATCAAAGGAAATGCTAAATTTGCCTTAGCAGTGAGTGAAATAAAGGCAATATTTTCCCATCTGAAGGTCCCGAAATGTTCTATCCGCAGGCTCCTTAGATATTTACAAAACGGAGTTTTGTGGGCTGGGATGTTAATAGGTATTAGGATTTAAAACAGCTCTGTGGTTAGGGACACTTGGAACATGCTCTGTTGAACAAAGTAAAACAAGTTCCTTTATTGCAGAGCTTTTAAGATCCTTCAAATCTATTCTAAATCTCCAAGGGGCTGTTTTCAAACCACTGCACCAAGTAACTCTCGAGAGGAGCACATGCCGAAGCCAGAATGCACTTCAGGAAGTACTCTTGTAAGGAGAGAGCGGACTCAGGGCAATGGAGCCCCAGGCAAGCACCCGGAAGGAGTGCTCCCTCCTGGCGGGAGGCAGCTTGGGAAACCCCCGGGGCCCTAGACCATGCACCTGCAAGAACGCAGTGCCTCTGCCTGGGGTGGTCTTGCAGACCTCGGAGCCTGCAGCTGGCAAGTGTTCCCCTCGGGAGTGAATTCAGATTCTTGAGGAGCCAGCGGCCAAACTGCCCGTGGACAGCCTGGCTGGACCCGGCCCACCGTCCAGGCCCCGTTCTCCCACTTCAACAATCCTCTCCAAGACTCCTGCGGCACAAAGACCCATCCTCCTCATCTGGTCTGTGCACATTTTTTATACCTCTTCTTTCTCAAATGGAAATACATTGGTTTTTTTACATTAGGGACACAAGGCTCAATAACAAATGTTACTTTCTGAGCATGCATTTCATGCCAGGTGCTGTGCTAAGAGGTTCACTCCTGCCCCAGCCTCAGAGACTATGCTCCAGATGCTGGATCACAGCCTCCACTGAGGAGAAGGCAGGTGCTGGCCGACTTGTGCAGGCCTGGGCCTGGTTGGCTGGTGCCTGCAGGTTATGTGCTCTGAGACTGGTGCCTGCCATTGGAATCTGGGAGGTTTACCTGACAGCCTTCACTATGCCTTGTCTCCTGACACTGGGGGAGGGATGGGATGGCGTGAGGAGACCGGGCTGGGCATTTTGAGGAACGTGGAGTGTGGGGACATCACTGTGTCAACTGTCAGCCTGCCTCCTTGAGAGGACCAGCTGCGGTCTCTTCCTAGAGCACACCATCTTTCTTTTGGATGACCAGAGAAATCACTGAAGACTGAAATGAAGGGCTCCTTATCTCCCTACAGGATCCGAGCTCAAAATTGTGAAATGGGAGGGCAATAATTGACCAATCACACATTAAATGAATACATCAGAGCTTCTCTGATGACCAGCAATTTCATGCCGTAATTGACAATAAACCGCTACTCTTGAAATTACTCCTGCAATAGCACCAGTGCTGCTGTTTTCTGGGGATTATATTTTCATTTCAGAAAATACAATCTCCTTTCAACCACCTCAAACTCACCCTACCAACTCAATGCTTTTCACATACTCCCAGATTTTCAATCCCTACTTCCTGGTTTTTGCTTGTTTGATGTTTGAAAATATTGAAGCTTGAGGCAACATATCCACTACTCAAATATTTTCTTATCATCGGTATGTACCAGATATATAAGCCAGAGAAGTTGGCATGTGTTTTATATCTAAATGTTTTCTATTAAACATGTAGTTTCGTTCATATGCATCAGAAAAGTGATTTGAAGCTCTTTTATTACATAGTTTGGGTTGAAAGAGCTTCTTATTTTCTTCAAAAAAAGACCAGTCCTTTAAAATTTTTTATTCATTTTACAAACATTCACTTATTGAACGTGTACCCCAAGCCAGGCACTATGTTAGGCATTTGGATACAGAGAGATGCTTAATGCAGTCCTGCTTTGAGAAGAGAACAACAGAATAATTTCTGTGTTATTAAAGAAACAGTTTAATCCAAATGTCTAGGAAGAAAAGAAGATTAATATACAAGATTAAATAGTTATCACAAAGAGATTATCTGAGGAAAGAGATATTAAAGTTTTAGAAATTATTGCATAATCTTATCTTGACCAAGATGACTGAAACTGAAGTTAAAGCAGTATTTATTGCCCATACTTGAATGTGTGCACAATTATATAATATGTTTAAGAATAGTAAATGTGGGGGCGTCTGGGCGGCTTAGTTGGTTAAGCGTCTGCCTTCGGCTCAGGTCAGGATCCCAGGGTCCTGGGATGGAGCCCTGTGTCCCAGCTCCTTGCTCAGTAGGGAGTCTGCTTCTCCCTCTCCCTCTGCCCCTTACCATGGCTCGTGCTCTCTTCCTCTCAAATAAATAAAATCCTAAAAAAGGAATATTAAATGTGTACACGAATATGATAGAATCAAGGCCAATCATTTTCATTAAAACCATGACTAAGAAATTAACATGACTGTGGAATACCCTGTGTGTCTGTGTGTGTCTGTGTGTGTGTATTCGTTGGGATAGCTGTACATAAGCTTCAATAAATCTGAATTTAATGTTTAGGCTTTTATCCAGGAAATGCATTACAAAGACTCTGGAGAAAAAGCAAGTTGATAATTTAATGAAAAATTTGGAAGATCCAATGAAAACTAAGCCTAAGCTATGTGCTACCAGAGATTTTTCTAAATTCTTCAGAGCTTATTTTAGATTCAGGTATTTAAAAGTCAACCCTGTTTTGATTTAAAGGTTTAAACAGCTTAGAGTCTTCTAACAGAGATTTAAAGAATTTGAGGAAGGGCAGGCCAGTTAATCCTAGATGTGAATTCAGTTGAAATACTGATTCAGGGTTTAAAAAAATCATAATAGTTGGCAGAAATCGGGAAGCATTCTATTCACGTGATCTACCTTTGATGTTTAAATTAATCTTCAAATGCTTTTTTGGAGATCAAAGACAAAGGTTGACAACTATCTACCTTGGCATCTTTGCTGAGTAAAATCCAACTATGCACACAGCCTTTGTCATCCCGGACCCAGCTCCCACATCCGGTTCACGTATCTGCTGAACTGCTGCCTCCCAAGTGAGTTGGTGTAGGGCAGTGACATCCCAGACAGGCTCTGGTTCTATCATGTTACGGGAGGGGAGACCTAAAGCTCTGGTGAATGGAATAACATGCTGGGAGAGATTGTGAATAAGGACAATGGGAAGAAATGCTCAAAGCCAACACTGAACTAACTCTCTGTTTCTTGGTACAGTGAGGATGGAGTCTGAAATAGTCACTCTTGGTGTTTAGAATTTAACCTCCAGAGAAGAAAGAGAGGGCATCCTGGAGGGTCCTGTAGTGTAATGGGAAGAACTCTTCATGGAGAGGTCTGGGAAGCTGGGTCCATCCTAACAAAGACCTTTATGGGACAGTTTTAAGTGGCAGTAGTAGATTGGAAAGGATGGGGGCTCTTGGAGATCATGGTGTTAGCATCCCTCTTTCTCTTCCAACAGCCCCCACGGGGACACTGGTGGTGGCTTCATCCGTGCTGGTTGGAGTGTTCTGAAGAAAATCGCTGTCCTTTTCAGCCTCAGCATCCTCGGCTGTACAGTGGAAATAATCCCATGTGCTTCATGCAATGCAAGGTATTGCTGTAGAGTCACATCAAACCACATAGAGTAAGTCGTATACTGGTAATGACTATGAAACATATTTTAGGTGAGCGCGCACGCGTGTGTGAAAGATTTTCCAGTCTCCTATATTTGCTTATTTTAAACCTTGATTCCCTGCTATATTTACTGTACATCCTCCTTTTTATTCCACTTTAAGTAAAGATTGCATATATTTAAGGTGTACCATGTGATGATTTCACATACATATACATAATGAAAAGATTACTACAGACAAGCTACCTAACATATCTTTTCACAAAGCTACCATTTTGTGTGTGTGTGGTGAGAGCAGCTGAAATTTACTATTTTAGCAGATTTCCAGTATCCAATATTAACTGTATTATTATTATTAATTGCAATTATAGTATTAACCGTAACTGTAATCGTCATGCTGCACATTACATTCGGTCTCTAGACTTACTCATCCTGTGTGACTGTAACATTTTACACTTTACCAGCATCTTCCCATTTGTGCCGCCTCCTGCCTCCCACTCCTGGTAGTTTCTGTTCTACTCCCTGCATCTATGTATTTACCTTTTTTAGATTCTGCATATAAGTGAGATCATGCAGGGTTTTGTTCTTTCTGTGCCTGGCTTATTTCACTTAGCAAATGATCTCCCAAGTTCATCCACGTTGTTGCAAATGGCAGGATCCTTTTTAAGACTGAAAAATATTCCATTGTATGTATATACCATATTTTCTTTTTTCATTCATTCTTTGACAGACAATTAGGTTGTTTACGTATCTTGACTACTGTGAATCATTTTGCAGTGAACATAAGGGCACAGATTATCTCTCCCAGGTACCAATTTCACTTCCTTTGGTTATATACCCAAAAGAGAGATTTCTGGCTCATATAGTATTTCTATTTTTAATTTTTTGAGATTCATACTCTTTTCCATAATGGCTGTACTAATTTATATTCTCATCAACGTAGTACAAGGATTTCTTTTTCTCCACACCTTTGCCAACACTGATGCTTCATTTTTTTGATAATAGACAACCTAACAGATGTGAGGTGATACTTCACTGTGGTTTTGATTTGCATTTCCCTGATGAGCAGTGATGTTGAGCATTGTTCATATACATATTGGTCATTTGTATGTCTTCTTTGGAAAAATGCCTATTAAGATTCTTTGCCCTCCTTTTAATCTTTTTTTCCTGTTATATAGTTGTATGAGTTTGTTATATATTTTGGATATTAACCCCTTATCAGATAGATGATTTGCTGATATTTCCTCTCAATCCATAGGTTGCTCTTGCATTTTTTTTCTTTTTCTGTATGGAAGATTTTTAGTTTAATGGGTCCCATTTGTTTATTTTTGCTTTTGTTGGCTGAGTTTTTGGTGCCATATACCAAAAATCGTTGCCAAGGCCAAAATCAAAAAGCTTTTCCCTTTGTTTTCTTCTAGGAGTTATGGTTTTAGGTCTCATGGATAAGTCTTTAATCCATTTTGAGTTTACTTTTGTGTATGGTGTACGATAAAGGTCCGATTTCATTCTTTTCCATGTGAATATCCAGCTTTTCCAGTATCATTCACGGAAGAGGTAATCCTTCCTCCATTATTCTTGGATCCCTTGTCAAATATTTGTTGACGATATGTGCAGGGGTTTATTTGGGGGCTCTCTGTTCTGTTCCATTTGTCTGTGGGGCCTATTTTTTTATGTCACTACCACACTGTTTTAATTATGATAACTTTGCAAAATAATTTTAAATTAAGACTGTGATGCCTTCGACTGTGTTCTTTCTCAAGATTGCTTTGACTGTTCAGGCTCTTTTGTAGTTCCATAGGAATTTTAGAATTGTTTTCTCTATTTCTGTGAAAAATGCCATTGGAATTTTTATAAGCATTGCACTGAAACTGTAGGTTGCTTTGGGTGGTATGGACATTTTAACAATATTAATTCTTTCAGCCAATGAACATGGTATCTTTCCATTTCTTTATGTCTTCAATTTTTTTCATCAGTGTTTTATAGTTTCCAGTATACAGATCTTCTACCTCCTTGGTTAAATTTATTCCTAAGTATTTTACCTTTGGATGTGGTTGGAAAATGGGATCATTTTCTTGATTTCATTTTCAGACATGTTGTTGATGAAAAAATGGGACTAATTCTTGTATGTTGATTTGTATCCTGCAACTTTACTGAATTGGTTTATTCTAATAGATTTTTTTGTGTGTACATCATCCTTCTTACAACACTAACTCTATAACCAGGAGGAAAGTAAGGGAGACACTAGACTAATTATAACTAAATTAACCAAGTAAAATTTCTTTTTTTCTCAATTGTTTACTTTAAGCCAAAACATTTCTTGAATGAAAATATTTGAAGCAAATACAACTTCATTCTCCTGTTGCAGATCAAATAAAAAAAAAAGGCAGCAGGATTTCCAGATGAAACAGAGCACTCAAGAGTAGTTTCTTCTAGTTTTCCAGGTGCCTTGGGAATGTTACTCAGCTGGTACAGTATTCTGGCCTTTCCCTGTTATAATGAGCAAAGTAAACCCATTTCATCTGATCTTTGGTAGAGGAATGAGTAACAGTTCCATTGCTTAGTTCAAAGTGAAGAGCCTTTCTAAGTGCCTGGTGATAATAACAATTTTGATAATAATGGTATCGGAGACGCCTTAGTGGGAAGTGGTTTTGCCGAGGCCTTCGTTTTACTTCCTCTCCTAACTTGTGCAGGTGCGAAGGGAAGGACGGACACCGCTCTGTGCTGAGGGGCATATTGAGTTCATGTTATACCGTAATGGGAGCTGGGATCCTGCTCTGACAGCAGTCAGTATTGCCGGCGTGTGAGAATCACCACACCCAGAGGAAGTCGACTTGGACTGAAATCAGGGTCGGCTCAGTCATCACCTATAAGCTCCCAGGGTTTCCTGAGGGAGAATGTGCAGGTGCATGGACTTTGGAGGCTGATGGGAGGGGGAATATTAAATATTTAACAACTATTAAGGCAGGCGTGTGGGCACAGCCAACCAGAAGGTAGAGATGGAGCAGGGGACAAATCATCAGTTCTGGGCTGTGGGAAAGCGGGAGGGTCCTGAAAGGTGTCGGGGTGGCTAGGGCAGTGGGAAGGGGGACTGTGGAGTTAGGGGGCTGGGGAGAGCTAGGAAGTGGTTATTTGTCAAACAGGGCAACACAATTTCAATATTTCCCTGCCTGGTGCAACTGTATCAGTGTGGGCTGCCTGCCTTCCAGAAAGACCTGCTTTTTTTTTTTAAATTTTTTATTGTTATGTTAATCACCATATATTACATCATTTGTTTTGGTGTAGTGTTCCATGATTCATTGTTTGTGCATAACACCCAGTGCTCCACGCACAATGTGCCCTCCTCAATACCCATCACCAGGCCAACCCATCCCCCCCCCCTCCTCCCCTCTAGAAACCTCAGTTTGTTTTTCAGAGTCCATCATCTCTCCTGGTTCATCTCCCCCTCTGACTTACTCCCCTTCATTCTTCCTCTCCTGCTATCTTCTTCTTTTTCTTTTTTCTTAAAATATGTTGCATTATTTGTTTCAGAAGTACAGATCTGTGATTCAACAGTCTTGCACAATTCACAGCGCTCACCATAGCACATACCCTCCCCAATGTCTATCACCCAGCCACCCCATCCCTCCCACCCCCGACCACTCCAGCAACCCTCAGTTTGTTCCTGAGATTAAGAATTCCTCATATCAGTGAGGTCATATGATACATGCAGAAAGACCTGCTTTTGATCCTGACCGAAGTGCTGGCCTTGGACAAACTGTTCTACCTCTCTTCCAGTTCCTTCATCTGGAAAGTAGGGACATTAGTAATATAGACTTTGTAAAGTTGCCCTGAAGGTTAAATGAGATAATAAGTGAAAAACGGGAGCTTAGTGCCTGCCCAGCAGGAAGTGTTCCATAAATGGCAGCTCTTATATTGTCACGGTTAGATGCTTTCTGTCTGTCCTCAATGGTATCTTAAAGGATTTTAAATGGAAACAGCTTGGTGTGTATTGAGCCCCTTTTTGGAAGAGATTAGACATTGCTCTTTAGATTTTATTTGTGCAGAGATTTCTGCTTAAATTTTATGATAATCTTAAAAACACGGTTAGGAGAAAATGTAAAAATGATGCTTTAACTTGCTGTGTTATTACTACCGTAACTAAATAATAACAGGCTCACAGATTAAGAGTTTCCGAGATGTAGAAAAAGTCTTCACTATGTGCTTAAGAATAATTTCTTCATTTTTTTTCAAGTTATTGGGGCCCCTCTTCTGAATCACAGCAATGTTTAGAGGCTTTTTTTTTATCCTGCCTTTGGACGAGGGAAGAGATAAATGAAATGAACTCGGATGGGAATGACTCTTTTTTAAGATTTCTGTAATCTTAACAAAATGCCTTGGAACATTTAGGACACGCATATCGGTAACAGAAATGTTATGAAATATTATGTGAGTAGAATTATTTTGAATGTACAAAGGAGCTCACTAACTAACAGCATATTTTGGAGCAAATCAATTTTTCCAGCTTTTTTATTTTATAAAAGTTCCTTTTTATGTATTTACCTAAATTACTATAGGTGTGTGTGTGTGTGTGTGTGTGTGTGTGTGTGTGTGTGTGTGCGTGTCTGTGTCTGTGTTGAAGTAGATATTCTTTTTTAATCAACAGCTTTTTTGAGCGATCATTCACATGGCCTGCAGCTCATCCATTTAACGTCTACAGTTCAGTGGTTTTCAGTGTATTTACAGAGTTATGCAACAGTCACCACAATCGGTGTTTGAATATTTCATCGCCGCAAAGAGAAAGTGTTTAATTTTCATGTGTTTGTAACTTTCCCAAAAATCATGTATTCATTTCTAATTATATTCTGTTGTGGTCAGAGGACATAGTTTATGTAATTTCAACCCTTTAAATTTGGGGGGATTGATTTTTGGTCTCACATGTGGTTTACCCTGGAGAAGGTCCAGGTGCATTGGAGGAGAAAGTGTATTAGTGGGTTGCTGTGTGTAGTACTGTACAGATATGTTAGATCTGGTTGGTTGACAGTGCTGTTCAAATCTTCAGTTTCCTTGTCGGTCATCTGCCTGATTATTCTATCCACTGTCCATTATCCCATCCAATACTGGGGTATTGAAGTCTCCAACCGCTACTCTGAATTGTCTGTTTCTCCCTTCAGTTCTCTCTGTCTCCCTTCATGTATCTCGGGGTCCCTGTCAGATATCCTGCCGCCCAGACTGGAAGCTGGGAAGAGGGAGCGCCGTGATGTTGGAAGCTCTCCCCGAGAGTAAGGTTTTCATCTTGCAGAGCAGATGTGGAATTACTCACCAACTTCTTTGTGATAGAGACCCTCCACCCAGTTAATTCTGATAATTGATTGTATTCAATTATAATCATTCAATTATATATATCGATTTACAAATCATTTGATTATATATCAATCAATTATAAAATGATTATATACTAACTTTTTGCTGGTGGCAGGGGAGACATTATAATGAATAAACATTTCTGCTTTCTGTAGTGACAATATTTCAGATGCATTTTCCTCTAACTTGTCCTGTGATTTTTAACAGTTAAGTTCCCATCTACCAAAGTGGTGTACATAGCATTATGATCTAATTACTCACATGGATGTATATATAAACTATATGGGTAAGAATAAATGGCCCGAGGGGCTCCTGGGTGGCTCAGTCATTAAGCATCTGCCTTCGGCTCAGGTCATGGTCCCAGGGTCCTGGGATTGAGCCCCGCATGGGGCTCCCTGCTCAGCGGGAAGCCTGCTTCTCCCTCTCCCGCTCCCCCTGCTTGTGTTCCCTCTCTCGCTCTGTCTCTCTCTGTCAAATAAATAAATAAAATCTTTTTAAAAAAAAGAATAAATGGCCTGAGAGAACATTTTTAATACAAACTTGGCTTTACGATCTCGATCTGACCTTCTGAGTTTTGAAACACGCAGCTTTGTTCCCCGGGCACCGACCTCACCCATTGCTCGGGTTTCCCGTGATGATACTTGTGCATTTTTTTGGTCTCACTTTTTGGCTGTTGTTCACTGTTTCAGAATGCTTCCCAAATAAATCTTTTCTGCTCCCCCCGCCCACCATTTTTGTGTGTTTCTACGTCTCTTGTGGGTGTATAATAATGAGTCTGTTGCTAGTTAGCAATAGAGTGACCTCTGTAAGGTATGGCTTCTATCAGTGTACACTTTACCTCAGTTTATACTCTGAATAATTAACCCGTGGCTTCACATAGTACAAGTAATTGTAAAGATCCTTTCATGGGCTTGTACATTACTATCTGTGTTTAGGTAGGAACTTGCTCTGTTTTCTTTTTGTTTTGTTTACACTGGGCTTTAAAATATCAGTTGCTTCAGATCCTTCTTCCACAGGACAACCCTTAAGGAACAATTTCTCCCTTGTTACAAATAGCTTTTATTTTATACAAAATGAATGTGTACAACCTGTAATACTTTAATGCCACATAATATTTGTCCCTTCATATCTTATTTCTGTTTGTGGAGAGGTATTATTTAGGAGTAAAGTTTCTCATTTATTGACTCATCTAAACCTATTTAAATCCATAATGTCTCCTGGTGATTATAGAGACTTGATCACAGGGACGAGAGAACTATTTTGAGAGTATCTTAACATTTATCAACTTCTCTTTAGTTATTTAAGAATAAAAACCCCTCGATTCTTTTCTCTGCTTTTCTAACTTTGTATCTACACCCTCTCTTCACGTTTAGAGGCAAGTAAAAGAAAGTCTTCACCAGCAAGGACGAGTTCACTTGGCTGCACACGTTTTCAGCTTGAGACCAGAGGTAAGAGCCTGGGCCAAATGCTGAGATGAGCGGAGTCTTATCTGCGGAAGAGCCATGGAAGCAAGGGCCATGCATGAGACGTTATTATTATTTTATTTTATTTTTTAGCTCAAATTGATGAAACCTGGAGTTTGTTAGGTCTTGGCAGTTTAGTGCGACAGTCTATCAGAAAAGCCTTGAGGAAGTTGGTCCTGGAAGCAGACATTTTAAAACATGTGGACACTAAATGAAGACGTCTGGGAGGCAGAAACACTCCTAATATTTTTATTCACTGATACAGTCGTTCCAGGTCCTGTGGGAACTGCTGGAAGGGCTGCGATGAAGTGACGGTGGCGGGACATCTGCCCGGGGCGTGGCCGTGCCGTCAGATGGAGGAGACCCAGCGAGCATGGGTGAGTACTTCCCATCACGACACACACGTCAGGAGCACCCGGGAACCCGAGCACACACTGTCTCCAACCTCAGGCAGAGATGCAGAAATAATAGCAGAAGTCGCTGACTGGCTGCTGGGGTCTCTGCCCCAGTCAGCGCGTCGGAGGGAGGCACGGCTCTGTGGGGTGCAGCCGCTCTCCTCCTGCGGGACGACTAGAACACAGAAAGGGTGTTTTCATTCACGTAGCATGTTGTGGGCAGTGTTCCACCCGAGCCGAGAAAAGAATTCAAACTCCTTCCAAGAAGGCCACAACTTTCTCAGAGATGGAATTTCTGAAGGCCTTGTACGTAACTGTACTGAGCACTTACTGTGTGCCTGGCACAGCCCTAAGAGATTTATGTGCAAACAATTACTTTTCGTTATAGTTACTCAGTATGCTATCACACAGCTGAGCGTGTCTCTCCTTTCCCCTGGCTTACTGATGACGGAACAGATTCTCGTCTACGTCGGTGTCCCTTACTGCCTCTGGTTTCCGGAGGTGGCTAGATACTCAGTGAAAGTGGTCAATAACACTGTTTGGGAGACTGATCACTGAAGCATTAAGCGTCAACACTGAAGGTGGAGGGGGGCTGGGAGAACCGGCCGGGAAAAGTGTGTTGCCAAAAACTGATGGACTTCCTATGACGGCCCACTTGGAAGTGATCTGTTCCCTAGAGCTGGGCTCTAGGCTGTGGGCTCCCTGGGCTGTGAACGGCACCCACCTCCTTGCTCAGAAATGCGGGAGGGCCCACTTCACAGGGTTCAACGGCGACTCCATTACTCATGTTTGACATAACATTGAAGCAGGAACGTAGCTCCTTCTTCCTTTGTGGAAGGACCTCCAAGGAAGCAACGCCCTGACTCCCAAGAGGGTTGATCACCCGTGTGGTCAGTGAACAGACAACAGACTTGGAATATTGAGGCTTCCCTCCAACACCATCAGTGGCACCCTAAATTCCAGTTTCATGGAATACTAGCGCATGTTGGGTTATTTCCTGGAAATCTGGGTGTCCTCTTTCCCTTCCCTTTCTCTCCTTCCCTCCCTGTCCTCCCCCTTCTCTGTTTTCTCCTTTTTTTTTTTTTAAATTGAAGGCGCATTCACTGAGCACCTACTGTGTTCCAGGCAATGTTAGGTGTTGGGCCTTCAGTGATGAACAGCAAAAATATGGTCCCTGATCCGCATGAGGTTTATTGTTTAATGGGTGAGGCAATCAAACAGCCACATAAATACATAAGTAGAATTATAAGGGTGACAAGAGCATCAGAGTGAGCATATGATTTCGTGAGGCCTACAGCAGGGCTGTTTGGCTGAGTCAGGAAGGGCAGGGCAGGTTGTCTGATGAGACAGTGATTAAGCCAGGAAACAGGGGCTGGATTGGATTCAGCCTCGCGCTGAGTCTGTGAGAGCACCCAGACTGAGAGCGGTCCATGCGTGGGGGGGGGGTGCAAAGAGCAAACGGAGCCGGGAGGAGGTGAGGGGCAGGGGGCAGATGCCAAGAATGGAGGGCATGTCTTTGTCTGAGGAGCCATGATCCTCATGGGGGTAGTACGGCCGGATTTGCATTTTGGAGAGCACTCTGGCTCCAAGGAAGGCAGACTTGAATGGAGAGCAGGGCTGGATTGACGACGACATGTTGGGGGCACAGGGCGCAGGCCTGATGTTCCTCTGAGACATCCCCAGAAGGTTAGGTCAACTGTAGGTACATTTGGGCTCTAAGTTCTCGCTTTATTATGAATCATCTTTTTGTGAAAAGTACAAGAAGTAGGTCAGACAAGCCTAGGTGTTACTGCTTAATGAGACTCTACAGAAGCCCCCCAAAGGCTGATTATTGGTTTAACAAAATGTTTCTTTGCAGGCCGCACACTCATTCTAACACTGAGGCTCTTTTTCTCAGACCGTTTGGGAAAGAGAGGACTTTGATTCACGCTTATGGAAACTTTAGTATTAAGGATATATAGGCATCATTTTAAATTTACTATTCATTCAGTTTTATCTAATTTTGGGCTTGTGTTTATGGCGAGGATAATTCTCAGTGAAGCCTATCATGACTACAACTACGAGCACTTGGTAGGCGCCCTCTTCTCTCTCATCCCAATTCCTAGCTTTTCTAGTCGTCCCCACTTACAAGCCAAAGAAACTCCCCAGCAGAATTCAGAATCCACAACGTGTCACTTGGTTTTCTCTGTTGTTGTTGTTGTTGTTTCTTTAGATTATTTATTTATTAATTTGAGAGAGAAAGAGAGAGAGTACAGTAGCGGACAGCAGCAGAGGGAAAAGGAGAAGCAGGGCCCCCCACCGAGCAGGGAGCCCGACGCGGGGCTCCATCCCGGGTCCCCGGGATCATGACCTGAGCTGAAGGCAGACGCTTAACCGACTGAGCCACCCAGGCGCCCCAGTTTTCTCTGTTTAAAACTTGTGTGTAGACACATCCCAGAAAGCTTGTTAGGCCCTGAGGATGGCATTGAGGCTGAAGAGGGAAGTCGCAGATGGTCCAGGGATTTGTGATGTGTGTATCACAAAGTTTCTTAGAAGTACTATCTACACTCCCAAGTGAGCTAAAGATTGAAATAAGGCCTTGGATGAATGAGATAAAACAGAACAGTTGACCCTAGAACAACACAAGTTTGAACTACGCAGGTCCACTTATATGGGGATTTTTTCTATAAATACAGTATTGTGTGATTTTTTAAACATTTCTTTCCTCCAGCTTACTTTATTGTAAGAATACAATATATAATACATATAACATACAAAATATGTGTTAATCCACTGTATATGTTATTGGCAAGGCTTCTGGTCAACAGTAGGCTATTAGTAGTTAAGTTTTCAGAAAGTCAAAAGTTATATGCAAATTTCTGACTACAGAGGGGTTGGCTGTAACCCCTACCTTTGTCCAAGGGTCAACTGTACATCATGGAGGATCTTGCTGAGCCATTTAATCTAATAGTGTGCTTTAGGTAACAAATAACCTACAATTGAGGACAATAATTTATGTCACAATAAATCTGAAATGGAAAGTTTTTTATTAAAAAAAAAAAACAAAACCCTTACGGTACACAAAACATCACCTTTCCAAAGTCAATGCTTCCTGAAAGATCCATTAGAGATTTTTCAGAGCTTTCTCGGCTTTGTGTAAGGCACACGGCCTTTGTGAGAACACTTAGAGGGGTCAAGGTGATATGAAGGAATAGATTTGGGATACGAACTTTTACAGCAATAGAATGTGCTATAAGTAGAGAAATCCTCATTATGATGGCATCCAACTACCACAGCAACAAATGTGTTTTATCTACTACAGTCACACCCCCAAAGTCCCACTTCAACTCTAACTTGAAGTCAAAATCATTGCCATTTTCTGCCTGTGGACTATTGACAGGATATGAAAAATAATGATATTATGATTATCTTAGAAGGGAAAACTATTTGAGGTAGACAGAAAAGGTTCATTCCTTCAATAAATGTAAGTGCTTATTAGCCAGGTACAATGGAAGGTACTCAGAAGAGGTATAATTCTTACTTTCAAAGACTTTACAGTCTAGGGGGCAGGTTGACCATTAAAAGAGAAATTACATACTATACATAATAAATGCTACCCTATGTTCAGATGAGGAACACATAAGGGGGCACCCACCAAGACAGACTTCCTGGGGGCAATGGCATCTACACTGATAAGAGTCAGCCAGGGATGGATGGGGAGGAGTGTGAGGAAGGGGTTATTCATACAGAGGCAATAGCATGTACAAACACTGCAGTATGGTGCTATCTGGGAGGTGATGAATGCTTACCTCACTGTACAGAATAAAGGGCTTAGGGCAGGACCCCCAGTGGCACAGGATCCTAAACATTACCAGGCTTAGTCATGGCTGGCTCTTGTTCTTGAGAGAGATGAGATGAAGCCAGCAAGGCCTTGGAGTTTCAGCAGATTAGGGTATGGGGGTGAAAACAGGGTCTAACACCTCCCAGCGCAGCCATGCGGGTTTCCTAGGGCTCTTGTGCCTCTCACACATTGCAGTCTGTTGGTTCTTTACACAGACGCTTGCTGTTAAAAAGGCCCTGGGTCATGATGACTGAGAAGAAAGCACCCGTTTGTCCCAGAGCCCATATTTTAAAGGAGGAAAAGAGCTTTGATTTATGTTGTTCATCATTGTGATTCCTTCAATTTCCTATACTTTCTGGAATTTATCAGAATTTTCTGTGCATTTAAGTATGCAGACCATATTTGGATGGTCTCCTTTGTTGTTTAAATAAAGGAAAAAGAGCTGGAGCTTCACAGAGACCCAAGACATAACCCTGGGGAGGGACAGAACCCTGGCATCAACTCTTGGGCTAGAAATCAGCCGCCCAACTTGTCAACTGAGGACTCTGTGCATGAGGCGTAGGTCCTTCATTGTGGACTAATACTTGCTCCTAAGAGGCCTCAGAAAGAATTCTCAGGCTTTGCTTGGTCAGGCCAAGATAGCAGGCTTGAAAGGAGAGGTCAGTTGGAGTTGTCCATGGTGCTCCCCCCATTGACAGCCTGGTCAGCTTTTTCTTGGGCTTTGGTGCTCAACCTAGTTGCAAGCCATTTTGCTTCCACTCCTGGTCAGGACTCCTAGCACACTGGTCAAGCCACTGATGTTTTGGTTACATTATATTCTTGACCTCCTCAGCTCCTCACTTGGCTTGTCCACACTTTCTCCTACTCTGCCTGAATCTACTGATGTTCTGTTAAGTTCAGGGGATCGCATTGTTCTGCTCTGGTTTCTGCTGAATGCCCTTGGATTTCTTTTCTAGTCAAGAAGGAACCTTGTTTTATTGTGAACAATGAAAATATTCTCAGTTTTTTTAAATTTAAATGAACATTGGAAAAAAGCTTTCTGGCTATTTGATTCCTATGGGCTGAAAGGCAGCTCTCATCAAAATAATAATAGAAACTGGGACAGGTCACTTTTATTATAAGCTGTTGTTTTCTAAGACTGAGTTTTTTATTAAAAGTCATAAAATATCATTTGCAACCAGTATAATTAGGGTTTTATTCCATAGATGTGAAGGAAAAATGTCAGCTCAACCCTTAGAAAATGTGAGGAATCTTGAATTGATTAACTTTTCAATTATTCTTCATGACAAATGGCTTCTCTTTCAATTCCAGATGAAAATCAAAGGGTGTTCTTCAGCTCCAGGTAAATGTTGACTCTTCTGTCTCATAAAAAAGCACTTAGACATGATGGATGGAATTAAGGGGTGAAATGAGGTCTCTTAGCAAAAACAAACATTCTGACAATACTCCTGATTTTTCTGTCTTCTTGCAATTTAGATAACTTAGAAATGTTCTGCTAACAACTATTAGCCAAATTTTAGCCTTTCAGGAAATTGAGTGACATTGTAGGTCTAAATTAAAAACCACCTGTAATATTAAAAGCACTGAATAAAATACATGACAGATTTGAGGCTTGATATATATATATATATATATGAAATAGCTCTGCCATATTTCAGATAGTCACAATGGCTTACTGGATCCTAAACAGATGGGACAATGCAAAGTCTACAGAGGTTTTTAAAATCTATTTATGTAATTTATATATTTCTTCCCTAATTGCTCTGGGTAAATCATAAATGTTTTATCTTTATGTTTGCCCTCCCTTTTATAATATTCTCCCTATAGTTCAACATGTATGTACTACCTTTCTGGGACCTTTTGTGTTTTTGCTCTAATTCCCGATCTGTCTTTAGCTGTACACCAGGGCTTGTTGAAGCACACACTGTCAAGATTCTGGGAAGACGGAAGTTTGAATGTATCCTAATGCCCTCCTTTCCTAACTATTCACAATTGACCACCTTTTCCAAGCCAAATAGTGTGTGTGGGGGGGGTTATCAGAAGGAGTGGCCCAAAAGATATGAGTGAGGCTCAGGCTGTGCCAGGGCCTAGACAGTCCCATTTTGGGGGCAGAGATCACTGGAGTGGGGATTTGGTGGATCATGGGGAAATCTTAGCTTTTAAGGATCTATGAATTTCTCAGAAGATGGCTAGAACTTTCCCATGTCCAAGAATCCCTAAAGAGATCTGCTGCACTTTTATTTTTTTACTTCTTAATTTTTGAAGATTTATTGAGAGAGAGAGAGAGAGAGCAGGGGGAGGGGCAAAGAGAGAGAGAATCTGAAACAGACTCCGCACTGAGCGCAAAGCCC
Organism: Zalophus californianus; assembly: GCF_009762305.2. Lineage (NCBI taxonomy): Eukaryota > Metazoa > Chordata > Mammalia > Carnivora > Otariidae > Zalophus > Zalophus californianus. The sequence goes on along the minus strand of NC_045608.1, from coordinate 89,316,806 downwards.
ATGACCCTGGGCTTGATCTCATGCCCTGAACTGAAATCAAGAGTCAGACGCCTAACTGACTGAGCCACTGAGGCACCCTTCTGCTACACTTTTAGAAAGCAGAATTATTGAGTGTGTGGGCCAAGTCTATTCCATTTACCCTTCTCTAGGCTGCAGACTAAGGAGAACAGGGAGGGGAGATGTTCCTTCCTGGTACCATGGACAAAGGACTTCAGCTTCCCTGCTGGAACTCTGCCAACGGACTGGGGAAGACCTGGATGTCTGCACATACATGCGTGCACACCCACGTGCACACATACAGGCATTCACTCTGTTATAGGAGTGATTGCTCTCACTTGAAGTCTCTCAACAGCTTTATCTGAGCCCCAGTGAGTGAGTAAAAACAGACGAAGTGACAAACAAGCAGGAAAAGAAAGAATTGGTGACAAGTGAAATGACGAAAATAATTAGAGCATATAAGGAGATTTATTATGGCACACAAGACTTTCAGAACTAAAAGTGTGATATTAAAGAAAAAATACTGGTGAGGACAGAATTAGTGCTGAGAAGACTAAGGAAAGAATATCTCAAAACATAGAAAAAAATATAAAGAGAGATGAAGAGGACAGATCTGGCAGTGTAACACACAAAACCATCTGTTGTGGAAAGACCTGGAGGAAGTGCAATAATTGAGCAAATAATAGCAGAATACTTCCCTGAATTAAGTAGGACTTGAGTCTGTAGAGTTAAATGTGTTCCTGAGGTTCATCGAAGACTGATATACAGAACACACATGGACATTTTCCGGTTAGCTTTCTGATGCTCAGGAACAAAGAGAAAAACCTTCATATTCTAAGAAAGAATGAACAGGTTACCTATGAGGGAAAAACTGAAAGGTTAGAAATGGCTCATCTGTAGCTCTGAAATTTCCTCAGATAATATGCATAGACTTCCAAGGAGAAGTTCCTCTTCCAGGATCCCTCTACGCAGCAAAGATACCAGCAACTGCCAGGGTGAGTGAAATTTACACATATTCAGGATTCAGAGATTGTATCATCCGTAAACCTCCTCTGTAGACCATGCACAAAAACAGACTCTAGCTAAACAATAAATGAACCATGGCAGGCACTTCATGTGGGAGAGGATTAAAAGGAGGAGGAAGCAGAAGTTAGCAAGAATAATCCTGCAGTTGTTATTAAAAATCTACAAGCAAAGGAAATAATAAAAGAGAGAGAGACAAACCAAGAAACAGAATCTCAACTCTAGAGAGCACACTGATGGTCACCAGAGGGGAGGTGGGTGGGGGGAGGGGGAAACAGGTGACCTGGATGAAGGCGTGCACTTGTGATGTGCGCCGGTGAAGTATGAAGTGTTGAATCACTAGACTGTACACCTGAATCTAATATAACTCTGTATGGTAACTATACTGGAATTTAAAATAAAATAAAATTGAATTAAAAATAAATAATTACATTCAAGATTTAAAAAGAAAATCTAGCCGTCCAGAAACAAAAGCATTAAAAGTATTAAATTACATCATTAGAACCTTGAAGTCAGTGTTGGGGGTGATGGTACAGGAAGGCAAAGAATCAGTGAAGGTTCTCATTTAGGGGAGGAGAGAGCAAAAATATCCCAAAGATTTCCTCTGACGCAGCCACAGGGGCAGGGGCAGAAGAAGAAGGGAGGATAGAATGCCTGGTGGAGGGAAATCCCCGATGGCTGGTTTTCGTACAACACAAAACAAATGTGTGTTTGATAGTGAGTTTTATTAGAGGTCACTCATGGGAAAGTGTCAGAGGACAGGAGAACATTTTACATAAGTAATAATCAATAGGGACATGAGTATTTACTTGACCAAACCAGTGACAGAAGAAAAAGTAAAAGGGAAACCAGAAAGTAAAATGAATACAATGGAAGGTATAAAGCCAAAATTAGAAATAAAAGATGAGAAAATAGTTCTTGGACAATAATGGAAACAGAAGGAGGGTGAGAATGACAACAATATTAGACAAGGTGAAATGTAAGCACTTGATGTAACAGAGTGACTGACATCTTACAGTCACAAAACACCCACTCATTAAAAAGAAATATCATGGGCTGCCTGGGTGGCTCAGTCGTTAAGTGTCTGCCTTCGGCTCAGGTCATGGTCCCAGGGTCCTGGGATCGAGCCCTGCATCGGGCTCCCTGCTCCGCGGGAAGCCTGCTTCTCCCTCTCCCACTCCCCCTGCTTGTGTTCCCGCTCTCACTGTGTCTCTCTCTGTCAAATGAATAAATAAAATCTTTAAAAAAAAAAAAGAAATGTCATGACTTTATACACACCAGCTCATATCGGCAGAAAGAAATTGAATAACATAATAAACAAATTTGAATATGTAATTTATATTTTTGGATTAATAATATAGTTTTTTTCTTTATATTTAGTGAAATATTAAAAAATTGGTCATGCCCTGACCACAAGGAAAACCTTAGCAAAATAACCAGGATACTTTATAGGACACATTCTCTGATAATAAATGAAATTATAAATTGATAACAAAAATATGAAACAGTCTTAATATGAGATCAATGGAAAAATCTAAGAAAGAATGAAAAGGATCAAGTGTCACACAAAAATATGTAGGATCAGTGAAAGTTGATTCTCGGTGCCTTGATTAATAAGAGTACAGGGCAAGAACGTAGGAATTTATGCTCATTTGAGAAATTATAATAGAACAAAGTTAAAGAAAGTTGGAAAACAGAATTAACAAAACTAAAAGTTGAAATATATGTGAAAATATGTACTAAAGATAAATAAATGAAAAGTATCTTATCTTTTGAAAAGCTCAATAAATATGTAAGCCCTCTAAGGAAAAAAAACCAAAAATTACACAAGACTTAGAAACAGGAAAGAGAAATAGAAGAAATGAAGATAATTATGAGATTGCTATGTAGACTCCTTGGCCTCAAATTTGGAAACTAGAGGGAATTGATGATTTTATAGTGAACCATAAATTACTGAAGTTGGAATGAAGACAGGAAATTCAAAAAGACATTAGAAATAGGATTAAAATCTATAAAAAAGACCCAAGGATTGATAGTTTCATATCCAAGTTCTATATAACACTCAAAGGAAAGATAATTCCTAAGTCATTTACATTAACTCAGATTATATGTGAAGGTGGGAAGATTCCAACTTATTTTTTGAAGCCTGTAAAAATTAAATACCAAAACAGGTAGAGGCAGTACAAAGAAAATAATATAGATCAATGTCACTTATGAGTAGAGATATGAACATTTTAAATAAAATGTTAACAAATAGAATAAAAAGAAAAATATACTGACCAAGTCAGGTCTATTCAAGGAAAACAAGGAAAATTCAATATCAGGAACTATATCAACATAATACATCAAACCATGAAGGAGAAAACCAATATGGTCATGTCCACAGGCATCAAAAGTATTTGATATAATACAGTAAAAATACTTGTTAACTTCTGTTGTATTGATAAAATAAAACACAAAGGTACAAATAAATAGAAACTATTTACATATACTGAAATTTCCTTTATTCTTTCTTTTTTTAAATTTTATCTTAACTCCAGTATAGTTAGTGTACAGTGTTATATTAGTCTCAGGTGTGTGATACAATTCCATACATCACCCCGTGCTCATCACCGGTGCACTTCTTCATCCCCATCACCTATGGAAATTTCTTTTCAAAAATTACTGTCAATAACTAAAATGTAAAATCATAGAGTGATTTCTAAACAGAGACAAAATTATTTTTAATGAATAATTGAAAATGAATAAATAAATGAAAACAAATCACTCAAATTATTTTGCAGACTCTACTAAATTTCACAGGGGAAAAAAATGAAACAACTGCTATAAAGATTGGAAAATAAAGCATCGTCACAGAAGATCCCTTCTGGGCTGCCTCCTGTCATGGAGGAGGTCAGGGTGGATTCCACAGTGTCCCAGAGTACTGGTTAAGGAATAGGTTTTACTGATAAAAGGGAAAATTCAAAGACCAGAGTTTGTAAGAGAGAGCTGTGGGAGTCCCCCTGGTTAGTCATCCCGGAGAGCTGAGATGGGTCTGGGTGTTTCCGAACATGGCTTGTGTTCCAGTCTCCTAGAAGGATGCCACTCCTCTGTCAGTCTCTCTTCCTAGAGGATGAACATGAGAGAGGAACTTTGTCTGTGGAAGGTGACAAAGGCTGAAACCAAGCAGCCTGGGTGTGCAGCAATAGGTATTCTCAGGAGTTTCTGGGAAAGCCGGTTGCCTTGCACCTGCAGATCTTGGTGAAGGTGTGGACCTTGGTGGCCATGGGGTGATACAGTGACCTCAGCCAGGGGGAGAAGGGCTCAGCTGAGTCTGAGTGGAGCTTGGTTTGCTGGCAGAAGGGGGATGCCCCAGAATGAGTATCAGGGTCACTCCTGCTTCTTGAATAATGGGAGGAAAAAGCAAAACATTTTATTTGCCTGGAGACACGACTTTATAAAAGGAAAACCCAGAAGACTTGACTTTAAAAGATATAATGTTATATATAAGATAAAAGATATAATGTTAATATAAGATGAACATAAAAATCAAGAGTTTCTTAACTGTTAGCAATTAGCAGCTAAACACAGAAATGTGGAAAACTTAATTTACAATAACCACAAAAGCTATGAAATATTCCGGAATGACTTAATAAGGAATCTACATTAAAAATAATTATATGATTTTTTGAGGGATTAAAAAATGTTTTTTTCAGCTAGCACAAGGATAAACCTGACCATGGATGGAAATATTTAATTATGAAAATCATCAATAAATTCCTCTAAAAAATAAATAAAAATAAAAATAAATTCCTCTAAAGTTTACATATTATGGATAATTAAATCCTAAATAGACCACATTTTAAATTGGATCAAAATTCCCTATGATAGAGAAGACAAATACCGGAGAATGAACAAGAAAATAATGCCAGATATCAAAAGGTAATACACGGTCCCAAATAGAATAAAAGTTATTTCTAAAATAAAGGAATCATAAACAGATCTCAGATATATGGGAATTTAATATGGGAAAAGTTAGTGTTTCAATTTAATTGTTATATATTTCTTTAATAAATGTTGCTAGCACAAATGGAAATTTATCAAGAAGGAAAAAAAATTAGACTCTTACCTCGTACTCCAAAATACAAGATTTCAGATGAATTAAAAAGCGAAGTGGAAAAAACCCCACATCTTAAAATATGATTTAGATGACTGGGAATTGAGAATGCCTTTCTAAGGAAGACAAATCCAGAAGCTATAAAATAAAGATACCACATAAACAACATAAACAGATGATGACTTAGAAAAACATTTGCAAAGCATGTTCTGTCTTTTGCTTAAGATATAAGCCACTGAGTTTGGGTTAAGGAGGACAATACAGGCAAAGTCATCATATACGATACGATTCCATTTGTGTGCACCTGTGTGTGTGCATGTGTGTGTTTATAGAAAGATGTGAAATATGTTCGCCAAATGTTAATGGTGGTTCTTTTAGGACAGTAATATTTTAAGGGACTGTACTTATTTAAACTTCCATGTATTGCTAAAAATTTTTATCAGGATTATGTTCAATTTATATATCTAGCAAACAAAACCCCCCCAAATGAACAAAAACAGAAAGAACCCACATCCTTCTGGGCATGACTGCGGGTGTTCAACCACAGAGGCCTCTGATATTCTGATATTTGCACGAGACTGGCTCTGGTTAAAAAAAAGATTAACCTGTCGCTTCTGAAAATGCTTTCCTGTTTGAACACGGTTATCAATATTGAATTCGTTTTTTTGACAGAAGCTCTTGGTCAGGAAGCATAATGAATCTGGTAATGCCCTATTTCTTAGGGTTTTGACATTCATATTTGTATCTTTTATTCGCTCCTTGCTGATGGCAGCAACATCCACTCCCCAGTCAGTGCTTGTGGGTTTCCTGGGGCTGCTATCTTGTGAATACATGCATCACAGGACAAAGGGACAAATCACCAGAATGGCATCAAAGGTACTCTGTCATTTATTTTGTGAGTGTTCAAAGGCACCGGCTGCCCTTCAGAAAACCAATAACCCCTCAGGAAGAAAATGGTATATATAATATTGTGTGCTTTCTCGGCTTTAGTTAAAATTGTGACAGCAATCCCATAATATTCTACGGTTTTAGATTATTAGTATGGGGAATGACTTTTGGTCAGACATTTCCTATTGTGGGTACAAGTGGATTGTAGTATTATAAATGTTTACTGATACTTGCTCACCAGGTTTTGGAGGGAGGCTTGTGAGCTCCTGAAAGTGACAGAAAAAATTGGTGAAGGATCTGGACAAGGAATCCTCCACTGTTGTAAGACTCTAATGGAGCTTGAAGGGATTTCAGGGAACCCTCAGTTTCTACTTCCCGACCGTAAGCAGAGATGTGCCCACAGCTTGAGTTTTTCCAAGTCAAATCTTTGTAACCACATACTAGTTTAGATTTTTCTTTTTACCTATATATGTGGTGAGACCTTCATGAATGAAATAAGTCTTTACATTGAAATTTGTTAAGAAGGTGCCATTTATTAGAACCTTTATTACTGGGGTGCCTGGGTGGGCTCAGTCGGTTAAGTGTCTGACTCTTGATTTCAGCTCAGATCATGATCTCAGGGCCGTGGGATCGAGCCCCATGTCGGGCTCTGTGCTGGGCGTGGAACCTGCTTAAGATTATCTCTCTCCCTCTGCCCCCCCACACTTGAGCTCTCTCTCTTTAAAAAAAAAGAACCTTTATTACTAATATTAATCTCTGTGAAGTTCATAAAAATGGCTAAAACAGAGACTGAAGGAGATTCTTTCACTTGGGGTATTGTAAAGATGACCAAAATATCATTGAGGTGGACTGAAACCCTACTAGGGGATTAGAGAGACATACAGACATTTACTCGGTTAACCCAGGCATAACTAGCTAAATGCACTTGTCAGAGTGTGTGCTTATGTACATATCTAAGCACCTCTTACAAAACCACTGGTGCGTTGTAGGTGCTCTGAAGAGGCTTCAACTGTCATGGGGCTCTGATGTTAATTTCCTGTTCCTCTCAACTCTGAAACTAGAGAAAACCATTCATTTTCATCCAAGGCTAGTTGATTTTTCTTCATCATTTCAGCTCCTTGTTCTCTATTAATCTTCTCTTTGTTCACAGCAATTATATTCCTGAATAATTACTTGCTTGCATCGGAGCATTGAATACCAGTTGGTCTATAATGGTTTCTTCCACAAGAATGACTCTCCATCTGTACAGGGTGGTGTCTCTCCCTGAACGGATGGTCCTTCCTCAGCCTCGGGGTGGGAGAGCTCATGTGTCGACTCCAACTTTCGCCACCAAGGTCGTGGGGCACCGGGAAGGTTTTCTATTACACAGAAGTTACTGAGGCTCTTGATACTCTTTGGGCACCAGTATTAAACACCCTCTCTGGCCGTTAGCAACTGGGATTTGTGCTGAAGCATTTTAAGTCAATTAGGTTTGAAATTCATAGCATTAAAAAATGAATTTCCGTTACATAATGGTCATTATATTTTCATTATGCCTGACTGTCATCTTCTTCTTCTTCTTCCTCTCCTCCTCCTCCTGATTGACTGTAAAATCCTGGGTTGTTCTTTTACCTTAGTACAGTGCTTGGTTCATGTGGAAATACAATAAATTTTAGTTTCCAGGTGTCTCCTGCTGGTGGATTTTGCCATCATTTGTTTGAGTGAAGGAAATCAATATTAACAGGCTTATTTATATTCCCTGTTCATTAATTAAAACAGCAGATTCTGAGTGTTGAAATCAAAGACAGTTTGTCATTAAGAAAACTAGGATTTCTGTATTGGTGACCAAGATTAAAGATAGTTTTGAAAAATGTATCTGGTTTTAAAAACAGAGTTAGTAGATAAAAAACACTTTGAAAACTGAAAACTACTACTCTATACATTTGTAATATCATCATTTTGGAAAAAAAAAAACTTAGATTATGTAGAATTCTTTTGCCATCATCAAAGCATACCTGTATAGTAAACATGGCAGCAGGGAACCATGCAAAGGCATAGGAACGCTTTCTGGTTTTCTTACTCCCAACTCAGGCATGAAAATTGGTGATAAACACGAAGATTATCAGTTACTCTTCTAAATTCTTTATAACACAGCTCCATTTATGGAGTCCAAGTACCAGAAAGGACAGAAAACTCATAATAGCCTTGAAGTAGACCCATTTTCCTTAGATTTGTGGGGAAATGACTGGATTGGTTTTCTTTCTTTTTTTTGAACCTAATGGTAGAATAAGGAGCAGGGAGCCAATTAGATCAGCCTGTCATTTCTTTATTGCCACGACATCCCTTATACGCCAAGTATATAATTGCTTCTGTGAGTAGTGAATCCAAATCTATGGCCCCTGTTTCAAGAAAATGTTCTGAAAAAAGATGAAGAAAACAGCATGTTTACTGAAAGGAATAATAATAATAATAATAATAATAACAACAACAAAAAGAATGCTCAGGTTTCTGTAAAACTGCCTTCTTTTAAATTTTCTTTGGGACGTGAGTCCTTTAAACACAGACATTGACTGTATGTGTAGTTTCCTTTCCGGGAGGGGGCTAGTCTTGATCTGAAGGCTTCAGGGACTCGTTCCTGCACTGGCTGTTGATAACCAGCAGTCCTCTTGGATCAGGGCGTGGGGACCCCATAGAGTCCTGGCTGATGTGGGCCTGGATGTGCCCTGGGGTGGGATGTCCCTGACCGTGCCACCCACCAGGCAATGTGCTGCTCGGGCTTTGAGACTCTGCCTGCTCTTTCTTCTTCAGAGATTTGATTCGATTCCCACTTGGCTCCAGAGAAGCTCAGGGAAGTGTCTGAAGAGGTATTTAAGGTGAGAGCGTTTCCTGCTTTTTATTTTTCATTCTGTTCTGGGATTTGGACGTGGTTCACAGCATTGGCTCCACCACCCAGCATTTGTATCTCCATCTGACCCTGTCTCTGCGTCTCTTTGTCTCTGTGCCTTAGTTTCTCCCTGGGAGACACTGTCTCGGAGGCACAGAGCAAGGTCAGTGTTTCCGGTAGAAAATGCGCTGGGAGATGTGACGGGGCTCAGGTCATCCTAACTAAGAGGAGTTTATGCAAACTCCCGGGGCTTTTCCAAGTGCTGGTGCGGCACACAGAGCTGCTGAGCATTCCTTCCACACTGAGCCGTGAGAAAAGCAGCAGGAAACTCGAGTGTGCCTTTCTCCCTTCCCCTAGTAGACAGGAATCAGACCATGGGATCACTGAAAGGCCAGTGGGTTTTTTTAAAATTCTCAACTTCCTTTATTTTTCCAACACTAAAGTGCAAGATCTGCTGCTCTATCATCTACTGAACATACTTCATCTCTTCTCAGCCTCAACTTTCTTACTTATTAATAGCAGTATAGTTTTTTTCCCTTTGTCATTAATAATTTACATTCAGACTCCACATGCATGAGGAAGGATGGGGAAAAAAAGGCTTGAGAAATTACCTGAAGGAGATTTATAATGGAGTTTGATTGGAAAATTGCTCTGAAGTTGTTTAAATAAAAGGAAGGCAGGGACAACTTGTGTCCTGACTATGTGAGCACGGGTGAGATTCAGCTCACTACTTGCTGAGCGTCTTGGCCTGGGTTCTTCATGGGAAGCAGCGCGGAGACAAGGATGGGCATAGATGTGGCTGGCTATGGAGAGTGATTCCTGGGAGCAGAAGCAGGGAATGGAAGTGGAATCGGGTAGGTGGGGGAGCCAATCCAAGTGTCTTACCAAGCTGGTCACTGTTGTGGACAACTAGAGCTAGATTCATCCGAGAAGCCTTGTAGAATGGACCTCAGGATGAATCAGCCTGAGATATGTAAAAGGGATTGGGTACCTGCTGGCCCCCATTTGCTATTGGTCAAGAGTGTGTTCCCAGCAAACCTGACACTTTCAGAAAGCAAGATGTGTGCAGGGCCAGCTGGGGTGAAGTGCTGACCCTGTCCTGCGTGAATCCACTTCCTGCAGCTGTGGCTGGAAAGGTGGGCTGTGGGCCTGGGAGGTGGAACACGAGAGACGTTCAGTCCAGTGAACTTGCATTCATTGATTCTCAGAATACTATTGATTTAGGAACAACATATAGAAGCAAATGAACTTAGCACAAATTTAGGAAAAGGAAAATGATTGGGAAAATGAAAAGTTGAAATTAATCGCTCGAAAAAAAACCTGTAGAGGGTAAATTACTCTTTAGGTATTAATACTAATCATAATTATAAATTCCAACCAATTTTTGGAAATCACTTATTCAAATGATTTTATAGAATATAATTTTAAAGAATAAGTGTTTAAGTGTAGGAAACCTACAGGGAGTAGGTTCAAGAACTGGATCTGGAACCATTCACAGATGTCCAGGACCTATTATGTGATGAGCTTTGTGTTGAGCCCTTGACACAGCAGGATTCATCTTATATTTTTCTCCCCACAAGGAGCTGATCATGTATGCAGTGATTTAAGGACATAAGAACATAGTAAATAATTATAGTGTGATGTCACAAGTGCCTTACCAGAGAAAAAGCACTGCAAGTGCTTTGGGAGCACTTGGTGGGGGTGGGCGAGGGTTGGGAAGAGTTTCAGAGAGCAAGAAGTCAACCACGTCCAGATGCCATCCTGTTGCTCATCTCCATTCTTAAAGCTCTGAGAGGGTGTAAGGGCCTTTCTTTTGGTAACAATAGCTGTTTTGGCTTATGCTGGCCTTCCCAGAACTATCTGTGGAATGAAAGAGCGGATGAAACCCTAACCCTGCATATTTTGGCGGGGGAATCCGGGTCCTGCGGGTCACTGGCCCAGCTGCTGAGTGAGACGGCTTACTCAGGGCGTGGAGTCGGGTCTGGCCCCTTCTCCCTGAGGAGGCTGTGGTTGATGCAACATTAACAAAGGATCAAAGTAAGAAAAGAACACGAAGTTATCTAGACTCATTGATCCCATTCACCTTGTTCAAAGTCCAGCTTCACTCTTAACAGTGATCCTTTTGGGGGTATTCTAACTTTACTCTTATAGGGGTGTTATTCAAGTGCTGTTACTTAGGGCACTATTTTCCACTTAAAAACAAAACGACAATTTGTGTTACGGGGAGCCAAAGTACTCTGGTCGTGGAATGCTCCTCTTGCCTGTGTTTTGGGAAAGGGGGTTCTCCGACTGGGGATGGAGAGCTGCTCTTACAGGGATGTCTGGTGTGTGGGTAAATGATGGTCATCCAAGAAATAAATCACAGAAAAGAGGGGCTACTCTTCCCTCTCCCACCTACAAGAAACTTAAAATCTCATACACTTATCAGTGGGCATTGCTCATGAGGCTTCAGCTGGAGAGTTTTGGAAGGCCAGATGTTGGGGGTGGTGCCTGCGTGTAGCCGTGATTTTAGACAGGCCCCAGAAATAGGGAGCCCTGTTTGGCTTGTAGTGTTTCCTAGAACTAGCAAGAGAAGCCCATGCTTGTTTAGCCAACAAGGTCTGGCTTTAGTCAAAAGGGTGAGGAGATAAATTTATGGCTATTCTGAACTCATTTATTCCCGTGTCAAAACCTATGCCCAGGTATCTTCTAGAATATTCTTTCCTGTTAAAATAGTGAATGATTGCTAATAGTGACAATAGTGAAAGTACCAAAAAAAAAAAAAAAGGCAACTAATTAAAGCATGCCTACTGTGGTACTGTGATCTATGCATTGCACTCAGTATCTTATTTTGTTTCTTCAGATCTTCATTTCACTTCATTTTATTTCATTTCTTAAAATCTCTGGAGAGTAACTTGTCCAGGGTCACACAGCTCTGCTCACTGGCACAGCTGGTTGGAATTTTCCCTCAGACCCCTCCCTCTCCCCTGCCTGCCAACTAGTTTTATGAACCGAGGGACCTCCTTTTGTTTTAGGCAGGTAGCTTCTAGAACACTGCCTATTATCACATGGCCATATCAAATATATGCTAAAGAAAATAATGAATGAATAATGAATTTTTACTGCCCAGAAGTAATAATTGGGCAATAAAATGTATGTCTTTCCATGAATTGCTTGCTTTCTCTTACCAGACAATAATTTGCATGCAAACAGTGTTTCTCTTTTGGTTCTGATCATCTGCAAATTCAGGATTAAAGTTTATATTCCATTGCAGTGATTTCTCTTAAATTGTGATTTCTAGCATAATTTTCTTTCACCTACTTTTTAAGCTTGGCTCATTTATTTATTTTTATTTTTTATTTTTTTGGCTCCTACTATTTGAAATTTTTAGTGCAAACTGCATGAAATCATTTTTGAACAGAGGAGGGCCTGAGGTGGAACCAGGATCTTGGGGTCTGGGGGATGGAGAGACTGCAGGGCAGGCTGCTCCCTCAGAAGATAAGCCGTGAATAGTCGTACTCTGTCTCTGAAGATCAAAATATAAATCCCACTTTCATGACATAGAATTTTTTCCAGCAAAATCAATTGGGATCAGATTTAATTTTCTTAACTTTGCAACTTAGTGGGCTGGCAGAGGTGTTTGGCTAATGTGCCCTTTGATGAGCCATGAGTAGCCAGCCGTGTCCTGGGCTCCCCTTCTGGGTGCCTTTGGAGCCTGCTTACTGCATTCATTCCTAACCCTCAGGGCAGAGACCCCCTGTCTTATTCCTATTCTTATCTTCTGGACCTGATAAAGACAACAATAACCAACATTTACTGTGTACTTACTCTGTGGCAGGCTCCATCCTTTACAAGAGTATTTCTTTTATGTAATGGATACTCAACAGTTTCATTAGAAAAACTACATATTTTAGGCTGAGTCTCTCCAGTCCTCACATGGCTCTAGGCCGTCCAGGCTCCCCTGTTCCTGACTTCCTGTTCATGCAGGCAGAATCCACACATGAAAACCCAGTAACTTAACCTGCCATCAACACTGTGTCTCTTGAATGCAGTCAGTCATTAGCCCCTCTGCGTTGGTGACCTGCTCACGTATTCTGTGCTTGGCCATGTTGTAGGGGGAGGAAGGGAATTAGAAAATTAGAAAATGCGAGAAGCCTGAGTGACTCACCGTCAGGAAGGTTACTTAGAACATTCCTGCAGGGTTGAAACAAAGACAACATTTCTCTCCTGGGAGCACTGATTGCCAATAGAGAGGAAAAGAAAGGGAAAAAGAACAGTCATTACCAAATTGATTTTTTAAGAAGATATTTATTTATTTATTTATTTATTTATTTATTTATTTATTTATTTATTTCCGAGAGAGAGTGAGAGAGAGAAGGGGGGCAGAGGGAGAGGGAGAAGCAGACTCCCTGCTGAGCCGGCAGCCCAAGGAGGGACTCGAACCCAAGACTATGGGATCACGACCTGAGGTGAAAGCAGACGCCTCACCGGTTGACTGAGCCACCCAGGCGCTCCTACTGAATAGATATTTAACCTCATGTCTGGTGGCTTTGGTCAAGTCACGGGGGCCAAGACCCAGTGTGTTCCATGCCTTGAAGAGAAGGGATTGCCTTAGGGTGGGCAGGACAGGAAGAAGAGCTACTTTGATTCTGTGGACAGTGCCGGCCAAATCATTTTTTTTGCCCTGACTTCTTATGAAGCCAGCTTTAAAGAGTGTCCCCTTCATTTGTGAGAGGGGCATAAACTCCTGCAGGTGGCTTATTGCTGAAAGCGTGGGTAGGCCCAAATTGCCAAATAGCCCCAGCAGAGCTCAGGGGTCTAAGGCTGTGGGACCCCCCGCCCCCAACAGTCATGGGGTAGATAACTTGCCACAGTTTCTATCCATTCATTCACTAATATGATAACACCTTACACTTTTATTTTATTTTATTTTATTTTAATGTGATAAGAACACATGAGATCTACTCTCTTAAGAAATTTTGAAGTGTATGAGCAAGTATTGTTCAATATTAGGTACTGTGTCTTACAGCAGATCTCTGGACCTATTCATCTTCAACTTGTGTAATGAGGCTTTATGCCCATGGATTAGCAACCTCCGGTTTCCATCCCACAGGCCCTGGCGACCACCACTGTAGTCTCTGATTCTCTGTGTGTGACTGTTTTCTTCACCTCGCATGAGTGGAGGTCTGCAGTATTTCTCCTTCTGGGACTGGTTCATGTCACTTAGAAAAATGGCCTCCAAGTTCATCCATGTTGTTAATGGAGCACAGTTGTCTTCTTCATTAAGGCGAAATAATAAATATTTCATTGTATGTATTTACCTTACACTTAAAAAATAATTAAACAGTGTTTTAACAGTATTTAAGAAAATGTTAAACAACATTTTTAAATGAGTCATGTGAGTTAGCAAAGTTTCACACAATAATGACGCCAGTGCCTGATGGGCCTGGTTCCAGCCCCACCACACTCTCCCAGTGCCCAGCTGTGCGGCTGTGGATTCTCTCCGTGCCTGCCAGCTCCCAGGGGGAGGGAGAAGCCACAGCTCCTGTTCCAGAAGGCTTCGCCAGTGGTGGAGGGCCACTGGTCCTTCTGTCGCAACTACACTCATCTCTACCACCAAAGAACAAGATCAAAACGTAATACTTTTAAGTGAATCTGCTCTCTAAACTCAAAATGTCTAAGGCCATCCTTAGGCGTGGTGCATGGCGGGGGTGATAAAGCCCCTTCTGCATGTCAGTCATGTCCCCTGAATGCCGCGACTCTTCCTTCTTCCTCCCGACAAAATGGTCCTATGGGCCTGAAGTGCAGCAAAGTTGTCTCTTGGATTAACTTCAGATAAATTAACTAGAATCGTCTTCTTGCCCCGACCTGCAGTTGGATACATAATCTACTCCATCTGTGCCTGCTTGTTATGTATTCCTGAGTCCCCATCTCACCCACTTCCCTTTGTCTTTGCCCTCCTACTATTTGCAAAGCTGAAGATGAATCTTGACCTAGATGGTCTTCCTAGGTCTTCTTATGTCCCAACTCTGGCATCTTCAGCCATGGGACAATAGCATTTAGGTGCCAAGAAGCAGAGAAGTCAGAAATCCTCTTTCTGATTCTGTTCCCTGAGTTATCTACTCTGTTCGCTGCCAGCCTTCTCCTCGCCAAGCCCCATGCCACCGAGGGGCTCTCACGCTGGTGTGATAAATCGCTGTTCATGGAACTTGAGCTGTGTTATTCTTAGAAGGCTGTGGAGGGAAATTCTGGTGTGCAGATGTTGACTGCTCTACCCACTGGTTTCAAATAAAACAATCACCATAAATTCTTGCCCCTGGCTCCTAAACACCATAGTTATTCGTAATGTCTGAAAATAAACATTTAGGCTTTCTTCTTGTATCTGGATTTAAAATTACAGGATTCCTTTCAGTTGTCTCTTTGTTCTAACAGTACCTAAAATATGTTCTGTCTCTCCACCCCATCATTAAACATTTACTGTTAGGTGAAAAGAAATGTGTGTGTGTGGTGGGAGGGAGGCCCTGGGAGCCTTCCTCCCTGATCCCTTGGCTGCCCCGGGGGCTGCAGCCCTGCTCTCGGGACCTGTGCTCTTTGTCACAGGGGCACATGAGTGGGGACGGCTAAATGCAAAGCCACCTCCCCTGTTAGGAAAATAACCCAGTGTGTCTACCTGGGGTGTCACCTGCTCCATGAGAGCGAGCACGCGAACAAGACAGGGTCTTAGAAGGCACTAATTCTAGAGCCCTGGGGGCCAGTCGCTCCTCTAGTTTAAACCCCTCACCTGGGCAGTCCTCCGAATGGGGACTGACCACGACAGACCCTGAGACACAGGTCTGGTCAGAATGGAACTGGGGTCAGAATCACACTGGGTTCCGGAAAAGACGGACACCAAAAGCAGCCATTCAAAACTTCCTTCTAGAAAAAAACAGAAAGGACTAAAGGTAAAGCAAAATAGGCCAAGAACACATTGGTGCTGGAAGTAGAGGGGCTTCCACTGTGAGCCACAGACCTCAGCATGGGCTGGCCAATGGCCGGCGGGCCAGCCTGGGAGACACAGCACAGCTGCCATGACATACAGGTGTGCTTCTGAGAAGGCAGGTCCGGGAGGGTGACCGGAATGCTGATCCTGGCACATCACCAGCCCTGAAGCCACCTGGAAGTGCTGCTGGGCACGCTGCCCCCGCTCTACGGGAGTACTTTCTTGGTCCTTTTTGTTTGTTTGTTTGTTTGTTTTCTTTTTTTTGCTGCTGTATGGGGCCTGGGAAGAGCAAGAGCAAACCCAACAGAACATCATGCAGGCAGGAGTTCCTCTCTGACCCAATCCTTACTGATTTGGGCTCACCCCAACACGGAAGAATTCTTTCCTGAATAGGAGAACTGCCCTAATTCAGAAGGGAGGGTCACACAGGGCCTGATTAGGAAAGGCACGCACCATTGCATCTGGGGCCCACTGGGCCGGAAGCGATGCCAGATAGGCAGGTGCCCCAGGTGGACCCCTGTGAATGGCTATTCCTTAAATATTTGCCCAACAAAGGACAACTGTCTGCTTTCCTATGAGCAAATTTTTCTTTTTTCATAGTTAAAAGAAGAGATTCCTTTATGTACCAGAACATAAAACTTTAACCTAATTAAAATTACTGTTAATTTCGTATTTTTCCTGTCATTTATAATTGCATCATGCTGGTTTTTCACATGTATTAAGACTAAGAATCATCTTAAGTAGATGCAGTGACCAAGCATATCAGGCCTTGTTTCTGGAGAAGAACTGACCAATGCAACTAGCATGGGTTTTTCTTTACTTTTTTTAAAGGATATAGTTGATCAGGGCACCTGGGTGGCTCAGTCGTTAAGCGTCTACCTTTGGCTCAGGTCATGATCTCAGGGTCCTGGGATCGAGCCCCGCATCGGGCTCCCTGCTCAGCGGGAATCCTGTCTCCCTCTCCCACTCCCCCTGCTTGTGTTCCTTCTCTCGCTGTCTCTCTCTGTCAAATAAATAAATAATAATAATAAAAATCTAAAAAAAAAAAAGGATAGAGTTGATATACACAAAATTGCACATATTTAACATATGCTGTTTGATGAGTTTGTACATATGCATGAACCATGAAATCATTGCCACACTCAAGGTAATAGGTATGTCCTTCACCTCCAAAAGTTTCCATGTGTCCCTTTCTTTTTTGTGTGAGAACTCCTTTTTTTATTATTTTTTTTTGTTTTAATTCCAGTATAGTTAACAGAGTGTTATATTAGTTTCAGGTGTATAATATAGTGATTCAACACTTCCATACATCACCTGTGCTCACCCTGACAAGGGTATTCTTAATTCCCGTCACCTACTTTCCCCATCTCCCCACCCGCCTCCCCTCTGGTAAATCTCTGTTTGTTCTCTATAGGTTTTTTGTTGTTTTTAATTATTTGTTTGTTTAGAGAGAGAGGGAGGGAGGCAAGGAGGGGCAGAAGGAAAGGAAGAGAGAGAATATTAAGCAGGCTGAATGCCCAGTGAGAAGCCCCATGCAGGACTCAATCTCACAATCCTGAGATCATGACCTAAGCCTAAATCAAGAGTCAGATGCTTAACTGACTGAGCCACCTAGGTGCCCCAGGTTGTTCTCTGTAGTTAAGAGTCTGTTTCTTGGTTTGTCTCTCTTTTTTTTTTTCTTTGCTCATTGGTTTTGTTTCCTAAATTCCATATGTGAGTGAAACCATATGGTATTTTGGACTTATTTTGCTTAGCATAATACTCTCTAGCTCCATGTTGTTGCAAATGGCAAGATGTAATTCTTTTTTAATGGCTAAATAATATTCCATTATATATATATATATATGTGTATATATATATACACCACATCTTTATCCATTCATCTATCGATGGATACCTGGGCTGCCTCCCTAATTTGGCTATTGTAAACAATGTTCCAATGTAGTAAGAACTTTTAATATGAGATTTACTCTATTAAATTTTTAAGTGCACAGTGCTGTATTGTTAACTGTAGGCCCTGTGTTGTACACCACATCTCAAGAGCTTATTCATCTTGTATAACTGAAACATTATAGTCTCCCTTCTAGCTTGTGTCTGGTCTAAACTCCAGCAAAACAGACTTCCTGTGTTCCCTACACACACCTGTGTGAGCTGCCCCTCTACCAGCTTCTCCCTCCTTTCTTCCATGGCAGGAAGTCCACTCCTTATCTGAAATATTTTCTTACCACACCAGAGTCAGATTTCATTTATCCCTCCCTGTCATCCCAAATACAGTGGCTGTGTTTCTCATTAGCACTCTTTGCATTCTGTCTTTTCTTCCATCTTCCATTCCAGAATGGTGTTAAGGGTAAAACTTATGTCTTGTTTATCATTGCACTCCCTAGAGAACATAGCACTATGCCTTACAACTGGGGGATGTTCAGTAAAATCCTGGCTCTTATTACTGGGAATACCAATGACCTCACTTATGATTTTTTTTTTAAGTGATTTATAATGAACACGTAGAGCAAACACTTATGACCTCACTTATGTCTCTTTGCTACCAAAAATAAAAATTTCCATGTTTTCTATAGATGGCAACGTAATTAATGAAGTGGTTTTAATTAGTTGCAATCAGTGCGATAGATGATGCTTCATATTAGAATTTCTCTACTGAAACTCTACACTTTGCTCCAATTGTATTTTTACTATAGCAGCATTTGTCCCCATGGATTTTTGTAACCTTCAAATTACAGTCATCATCATATCATCATCACTAACTATTTCAAGGATCAGATACCATACCATAGGCATTCATCTTATTTATTTTATCATATCTTCCCAAAGTTCACAAGGGAATGATGCATAAAAACAGAACAGAACAAAACAAAACACCAGACTCTGGGTTGAAATGCAAAATTAACTTCAGTATTACCTGTAGGTTTGAAAGGAGGGGAGACTAAAGCCTTAAGCAACTTATAACTCATGGCTTATGATGAACATGTAAAGCAATGGTGACACTGTGGTCCTACACATAATTCAATGCTGTGAAAGCAGCTGGTTTCATTGAATACATTCTGAGATTGTTGGCTTTATTTAAACTACACGGGAGAAGTTTGAAGGAAAATAGTGTTATAATTTTATAAGTTTGACCCCAGAATTTCCTTGCAAAAGAAATGTATATATTACAAGTTCAGAAAACAATGTGCAAAACTCTAGTTGCTGGTTTTCAGGATCAGAGGTAGGGATCACCTTCAGGGACTAAGGTTGGAATGTTTCCAGGTCTCCAGGTCCCATATCTCTTGGCATTGGTACAGTGTTCTGAGCTTGGAAAGACTTAGGGTAATGGAGCTTTTGTTACAGATTCTCTTAAACTAGGCAGTGCATACTGGGGTATTTACCCCAAAGATACAAATGTAGTGATCCAAAGGGGTACATGCACCCCAATGTTTATAACAGCAATGTCCACAATAGCCAAACTATGGAAAGAGCCAAGATGTCCATCAAGAGATGAATGGATAAAGAAGATGTGATACACACACACACACACACACACAATGGAATATTATGCAGCCATCAAAAAACCCCAAAATCTTGCCCTTTGCAATGACATGGATGGAACTAGAGGGTATTATGCTAAGTGAAATAAGTCGATCAGAGAAAGACATGTATCATATGACCTCACTGATATGAGGAATTCTTAATCTCAGGAAACAAACCGAGGGTTGCTGGAATGGGGGTGGGGTGGGAGGGAGGGGGTGGCTGGGTGATAGACATTGGGGAGGGTATGTGCTATGGTGAGTGCTGTGAATTGTGCAAGACTGTTGAATCACAGATCTGTACCTCTGAAACAAATAATGCAATATATGTTTAAAAAAAAAGATATTAGGGAGGGAGAAATGAAGGGGGAAATCGGAGGGGGAGACGAACCATGAGAGATGATGAACTTTGAGAAACAAACTGAGGGTTCTAGAGGGGAGGGGGCGGGGGATGGGTTAGCCTGGTGATGGGTATTAAAGATTCTGCATGGAGCACTGGGTGTTATATGCAAACAATGAATCATGGATCACTACATCAAAAACCAATGATGTAATGTATGGTGACTAACATAATAAAATTAATTAAAACAAAAACAAAAAAACCGAGGCAGTATACTTGGGAGATGTGTCGCAGGGGACGAATGTGCAGGTGGAGGCTCAAGAGCTATAGCACGTACATTTTTAAATGGCTGTGACCCTAAGCACATTTTGTCTTTCTATAAAACTCGATGGACGGGTTTATTCACCTCATCTCATAGCAGTAGTGAACTATTTGTTTTGAAACAAACAGTGTTTGTTTCAAACAGTGTTTACAAACAATGTCAGGAGTTGGGAAATAGTGGACACTCAGGGAATTCTCCCCTAGTCTGAAAAGCATTCTGCAGAGTAAATTGCCGATTTCTTAAACTATGAGGACAGGCCCCAGGCAAGGACAGTGATCCTGATAGCTGCAGACTTTTCTGGTACTGCTGTAACCTGCAATTCCCAACCTGGCAGGTCTTGGCACTGGGCAGAGTTTCTGATGAGAAGAAGGGTCATTGCATCACCTCATTCCCATGCCTTGTGCCTGGCTTCCAGCACTGTGACCTGGGAGGGAATGTATCCATCACCAGCTCCCTATTTGCTAGAGGGTTGTCTGCAAGGCCCTCGAGTGAGCTCAAAGCTACCCCAGTTTCTGAAGGCCATGGGGACTGACGTTCAAAGTTATACATGACATTCACTGGCCTTGTAGGAGGAAAGAACCAGGGCATTCTGAGTAATAAGAGAAAAGACCACGTTTCCCAGTTCTTTAGAGTTTCTTGAAGGAGAGGGTTACTTTAAGGCTTCTTTAAGGATTGAAGGAAAACCAGTAATTTAAATTTGTGGTGTGGCTTTGCACATGGCAAGTCACCTTGTCAATGAACCATTTTGGTCTTTTAGGCAGTTTGTGTCAGCTTGTGAATTATTCCGACTTCAAAGACAACAAAGTTAAAGCCTGGGGAGATTGTGACTTGCCAAAGGCAAGTGACCTTGCAAGGCTGGTTAGGAACAGAGCAATTGGAATAGAAAACATATCTCTGACCTCCAAGGGTCAACTGTGCCGGCTGGGCAGGGCCCTGACTGAGCAGCAGGGTCCGCTGAAGGGGTAAGGATGTGGGGTGGCCAGGTCAGAACCAGCACGAGGGAGGGACAGGCAGGGTGAGCTGGGGGAGTGGGGTGGGAGCAGATAGAGCCCCAGGTGGGGAGTTTATGCCAGTGGCCTGCAGCCCCTTGTAGGGGCCAGTCAGTGCTGGGGGGCCCTCTGCCTCCAGAGATGAGGCTGGTATGCTGTGTCCCAACTCTTCAGCTGGTGCACAATCCACACTGCTTCTTTTGATACAGTTATAAATCCATGAAATGATTATGTGTTATCATTAAGACTGTTGGGGCGCCTGGTGGCTCAGTCATTAAGCATCTGCCTTCGGCTCAGGTCATGATCTCAGGGTCCTGGGATCGAGCCCCGCATCGGGCTCCCTGCTCAGTGGGGAGTCTGCTTCTCTCTCTCCCTCTGTCTGCCGCTCTGCCTACCTGTGCTCTCTCTCTCTCTGTCAAATAAATAAATAAAGTCTTAAAAAAAAAAAAGACTGTTACAGGTATAAACACTGTGTATTCTTCCTCTTGGGGTTTACTTCTTTAGATTTTTAAATATGAAACGAGCAGTTTCTATCAAATGGAATTAGCTGAAGATAGTTCCGAATTTTCTTATAAGTGGTTTTTCATATGTAAAAGATGAATTTCCAAATCAGCTGGTAATCTCTCCTCTCTTCAAAATGGCATTTGAATTTGGCAGGAAAAGAATATTGCTATGGCCTTGTTTCTAAAGAAGATCCTCTGTAGATACACTCACTTAAAAAATTCTCTATCGAAAAAATATTTCTCTATTTTCTTCAGATAGATAATCTTGAAAGGAGTCAAGCATACATTTGAAAATATGGCAAAAACATTTTCCCTAGGCAGGTAGTCTATTGGAGAAAAATCACTCTGATCAGATTCTTGGCGTGCCTGAGAGCAGGGGTTTGGGTGGGGTAAGGGGATGTGCCTTTACCTGAGCAGGAAGGACCGGCAGTCAGAGCAGCAGAATAGTCGAGGTCAAGTGGACTGCAGCACTGTGCAGTTTAATGGCTCTCTTCCAGAGCCGAGAAAATAAAACACCATGCCTAACTTTCCTCAGGCCACGCAGCTGGCTCAGTCAGAGCTGGGTTGGAATCAAGTTTCTTCTAGCCCGGTGCTTTTCTCCGTATGACCGATGCCCCCATATATCCTGCCCTTTGGTCAGTAGCTTAAAAAGAAGCAGCTCTGGTCACTACTCATTAGTAGACACTGTTTATTTTATTTTATTTTATTTTATTTTTTGATGGCTCATAAGGAACGATGGACTGAAACAGAATGATCATATCACTATTTATATCTGTGGTGAGGATTTTGGAACTCAATGTTTTTAAAAAGAGTAGATGAAACCATAATTTGTTTTTATGCAAAATACTGTTAACTGCTAGGACATTGGTCTACCGATTGGTTCACTGGATACCTACCCTGCGACAGTGTGTGTCTGAGGACCCACAGGTGATTTGGGCATAGTCCTTGCCACCAGGACCTCATGTCAAATAGCAGTGGTCCACTTTTCAGGATCTGCAAGGTCAAAACTAATTTCATCGTGATACTAAGATGGTATTTGCCTTTTCCGCTCATCCTCTCAAGAGCATATGGTGGAGTTTTCCAGAAGCCGCATGACACGTGATGTTGCACCCAATTGAACATCAGCAGATCTGAGACTATAGCTCTCTTCATCAAGCCAGGCACTAAGGAGATTTGCAAATGTAAAACAATGCCACTTCTCTGACTGTTTTTCAAAAAGTCCCTTTTCATAAAGCCATGTTCACTCCGTGTCTTCTACCTGGCATGCCTTCCTTCTTCCTCTCTATCTTGAAGATGACCTTTTCTGCCAGGACAAAGCCCCCGCTTTCTGAGCACAGCTACATTTTTCGCTCTCCTCTGAGAGCCTGCTGCCCCGCTCACCTACCCAGCATAAGCCAGGCCATGCTAATGTTGTCTGTGTGGTTTGCATGGCTGTCTTTTCGGGTAGACTTGTAGGGATTTTGGTTCATCTCTTAAACAGTGTACTGCTTGCTGCCAGGCACGGCTGGGCTATCAGCAAACACTCGTGGGCCTAACTACTAATGGGTGTGCTGAAAGGGAGTAAACGTACAGCACAGCACTGGTTCTCATTTCTTTAACACACTTCGAAGCCATCCTTGTTAGGAGGCCTGGGTGTGCACTTGGAGTCTGAAGGTACAGCAGTTCATTTTTTGCACAGACGGGGAGGGATGGTTTTCTTTGGACTCTACATCCTCTCTGGTTCACCTGCCTCCTCCCTCCTCCCACTGCTGCCCTCCTGGTGTGACAGCCCCAGGCGGCACTTCCCATGGCAGGAATTCTGTGGCTGAGTCTCTAGATGTGCATTGCCTTGGTGGTGCGGGGATAGAAGCGGTTCCAACGGGACAATCGTCCCGGGCCTGAGTGCCCACGATCCATGCACTACGGGTTTGGGGTCATGTGGCGGAAGGACCTGACTCGTGCTGAGTCGGGGCACCAGCATGCCAAACATCTTGCTTGAGAGATGAGAGTCTGATAATTTTCTTTCCGTGACACCTGGCATTTGAGCCCACTCTTCAGATGAGCCCCGCAGAGGCTGCTGGATGACAAACACATGGTGGCAGGTCCTTTGAGGTCTCCCTGCCCAACTTTGAATTGTAAGCTCTCTTTGTTTTCAGACTTGGTTAAATGTCAGTGCATCATCACATGACAGTCTGAGCTCCGTGATGACAGTCCCGGGTCTGTGAATGAGCCACTGGAGTTGGCAGGGATGGGGGGCGCTCTCACCCTGAGCACACCTCAAGCACAGGGAAAACCAAGCCCCTCAAGCGGTGTTGGAGGGCATGAGGGCCACCCCGCCCCCCGCCCCTGCCACCTGGAAGTCCTCGTGGTGGGAGTGGTGGTAATTCTCATCCACTCTTGGTGTCTGTGTCATGTCAGCAGTCTCGACATCTGAACCTATTTGGGGCAACTGGTCCCACCCAGTGAGGAGCAATTACAGAGCCTGCACATTTGTTTCAATTCTGAACCCAGATCACTCAGTACAAAATGAAGCTTTTAGTTCTGTGTATTGGAGAGGGGGTAGAGAAGCCCTCCACAAACACAGATTCTTTTTTCCCTCCTTGGCATAAGCCAAGTGTTTTAATATAAGCTTATGTCCACTCTCTTCTTATGCAAAGTAATTAAATTTCTCAAGCTCTGGATCTACAGCTACACCAGAAAATGACAACAATTAGTATTATTAATGTGAGAGCTCAAAAAGGTCTTCTAAGTATGAATAAATAGGTGACAGAGGGAAAACATTAAGGTTCATAATCTCTAGGAATGTTTTTTAAGATATGTGAATGTGACCAGGTATGTGCATTTCTCCAAATCACCCCTTGAGTGTTGTGTAATTTATAGCACAATAATAGAGATTAACGATCATCTGTATCTCATTGTTCTGGTACGAATACCTTTATGTCCAGACAAATCGAATGGCAGAAATGTGGCTCCCCTGGGGAAGACCATGTTAATACATCACCATGAATCGGTCACAAAACTGAGGGGCCAGGAGGAGCCCTGGCCTGGGGTTCAGGCTCACGGAGCCAGAGCAGGGTGACAGCTAGGCCACCGCCATGTGACCACATTGCTCCCAGAAAGTGGCGTGAGCTGAACGAGCAGGTGTGGTGCTCATCCCAAGGGTACGAGGGTAGCTGGCCACCCCGGCTTCTCAGCAGGCCTCCCCACTTCCTCCTGTGGCCCCGGGCCTGTGTGGGTGTTCAGTCTACTCATCCAGCCACCACTCCATGCGCCCTCCCTCTAGGCTCTGTTTCCATCTCCTAACCATTCTCTAGACTTTAATAAATGTTCAACTCCTTTCTATCTTCACCGAGCATAAGGGAGAGCCCTTTTCAATGGACATGATTTTTACCACTGACTTTTAAATCCTCATCTAACAAGACACCGTACTTCCATAGTATTTAATATTTACTATGGGGCGTTTTAAGAGAAGAGAAACCTTGCTCAGGATGAAACAGTTTTGCTCGCTGTTCTTGCTCAGTTTGTCCATGAACAGTGAGTTAGAACCAGTGCTCTACGGGCAAGGGGCCATCAGGGGCTCTGGGTGGGGACGTGTTCAGTGAGTTTGCTCTGCACAGGCCTGTGTTTCAGGCTCACGCCACTGTCCCGTGGGGGGTGTGCCGCTGGACACCAGGGTCAGCCTGCACCAAACTCGTCCTCCGGGCCTGTTGTGTC
The DNA here is from genome assembly GCF_009762305.2 of Zalophus californianus. Classification (NCBI taxonomy): domain Eukaryota; kingdom Metazoa; phylum Chordata; class Mammalia; order Carnivora; family Otariidae; genus Zalophus; species Zalophus californianus. The sequence goes on along the minus strand of NC_045608.1, from coordinate 89,291,616 downwards.
TTTGCTTTCCAGGGGAACGTCTTTGAGAGAGTTTTTCTCCCAGTGAAATTCATAGCAACAGGCAAACCTCCCCCTGCTTGTATTTTCAAGATACGTTTTGGGCTAACATTTGATGTCATCTTTGATGACATGCAGTCACATGGCCTGGAAAAATCCTGTGACAAAGCACAAGAAATGTGGGTCTCTGCTGGTGGCAGTGCGGGAGGGGTTCGGGACGACCTGGAGGCCTCCTCAGATGCTCGGAGAGCGAGGCAAGGGTTTGAGAGAGGAAACTGGGCAGAGCCATTCACCGCACCCACCCTCCACTGTCCGCTGTCTGATTGGGGTCAGGGTGTGGAGGGTCAGCTCTGTGTATTGATTTGGTGGAACGACCCCATTTAGTTCACCCCTGGAATAGGTACCCGCCAGTGCACTGTGGGACCTGGGGGCAGTCCCATCCTTGCAGGGCTTAGTCCCTCTCAGCGTGTGGCCTGACCCTGTCCAGTGGACTTCCGCCAGCTGCCATCGGGCCTTCCTTACCTTCCACATCATCCGAGGATGGTCACCAGCCCCTGGCTGCTGGCTGGCCACTCTCCCCGCTGACCACGATCTTGAGCCCTGGTAATGACATGCTTTTGAACAGCCAGCATGACACCTTTCCTTTGTTTTTTCATGGCGGGGATGATGTTTTTTACTTGTTTTTCACTTGTACACCTCCAGTGAATCAATATGGGTCAAAACCGTTGGCCAGGAAACAGGCCACTCACCAGAAAGAGAGGCCCCAGAGAATCCACGGCATCTGCGATGCTCATGCTCGCAGTAGGTCACAGTCCTTTCTCTTTCTGTTGATTGATTAATCAATCAATTGGTAGATCATACAGTACTGGGATGAACTGCTTGTGTACACTGTGAAATAAGTTGAAGATATTATTTCAGAAACATGTAGCATTAGAGCTGATCATCACCACTGCAGACCAAGTGCTATTAAAAACGGTGTGTGTATTTTACCTAGGGAAGAACGGTCCTCGTAGTGTAAACGCTGCATGTAACACTCGTCTCAGATGAGAGAAAGGGTTTCTGGGTGAATTATATTTGGGAAGCATGCCAAATAGATTACCTCTTAAAGACTGTGGTATACCTTAGGGATTAGCAGTCTCTGAGAAAACTTACAGAAAGAAACCTGTTTCATGTTACATAATTATATTCTAGTTTTTTTTCCCATTTTTGATCATTAATACTTTTATTTATTAATACAACAGATGTTTGAGGGCCTGTCCATTTTTCTAGAGCTAAGGATACAGCTGTGACCAAAACAGAGAAGATCTCATAAGTATATTGTAGAATGTTTAATTTTTATTTATTTTTTAAAAGACTTTATTTATTTGAGAGAGAGAGAGCATACACACAGAAGCGGGGGTGTGGAGAGGAAGGAGAGGGAGGAACAGACTTCCTGCTGACCAGGGGGCCTGACATGAGGCTCGTTCCCAGGACCCCGAGATCAAGACCTGGGCCTAAGACAGACCCGCTGAGTCACCTTTATTTTTAACAAAATTTTCCCCCAAGTAACAGCAGTTCAATTATACTATATGTTAACTAACTGGAATTTAAATAAAAATTTGTAAAGAAAAAAAATAAATAGGGGTGCCTGGGTGGCGCATTTGGTTAATGGAGCCTTCGGCTCCATTCATGATCCCAGGCTCCTGGGATCAAGCCCCGCATCGGGCTCCCTGCTCAGCGGAGAGCCTGCTTCTCCCTCTCCTTCTGCCCCTCCCCACTCATTCTCTCTCTCTTTCAAATATAATCTTTAAAAAAATAATAGTAAGTAAAAAGATAAAAAAATTAAAAAACTAAAAAAACCAACAGCAGTTCATAGGACATCTGCTCCCATGCCACATATTTTGGGAAACACAACTTTATATTGATGAGCTCCCAAGCAAAGTGTGTATTTTCATTAGAACGCTTGTAGCCATGGTCTGAGATGCACAAAATTAGAATAAGAATCTTCTAGATAGTGAATAATGGGAGAATTCCTGGAAAACTAGATGGAGTAAAGCAGACAATCAACAGCATTCCTTGTCTCGCACTGTGTTGGTTCCTTCTTTGTGCCACAGGGACACCAGCTTGTGAGGGCCTTGTACATGGCCCCGGGGCAGCTCCAGGCCACGGTCCCTGTAGGTCCAGTACCGTCCTGAGGCTGATTTCTGTTACAGCAGCTCACACGGCTGGGGCGGGGGCGGGGGGGGGGGCGGTGCGCCACAGCCAATGAAGTGGTGAGCAGTCCTCAGTGTTGAGAAATGGTCCCTTTTGCCTCCTTGGTTCTGCGGGACTAGCTTTCCTTCACTGAACTTCACTGTCTGCTGAGCTCCTGGGAAAGAGGGATGGCTCAATTTCCTTCCTGTTCGGAGGATGCCAGCTCTGTATTCACTTCCTGTTACCACTTCACTGGACATAAATCCGCATCTTCATTTGAGTGCTGCAACCACATCCAAGCCAGGTTTTATTATTTTTGTTTTTAAGATTTTTTATTTATTTACTTTGGCTGGGAGAGTCAGAGGGAGAGAATATCAAGCAGACTTTGTGCTGAACACAGAGCCTGCCAAGGGTCTCGATCTCATGACCCTGAGATCATGACCTGAGTCGAAATCACGAGTGAGATGCTTAACCGACTGAGCCACCCAGGTGCCCCAAAGACCAGGTGTTAGAAATAAGTTTACTATAAACACTCAGTTTATTATTTTTTTGTTCTCAAATGAGTTTTGCTTCTAGCTCATTCCTTTATCCCAATCTTGTTGGTTTGCACAAAGAGCCAAGTTATGGCTAGGCCTTGCTGAGACAGGCTCGGACTGCCCCGTAGCTCCCGGCCTCAGAAAGGCAGCTGAGTGCTCATCGCTGCAGGCAAACTCTGCATGTCCTTGATCCTGCAAACCTCTCAAGTTAACCGAATACAAATGTCACTTCTACAGTTTTAATCAAACTTCAAATGCTGTGCCAGAAATTAATATGCCAGGGCTCCAGATGACCAGCATTATGAAAAGCATTTATGCATTCTACGGACTGTGACTATGTGTTTAATATCCAATTAAAGAATAGGGATTTTTGCTTGTGATGATAAGAGACAAAGTAGTAATTACGCAGAGAGATATGGTGACGCATGATTACAAAGTACAAAATTAAATGCTGACTGAAATTTTCATAGCCAGATTTTGGATTTTGGATTCTATAATTATATATTCACAACTTACACTTGTCCATATATTTGTACCTGTCATATATGCAGTATTTCCAAGGCATATATATATTTTTTCAGGAGCCACTCAGACATTCTAGTGGAAGAGTTGATTTAGTGTGTAATTAGGAATGAAGTTTCCAAATTAGATTGAGACCAGCTTCTGCATCTGGGAAATAGGAATTGGGGATGGTGCCAGATCTTCCCCAGTGTCTTTGATTACCCTTCAAAATCCTGAAAGTTTCCAAATTAGCATCGGTAGACCTATGAACAATGCCTGTTAAAGCGACAGAATGAACGACTGACTGCCTTTTCCTCCAGGACACACATTGTTCACACAACAATGATGGGTCTCCAAGTGTTCCTCTCCCATAGCACCCTTCAGGGCCATGACTGCCGCACACTGTGGGGTAACCTGGGGTAGGTGGAGGTCAGAACAGGTTACATAGTCTCAGGGTCTACTTCTGACCTCGGGATACACCACAACATGGAAGGAAGAGCTACCATGTCTTACGTTCCACTCCATGGATCAAATGTTCTTGGCATTTATAGAGACAAGTATACGTTTCCATATCACAGTATCTTTTAAGGACTCCTTTTAATTTATCTCCCCACCCTGCACCATGCCAGCACACATTCCATAAAGGGGGTCGGTCCTTTTGGGGGTTTCCTTCAGGGTCCCAACTAAGGCTCTTACCCTTTTCCTCTTGCTCTTGGTGTTTTGGGAAACACACATTCAGTGAACACTGTAGAGGTTCCCAGATTGTCACAGGCATTCCTGATGTCTTAGCACCAAGCACAGCACTCAAACCCACACGTATGCTCTCAGGATCCAGTATTCATAGGGCGGGATAGGGCAAGTAGGAAAGCTCTATCTATATGGCAAACAGGGGAAGGATAAAGGATTCTAGCTCCCGCGTGGTAAAGATGCTTGAACAACAATGGGAAGCAGAGTACAGAAGTTCCTCTCTCTTAATTTAAAAATAGCCAAAGTTAGAGAAGATATCTATCCTAAAGATTCTATCCTATAGCTATAAGGGTAGGGCCCACAAGGAACAAGTTAGGGGTTTGCTAATTTTGATGCCTTCTGTATGTTTCCAGGTAGAGATCAGTTAGGCTCCTTAACAGTTAACACAAAGTACTTTGTGTTTATTTTGAAGCTATCAAGGGTAGATTCTGAGATAAAATTGGTCCCTACTCTACAGTCTGGGAGGCTAAATTTTGACAATCAGAAAGTCAGTGAGCAAAAACACCTGGGGCCTATAAGAGGAAAGGAAAAAATATAACAGAGAACTTATTTTATGCCAGGCTTTATGCTAGATGCTTTGCAAACATTTTGCTATTTAATCCTTACAATTGTGTTATCAGCCCAGTTTATATATAAGGAAATGTAAGCTATTTGAGATGAAGCAACTTTGCCCCATTTCACGCAACTTGTGCAGGGAAGAGCTGGGCGTTTGTCCTGGGTCCTCGGGGTTACACCAGGCTGATTTTCTGCACCTTACATCTGGAGAGTGTTTTGCAGTTTACAAGATAGTTTTCTGTGTGTTTTCCTAATCTATTTGGTGAATGGGTTACGGGTGATAGTCTGATGTGGATGGGCAGGCTCCTGACTCAGGGCTGGGAGCATAGAGCATCCTGCTTTGTGAGCATGAAAAGGGTGATTGCATCAGCGCTGATACCTTTCTTTCCTTCAACGATCATCCTTCCCTCCAAAACTTAGAATGGGGAGAAGATGGACGTGTACTTACAATGGAGGCTCGGCTGGGGAGGCATGTAATTGAGCAGAATGGGACACTTACTCGTACTGGAATGACAGGGCAGTAAGAGCAAACACTACTGTTCACGGAGGGCCTGCTGTGTGCCAGGCTCCACGGCAGGAGCTGTGATGTCACTTACTCCTCTCAGCAGCCGTTCCTAAGAGCGACAAACTGAGGCCAGGACAAGTGCGGGACCACGAAGGAAATGGAAAGAGGGGCTCAGCAGCAATAGGACCGTACCTTTCTCACACTATTTCATTTCTCCTTGAACCTGGTATTATGTCTTAAATTCCCATCATCCAAATGCCTTTTCTAACATGCTCGTGAAGTTGCTTTTATTGAGATGTTATTGACATACAACATTACATTCATTTCAAGTGTACAGCATAATGATTCAATGTTTGTATATTTTGTGAAATGATCATCCCAATAACTCTCATCACTATCGGTCACTGTGCAGGGCCACAAATGTTTTTTCTTCTTTTCTTATGATGAGAACTTTCAACAAACACTCCTACAGCGACTTGCGAATATACAGTAGAGTATTGTTAACTGTAGTCGCCATGCTGTACGTTACATCCCAGGACTAATTTTATAACTGAAAGTGTATATTTTTCACTGCCTTCACCCATTTCACGCATCCCCCACTTCCACCCCCTCTTCTGGTAACCACCCATCTGTTTTCCACATATGAGTTTTTTGAGGATAGAGATGGAATCTTTTGCTTCTTTGCATCACCTATAGTGTGTGCCATAGTGCTTTGCATGTAGAAGGAGCACCATAAAGAGTTCCTGATTTTATTTGGAAACAACACTTATAAGTCCAAAGACTGTGCTTCTGTTTAGTCTTTTAATGCCAAAGCTAACTTTTCAGTGAAGAACACTCTCTTTGATTACAGCCCTTGGCACGTGGAGGTTAATTCACTGAGCCTTGTTCCCGGACCAAGGGCATGTTGATTGAGTTCCCTGTTCCCATCAAGAAATCCTTGAATATTGGCCTTCAGATCAAACACAAAAACAAAGCCACAACACACACCTTTGACCATTGATGTTCACATAATGTGAAAATTTTTGGTCTCTTGAAGCTACACAAAGTAGCTTTTGCCACTTATTTGAGTCCGATGGTCCCTAACCTTTATGGAAACACCATGACTGGTTTAAAATCAGAATTGGGCATAGGGTGGATGTATTTCAGGAACTCTAAAAAGGGCAAAATATCTCTCTACTCATCTCAGTCAATGAGTACCTGTCTTTGACATGTTGCAATTTTACTTATGGAGTCCAAATTATGAGAGTTAATACTGTTTTGTCAAAACCTTGTATGGCATTCCTCTGATTAGGACTGTGCATGGTGATTTATTTTCAGCAACGGTACATGGCATGATGGGCCATCATTATTCAACATCTCATTTGAGCCCTGGCAGATCACTCGGAGCTATTATGCTATAAGCGAGCACTTAGCATATTGAATGTGCTTTACCAACAGTTGATATTCTTCATCACTACAAAATAAGTGTAACTGCGTAAAGATTTTGAACACAAAAGCATTTCTAACTTTTTCTTTCCCTTTTCCTTCGGTATTTATTTAATCTCCTGGCGTCAGTTTCATTCAGTGGTGGAAAGATTATCTATTTTCCTTCAGTGTTAGAAGTTTTACTTAAATATGTCTTTAAGAGGGGGGAAGGTAAAGGGAAGGCACTTTATGTCCCTAAGGTGGTTTCCCTCCTATCTGGGGCTGGTTTCCGTGCAGGGAAATGTCAGGCAGAGGGATGCGCTATGACCTCCCAGGGATGCAGGGCTCACTGTGTGTGACCTTGGGCCAGTCACTCAGCCGCTGGGGGTTTCCAAATTTGTAAAATCAGCACAATGATACAATAACATTATTCTAATACTATCCAAGAGATGAATATATATATCTAATATTACCTACTAGATATGGCACATCATTTTGAAATCTATAAAGAACAATGCAAACACAGGGGTATCTCTTTCCATTCACCTTCCTCTCCACGTTCTGCTCCTTTAGAATATTTCTGAGATTGAATTTTAGCTTCTTTAAGTCTTTGGGACATCCCTTTGCTGGCCTCCTGAGACCACCCTGAGGCATATGTGTCTTTGCTCTACTGCACATTCCTGCCTCTAACCCTCTGCTCTCGGGACCTGTGGATTAACGTTTGCTCTGTTCCTACTCCTCTGGCCTCTTCTCCTCGTCTCTGGTCCCCCCCTGCTGCTCTGTCCCCCCTGCACACTGTTGTCTGCCTCTTTGCCTCTTCCACGTCTCATCCACCTATTCCTTCCTGCCCTCAGCCTCTGCCTTGCAAGTACCAAAAATATCTAAAATTCTAAAATTATTCTATTCTCCTCCATGGATGCACTTCATCTGCTTATTATTGTGGCGTTAGTGCTCCTGCACCCGTCCCCAGCGGCAGGCTCCTCTGCTCCGATGGTGTGCCTAGTCCCGGCTACACTTCCATCTACCTCCCAGAGTCAGCTCGGGAGCTGCCACCCGGCCTCCTGCACATCCCTGGGGATCACTCGCTGGCACCGCCAGCTACCCACACCCAAGCTGAGCTGTGCTGCTTCTTTTCCAAAACCTGATCCCAAAGACCAAAACCTGAGGGGACCCCTCTCCTTCCCCACCTCCTAGAGGTATTTTGTCAGCCACTCCTGGAATGTTTGTTCACAGGTCTGTGTATGGCCCTCCAGACACCTGCCGGGACACTGTTCAGACCCACCCCGTCCCTTGATGAGATAGTGTCCCTGTGCTGTCTGGTCCCAGACTTGCTTCACTATAACATGCCCTCCTCAGCTCCTGCCTGAGCCAGTATTACCAACACACAGCTCTGATCCACTCCACCCCCTGCTGGAGGGCCTGCGACAGCTTCCAGGGGCAGAGCTCCATACACAGCCAGGGCCCACCAGCTCGCGGGGGTGCAGGGGAGAAAGTGCGTGTGCTTGATATCTGCCCCTTTTGTCTTGGGATAGGGACCAGAGCTTTTTGTCATACCATCAGAGTGCTCTGAGATCCCCTGAGATGGAGTCACTGGTCTGTAGGACTGACCTCCAGCTTCTTGCCATAGACTAACTAGAAGGTCCTCCTTGGCATGGCCCTGTCACATCTCCAGAAGATCCAGTCAGGGTGTAACTCCTGGATCACAGGAGGGTGGTGGTTGTCCAAAGACCCCTTTGACCTTTGACTAACTTTGTCTCTTATGAAATTTGATTAAGTATTCCTTGCGAGGTGACTACTTTGTTGTTACCTAAGAGGGACTGAGCTCTCAGAAGTCTTATAGACCACAGAATGGTGCTTAATTCATGTAATTAAGTAAACATGATACCACCCTGCCCCCCCCCCCCCACGTGCTTTGGAGAAAGGAAAGGTGGACGTTCTGGGACAGGTGCAGGGGCATCCTCATCAGTGTGAACTACTGGGATTCATGGACTCAGGGGCTTGCCGGAGGGCTGGATTTGTCCTGTAGGTGGCTTACCCTGGAGATAGGGAAGCCCTCTGGTGGCCAGGACCGGTGGTTGCGACCCTGCCTCTCAGCCACTAGATGCTACTTTCCTTGCCTGTTGAGGACACCTGTGGACTTGCTGTTATTGCTGTGCAGGATAAGTGTGCCTCTGTGTGTGTGTGTGTGTGTGTGTGTGTGTGTGTGTGTGTGTGTGTGTGTGTGTGTGTGTGTGTGTGTGTGTGTGTGTGTAGCAAGCAGAACAGCATGCTTATATGTTGCATAGCCCTTTGTGGCATATGGGGCAGTCATAGTTACAATGTTACACACTGATCCTCCTAACAGCCCCTTGCTGTGGGCTGGGATAATTACCACCCCTTTATACAAAAAAAGGAATGGAGAATAAGTGAGATTATGACTTACCTGAGGCCACACACCTTCTAAGTGGGCCAGTTGGGACTTGGTGTCCTGTCTTCTGGCTCTAAATCCAGTGTGGCCTGTAATGAGTTTCTCAAGAATTACCTACTGCTCCAATTCATGTAACCAATGAGTGTCTGGGCTTCAGATGCTTTCCTCTAGTAGGCAAACCATGGTATTCCAAAGTGGTTACAGCAAGTGTTAAATGTTTAGCTCTTGAGTAATATCTGAATGTGCCTCAGTGTTGAACTAAAGGGCTCTGTTAAAATGAAGTTAGACAAATGAGCAACTTAGGGGAGGCATGAGATAGTTCATTCTCCTGTGGTGCTGCAGTATGACAATGTGACATTACAGGGAGTCGGCGGCAGTAGGGGTGGAGCTCTGACATGTGCCTTCACTCCCACTCCATGCATGGTTCTCTTCCCTACTTTCCTTTGCCATAACTGTTGTCAACTGCCAGCCATTGAGTTAGCCGGGGGCATCATCAGGTGACCCTGCAAATGGAGGACTGTCCTTTATCCAGTGGACAGTTACTAAGGGAGTAGAAGAGAAGCCGTGGTCCCTGGGGTAAGGAAGTCTGATGGTCCAGGCTCTCCAAAAGGGCAGCTTTCAGACTCAGGAGTGGATGTTGACATCAAACAGCATCAATACTGACTTCTTTCCTGTCATAACATGTTTAGCTTCTGTCAGTAAATAGCATGAACATTCAAACTATTCACTGGGAACTGTGGAGCATGACTATTACATATAAAGAATCAATTAAAGAGAATTCTCCAATATCAGCCGCATCCGTAACATGATGGCATTGATAGATCTGATTTAGATGTACTCCCGACTCTATTTCAAACATGATTCGAGTCCAATGCTGACATAATCTTTCCGTGTCCTTTCCCAGGCAACTAATGAATCCCCAAGAACTTCCTTAAAATGTGTGATTGCCATCTGTCTGCTTGCTCTACAACCACAGTGTAGCCATTTTCATGCATTCTGATTTATCTTCAGTGTTATTAGCAGCTACAGCATGTCCTTTAAATAGGGTTGCATGATTCTAATGTTTGGGTGGGTAGCTTTTCTGCACTGCCGTCTTTGATAGGAGACCATAGAAAGTTTCATTTATTTAAGATAATTTGCATAGCTGACAGGAAGCTAGGTGGCTTCATGTCAGATCTGATGGACGCAGCGACTCTAAAAAGGTAATAAGAAGAACATTCTTTCAAGGCTGTCTGTAATCAACACTGCACCTGAAAAACCAGACTACATTTTCTGAACAGCATTAAATTCTGACAGCTTGTAAAAGTCACACCCATTTGTTCTTGCCTCACATCAAGATTTAGTGGAAGGTTTACTTCAACCATCACATTGAGCTGATAAAGTAAGAGAGGGCGAGAAAGGAAAACATGTTCACTATTTTTATAGCTCTAAAGTTAATGGCTTAAAAAATGTGTGCACCCACTTTTTTTTTTTTTGCATGGTTCATGGGAAAAACAGTGCCTCAAGTTATACTAATGTTGTCATGGTGATTCTATGAAGACTCTTTTCTTCTCATGGGTATAGACCTACCCACAGGCACCACAGAGGCAGCCTGAGACCATTGTTCCAGGAGCTCCTGGCCTCCAGGGATACGCCCTGGTGGTGTCTGCACACTGGCAGAATTGTCAGCCACTGCACCACGGGCTTTCCCACCAGAGAATTCAACTCCAGAATGGATAAACTCAGGGCTTTTGCAAAAGGGAGTAGGGATGGAACCAAATACAAGGGGTAGGTAGACGTGGAGAGAGAAGATCGAGAAAAGTGTTGACTCCAAACAGAATGTCTTAAGAAGCTGATGTGGAACCTAACAAGTCTACTAAAGGTTTTATTTTCTTGAATCATTAGGTTCTCAACCCACTTTACAACGAGTGCTTTTGTGTGAAGGACATGTGACGACACATTTGCCTAGTCATTGGTGGCCTCCTTTGGTGTCCTCATATATTAGAAAAGGCATGTGGTTGCTCTATGCCCAGAAGAGCCATGGGCAGCACCCCTGTCTGACGGGACTGCAGGAGGGTGGATGCAGCTCCCTGCACGTGCCATGTGGACGGGCCTTCCCAGGCCCCAGCTTCTTCTGGGGCTGTACGGGGAGCTGAGGATGTCGACTGGCTTTCAGAAACGTTCCTTATGGAAATCCTTCTACCATCACCACTCTCAGAAGTCCGGGAGGTTTTCTTTTTTTTTCTTCTTCTTCTCCCAAGAACTGTGACTTTTTGCTTAAGATTGAAGTGGAGGTGACATTATTAATATTTTGGAATTAAAAGAAATTTTAATGGTCGTAAGTATAAATTCTAAAAGAAAATGATGAACTACTTCCTCCAAAATAAAGTGAAGAGAATATTTACTTTCCACAAGCACAGCCAAAAGGAGAGTAAGACCCTCGCCTCCTCCCACCTCCATGTACCCGTTAATCGTAGAATTCACAGCGGCTTTTCCCAGCGGATTGCGGACTTCAGAGACTGTGCAGCAGCTTGTGGAGCCTTAATGGTTCCTGAATCTGACAGTCTTGCAACCTGAATTCAAATGGTTAGATACAGGTGACCCTTGGCCAGGTGATGGGGGGTGGGGGGCTCTGATTTCATAGATTCGTATAAACAAGTTGCTTATAAAATGTGGAAAAGAGTTGTGGTCCTGTCAGTGCTTCCAACAAAAGACCTGCGGCAGTTGGGAGAACCAAGTGAAGCCGAGTTTAATGTTCCCATTAAAATGTTTGAAATTTTTATTCACGTAAGAAAAATGCCTTTGCTGAAAGATAGTTTGAGGCAATAAACAACAATATGGAGACAACTCTGAATTTAAAGCAGGTTTTAAAAGAGACTACTTTCCACAGGCAAGTATGCCAGCATCCAGGGAGAACCCCCCGAGAGCTCAATTTAAAATTTACAAAAGTACACTGGGTTTCAAGTTCCTGAATTCAGCCAGTGGGGAAAGCCGATCTTGAGGGAGGAGATGTGAGCATGGAATAATAGACATCCTGTAGCGTGACTAAAATCTCTCAAGTGATAGAGGCACTCGGTCTTATCTAAAGATCCTAGAGGCAATGCAGAAGTGTGGGAAAGCATGAGGGGCAGCCTGTCATGTGAGGTGTGCGTAGGGAGAGGCCACGAAGAACCTAGCAGAAAGAAGACACCAGACACGGAGGTGCAGCGAGACCTGGGGCTCAGAAACACGGGCCCGTGGGCTGTGGACGTCAGTGACTGTGCAGAAAGGCCCAAGAGTAGGACTAGAATGTTGGAATCAAGGCGTGAGAAAAGGAAACAGAGGGGAAAAGAATTATCTTGTCCTGATAGAAGAGAGAAGGCTCTCAACTAAAGGACCCTTTTCAACATCACAGTGCACATGAGGAGCTGTCCAGCAAGACCGTGCGCGCTAGGGGCCCTCAGCAAGTCAATGGCATCGATGTAAGACATATTTTTGGCAATTGAAGTGTACAAAAATAGGACGTTTGTGCTATGCTTTAGCTTACTTCTAAAGAACTAGTTGGAGAAAAGGTCAGCCCTGCCAGAGAAACTCAATGGTGATTCCACTTAGTTGGGGGAAAAAAACAAACAAACCCAAATACTATTCTTTGCCTTCAAATGTGAGCAGTGACCCTGAGAGATGGGGTGCCCTGATTGCAGAGGTGAATGGAATGGAACAACAGTCTTCAAAAGTGACTGAAAAGTTGGGAGTTTTGGAACAGAAATGTCAGTTTAAATCATGGCAAGGGAAGTTGTGGTTAGCAACTGTCGGTAACATATTATTTAGAGGACAAGAGAGCAACTAATAAAGGGAAGGGTGAAAAAAAGCAGCCCATGAAGTCATCTGAATGTGATTGATAACTAAGAAATATTTCAGTGATGGAGAGTAAATGGCATTGTCTTTTGATAAAAGGGAATCGGATATAATCTTGGTGGCTAGGAAGACTGTCTTTGAGTAAACTAACCCAAATCCTGATTTACAGAGCCCAAGTAGATAATTCTCTCTATCTCCAATGAGTTTACGAGAAATTGTATGGCTGTCTGGGAATATGGTCGGTAGTCAGTTGCAACAGCACATAGGGAAGAGTGGAAATGAACAGGTCAGAGATGCAGGGACATTAATAATGATATGGTTTAAGGAAGAGAAGTAAAATATTAAAAACTACTATCTCCAATACTGTTGGAATTAATTTCTGAGAGGCTGCTCACAAAGGCCTAGCTGCCGATTCAAAGACCCCGTCTGGGTCCGCCTCCTGCCCAGCTTCTGAAAGGCATTCAGGTTGCCACACAACAAATGCAGGCATCTTTCCATCTCTCCCACCCGTCTCTCTTCTCACTCTCCTTGGATGACTGATGCCCTCTGGAGACCTTTCCTTTCAACTTTCTGTCTCTATTCCTCTCCAGATAGCTACACTGGTAGTCCTTGTGACCTCCATGCCAGGGTTTGACCACATCTTCGATCACTCATTGACACGTACTTGTGGAGGGCCTAAAACTCTAGAGGAAGTGCTCAGCACTGAGATGCTGTATTTGGAGTATAACAAGGAGTTGGTTAAGCAAGGAGGTGTGGGAGGGACAGACATCTGAAAACCTGGAGGCCTGGGCAGCTATGCTGCAGGCGGTGGGGTCTGCCTGGAGCATGGGGTGGGGGTGGAAGGGGGCAGAGGTGGAGAGTTAGGTAGGGATGAACTCACACAGAGCCCTGCTTGCTGTTGTAAGGAACTTGGATTTTGTCATGAGGGCTATCAGGAATTGTTGAGGGGTTTCCAGAAGAGCTATGATGTGTTTAGGTTTGCCTCTTAAAAGCATTACTTTGGTGGCAGAGAGGAAAATGGCATGAAAGGGGTCAGAGTGGAAGCCAGGGGACCAGTTAGACAGCCACCGCAGGTCTCCAGTGAGAGGTGTCAGAAGCCTGGCTAAGGTGCTGGCCATGTGGACGTAAGTGGTACTTAGGAGAGTGAACTGGAAGAGATCTGGGATCAACTGGATGTAGGAATGGCAAGGGAGGTGGAGGGTCTAGAGTGACTGTCAGAATTCAGGCAGGGGAATTTGAGAATTTGGTGGACACTTCTCATCCAGGAAAGGAAAATGTAAAGAAGGTGAACATTGAAGAACAGGATGAGGAGTTGAGGCCAGCCTCAATCTCTCTCTCTCTCTCTCTCCCCTCTCTCCCCCTGGTGTGACATCTCAGAAGGAACTGTACAACACATAGTATAAATGTGGTGTATGAAAGATCACTGATGGAACATAATTCTTGTCTTTGAACCAAAATAATAATTCTACAAACATTCTCTCTCACATATTCATGAGCAAGTGTGCACACACACACGTGCACACACACACACACACACACACACACACACTTGTTTGGGAAGAAATAAGAGTTGGATTCAGTTACCGTTTCAATGACATGCCCTTGAGAAAAGTCATTTTTTCATGGATCTTCCATACACCATCTGGGATGCCCACACACTTCCTCGAGTGTGGAGATGCTCTGTGTGACGTTGGCACTTTTTTAGAGTGAGTAATTTTGTAGGTCTGCTGTTTACATCAACGGTTTTGCTGTCCTAGGCTCAAAGAACTTTGGGTACAGAATGTCTTATCAAGTTACTGTTCTTAAAAGGCTTGACATCACATCAGTTCCTTCTGGAAGGAGAGCCTTCAAGATGGGGAGTTCAGTTGAAATTATTTTAGCTGGCTAACTTTTTGTATTTTGGTAAGCCTCCATTAACACATTTTGGATTCCCATGAACCCATACATTTATGTCCTCACAGTTCTGTATTTTAATGAGGTCTCCACTGACTTATTATCCTTTCCATTGAATTATTTTTATTGTCAGTCACTTCTTAAATGGCTTCCAGACATGTCACACTCCTGCTGGTTAGCCCTGGATGTGCCCCAGTTTGTGGGTGTCTCTTGCCTCCCTCCTGTGCTGTGGCTTCTAGAACCGGGTGGTGCCCAGGGTGGGCCTGGCCAGCTCAGGCCAGAATGGACTCCCTTCTTCTCTCGTGAATATTACATTCCAACCATTGAGCTCCGAGGTGGGTTTGTTTGCACTGTTGTCTCATCTTGAGCATGAAGTTGACTAGAACTGCAGGATCTTTTCAGAGATGTTGCTTCTTACTCACATCTTCCCCAACCAGATGAATTTTGATTCCAGGAACTAGACTTTGCACTCATCTGTAGACTTGGTGTATGGTTCCAACCTGTGGTTTATAAAAACAGCAAAATATAAAACATAAGGCACAATAATAAATACAACTAAGCTTATAATTTATTATATTAAATCATACCCAATATTTAGCATATTATATACCGAACATTATGTATTAAAAATAAATATAAAAATATAAAAATAGATTCAAAACGAAAGTAATACAGACTCCAACACACATGTACATATGTGTAATATGTGTAATATGCATGTGTGCATGCACATACACTTGGCAGCAGGCAGAGTTTGGTGAGAAGGGGACTGGGACATTTTGCTCTGGGTAAGGAGGCCACTGAGACACTGATTTGAAGCAGGAACCTTACCGGGCCATGTGCTGCTTAGAGCCCAACCCTGTGGTACTGAGTAACTGGTGAGCACAGGTTGCCTAGAGAGGGAGGTGGCAAGTTGAAGGGGCAGGGAGGAAGGGGGCACTTGGGAAGGGTGAGTGTGAGATGCAGGAGCCCAAAGCAAAGATGAAGGTTTTGCAGAAGTCCCAGCGTCTGGTTCAGACTCAACCACAGACTCATCCTGGGACATCCCACAAGTCACCTAACCCCTGCCTCCCATGTCCCTTACTGGTAAAATGGAAAGACATGAGCATGGCTTTGAGGGTAAGAGATGCACTGTGCAAATTGCCAAGCACTCAGCAGTGCCCATGGCAATGGGGTGGCCAAGGGCCAAGAGCCAGTGCCCTGCAGTTATACAGCTTGGGTGGGTGTAAGTCCACTTACCAGCTGCATGACTTTGGGAAGCACTTGACCTCCCTACACTTCATTTGCTCATCTGTACAATGGAGTGACCAGGGTGCTTCCATTGCTGTGTTCTGAGGAGGCTAAAACAATGAGACAATGCCACATGCAATGTCAGTGCGGGAAAAATTTTAGCTATCACCAATAAGTGATAGAGATCCAGATTTTCCTACTTCCAGTATTGCTTCTGACCTTTCCCAAGCCTACAGGATGTTTCTATTTATATTTATTTATTTTAGAGGGAAAGAGGGTGTGAGGGGGTAGGGGTGGGGGAGGGGCAGAGAGAGAAGGAGAGAGAGAATCTTAAGCAGGCTCCACGCCCAGCATGAGCCTGACTCAGGACTCGATCCCACGACCCTGAGATCATGACCTGAGTCAAAATCAAGAGTCGGACACTTAACTGACTGAGCCCCCCAGATGTCCCAGCTATAGGATGTTTTTGACTTATAGAAACTTCTTATACTGTTTTAGATTTTTTTTTTGGTCCACTTGAACAAAAACATGGCTGTGGTAGATTTTTAAGTTGGAACAACACATCAGTCTAAAAAGGCAACTTACAGAGCAAAGACTCAATCGTTCCCCTGGCCACATCCCTAAAAATCATTTTGTAGAAGATCCTACAAATAAATCCAAGTGTATTGTGAGTGAGAAAATTGAGTTGATAGGCTGTGTTGCCCTCAGTTGTCTTCTGGAGAGGAAAGGGGTTTCGTGAGGCCGCAGAGTTCTCCAGGAGAGACCCAGGCCCTGCGCCCTGGCACTGGACCCCCCTCAGCAGGCCCCCTTTGTCTCCTGTGGAGGTGAATTGCTGTCAGGAGCCCAAATTCCACCAAGCAGGAAACAGCAGCCGGTGCTCGCTGTCAACTTGAGGGATCTCTTGGGCTCACGCTGGCTGTGTGGCTCAGCCCTGCACCGGGGACACTTTGGGGAGGAATCTCCACATTGCCTATGATCCTGCTGCTGTGGTCACAGAGGCTTCGGAAGGTGGTGCCATCAGTGGTTTTAATTTCTCCCTGTTGCAGTAGTTTAGTTTTGAAGCTCAGCCATGGGTGCTTGGGGACAGGCTTCACATTTTGTGTGTCTTGGCAGCAGGCAGAGTTTGGTGAGAAGGGGACTGGGACGTTTTGGTGTCCCAGTGTGCCACCAAAGGGCTCTCACGTCATGCCATGTCCAAAGCCTGATTGTACTGGGGGTAGCTGTCTGGGGGATTAGGCTGGGCTGTTGAATCACAGTGGAGAGGGATCTGGCTTGGGGCCCGAGACGTCACCTTTCACTCACTATCAAACACTTGTGCAGTGTCTGTTATGCACCGGATGACAAACTCTGGGGGCAATATAATAACAAATAAGACCTTCTTCCTTCACTCAAGTCACTTATGTTCTGTTCTGGTGGGACAGAGGGATAGATAAACCAAAAGCAATAGCGGAGTTCAGTCCAGGTGCTCTGGGTCCTCAGAGGAGGCTTGGGGCCAAAGTAAGTTCAAGACTAGAGCTTCTGTGGGAAAGGAGAGTAGGGAGGGAGCCCCGGCAGGGTGCAGACTGTGCTCGCAGCCCTGGGCGGGTAGAGAACATGGTGCACTGGGACGAGTTGGAGCGTTCTGTGTGTCTGAGCATAGATCTCACACGGTGGGGGGTGGTGAGCTACAAGCCTGGAGAGAGCGGAAGGATCTTATCATCGCGGCTTTTGAAAGTGAGTCGAGAATGTTTTATTCTGTGGGGTGATGTGGATGCATTGAAGGGTTTTAATCAGGGATAAAATGATCAGACATTTGCAAGGCTCCCTTCCAGAATTCACTCAAGAGACCGAATTACAGATCTGAAGATTGCTTGATGAGTAGAAAATTAGAGCCAAGGAGAAGAATGATGTGGAGAAACACTCCTAAACAAGTAGGCTGGCTGGAGGGGTTGCGTCTCCATGGCCAGTCATGGGATGCACTGCCCAAAGAGTAGAGGTGGCCATGCGAAGCCCTTCCAGCTGTGGAGAGCAGCCTCCTTTCTGGGGAATTCCTGCTTCCAAGGCCTGTGTCACTATTGCTTCCTGGCTCTCTGTTCCCAAGATTTGTGCCTATTTCATATCCATCTCTTGTTAGATTGGCATTTTCCCAATGAGCTCTCAGGCTCCATCATTAGCAATACACCCAAATTCTGTTTCTTTGGGTGGGTTACCATGAGAATGATGGGAAAAACTCCTGTTGGCTCATTTGGGGATGGACCCTGTTTGCAGCTAGCAGCTCCCAGTGCACCATAGATTAGACCCTGTAGGTTAGTGATAAGAACCAAAAAAGAATGAATGAATGAATGAATGAGTGAAACCTGATTGGATGGGAAGCAGCACGGGGGTGAAACACTTGAAATGTGAAGTAGGGGTACTTAGGTTTGATTTCTCTTCTTCTGTTTACTGTTTGACTTTGGGTGAATGATGACATTTATCGGGGCTTTAGTTTTCATGTGTAGAATATAGTTAATGGGGCTGTCCTCATACAGTTGCTGATAAGACTGGATGACTTAATGTCTTGGAAATCCTTTGTAAACTGTTGCTTTATAGCATAAAAATAAAGCATGCATTAAAGTGCTTATATTTTTACAAAAATAAATTTACCAATATATTTTGCATTTAATCTTCAGAATAATTCTTTTTCGTACATAAGAAAACTGAGACTCCAGAAGGTGAGCTGCCTTGCTCATGACCCAGGAGCCATGAAGGTGGACACAGAATGGGCTTCTAGACCCGGGCTCTCACTTCTACACCATTCTGCTGCACCATTCAGCTTCTTAATGCAAACCAGAGGCTCATTTAACTGGCTACCACCACTAAATCAAGAACTCTGTGTACTTTTCTCCCTTGGAATTGGAAGTGCAGACACTTAATTATAACTTTTGATTGCTTGAAATTATAGGGCTGTAGAGTTACTAGCACATGTTTCTGAGGAAAATTGTATTCTAAGCCCTGAAATAATCATCTCTGTTTTTTCATATCCAAGATGGACACAGGGAATTTGGCACCATTCGTCATAAACTCACAGTGTTTCCTGGGATGACTTGCAAGCTTTGAAACTAACTCTTATGGACATAGGCAGTGGATTGTACGTACATATTTCACATTTGATTGAAAGCTCCATGAAGCAAGACCAGTGGCATCCTGTTCAGTGCTGTATTCCACAACCCGGCACACAAAATATATTCTGGATAAATGAATGAATAAGATACATTGTCCTTTACTATATCACTTCCAGTGAGAATGTGCCTGCCTAGGGATACCCCTTTTATTTTATGACAGACACTCTATTAATTTGCTAGGGCCGCCATAACAAAGTGCCACAAACCGGCAACCCCAAACAATAGCAATTCATTGTCTCAGCTCTGGAGGTAGAAAGTCCAAGATCAAGGTGCCAGTAGGGTTGGTTCCTTCTGAGTCTGTGAAGAAGAAGAAGAATCTGTTCCATGCCTCTCTCCTCGCTTCTGGTGGCTTGTTGGCAGTCTTTGGCATTCCTTTCTGCCAGAAGCATCACCTTTATCTCTGCCTTCATCTTCATGGGGCATTCCCCTCTGTGTCCAGATTCCCCTTCTTATAAGGACACTATTCATATTGGAATACGACCACCCTGAAGATTTCATTTTAACTGGACTACCTCTGCAAAGACCCTCTAGCCAAATAAGGTCACACTGTGAGGTACTCGGGGTTAAGACCCAATATATCTTATTCAACCTCTAATAGCTATCATGTTTTCTTATTTTATTTTGTTTTCTATAATTTTGTGAATCCTGGAAATGGATATAAAGTATGTCATTGGGAACCCCCCAAAAATTGACAAGGTAGAGAAAGACTACAGAAGATTGATAAAAAGATCAATAATACTATCCTTATCTCCATTCATAGGATAAACAGAGCAGACCCAATGTAGGATATGGGGTGGGGTCTTACCACAGTCTGTGACAGCTTCCTGCTGATATGGCCTGTTCCTTGGCCTTCAATATTCACGTCAGCCTGTGATATTGATCCCTGTCCAGATGACCACCTGGGCTGCACCCCAGCCAGTCCCCAGGAGGCACATCTAGAAGATCCACCCCTCTTTTCTGCCTCCTCCTGTAGAGATGTTTCTGGAAGGAATGCAGAGCCCTTTGCTATTTTTATTTTGAAAATAGAAAATAAAATCTTTCCCTACACCTGGTAGGTTTTGCTCTCTTGTTAGAGTGAAACAGATCACTGTCTACCTTGTGGAACAAGTGCTCTTCTCTCATAAATGGCAGACATAAGTTCAATGGCATCAGATCAATACCAATTTCATATTTAGGCCTGGGGATTATTCCCCGGCAAGGCAGGATGGGGCAAGGCATTCTGTCTGCCATTAGAATTGTTGACATATATCTCACATGGGAGGCAAGAGGGCCAAATGTTTCCCTAGACAGCATCTTTAGGGTGCTGGGCTGATCTGTCTGTCAAAAGAGAAAATACTAAGGTTGCATCCATGAAAAGGAATTCTTTCTGCACAGATTTTTATCAGCCATAGATTTTCATTCTGGAGCTCTACCACATGAAAAGGGAGAAGCTAAAATCACTAGAGGCAGCAAACCAACTAAGGATAGGTGAGCAGACTCTGAGTGTGTCTTGTTTCGTGAGTGTTGGTTGGGCTGTCCCCAAGACTGCTCTGAGGAAGAGGCCCTGGGTGCAGCACAAAATGAACTTAGGGTTTACGGAAGAGGAATATGCAGTAGTTAAGGGATACATTTTTACCAAATCACATTTCCACCTGGCATTTCTGCAAAGTTCTTCTATATAAACAACTTTGGATATTTTTCAACAGAGCTCTGAGATAACAGGCAACTATACCTAAAATGAAATGAATTAAATTTTTTTTAGGCATGTAGATAGAAAATTGCTTTTTCTCTCAGACTGGCATTGGCCAAGCTCTGCTTCTGTTTACGAACTAGTTACCAGGCAGGACTGGGTGTTATGAGGCAGGCCAGATGGGAGGGTCCAGTTGGGGCCCAGGGTGTGTTGAGAAGTGGCAGCCTCCTGAGGGATTGTTGTGTGCTGGAGGGGAGCCTGAGGAGCCTGAAGTCGGCTCTCAAGGGAGGCTTCTACTCCATCAGGCAGAGGTCAATTCAAAGAGCCTCAATCAAGTTGAACCTTATGAATATGACTTTCTGTATGTCAACACAGTTGATTATCAACAATTTTATAAGCTTTGTCCCCATCCCTACCCCACCCCAGCCCCAATTAGGAATTATAGTTAATGCACTAGTGTCCTAAAGTCCCAAAACCAAGCTATAGCACTCTCTCTCTCTCTGTCTCTTGAGAGATTTATTTTAAGGAATGGATCATGTGGTTATGGAAACTGAGAGTTCCACAATATGCTATCTGCAAGCCAGAGACCCAGGAAAGCTGGTAGTAGAAGTCCTAGACCATGGGCAGGAGAAGACCAATGTCCAGCTCAAGAAGTCAGGCAGAGAGAGCAAATTTTCCCTCCTCTGTTCTGGTTCTATTCAGGCCTTCAACATATTGGACGATATACACCTTCACTGGGGAGGGCAATCTTCTTTACTCAGTCTATGGATTCAGATGTCCATCTCATTTGGAAACACCCTCACAGATACACCTAGAAATAATGTTTAACCAAATATCTGGTACTCTACAATCCAATCAAGTTGACACAAAATTAATATCACACCATAGAAGAGGTGTGCTCTGCTGGTGACAATCAACTTCGCTGGTCCGCTGTCCACAGCTGCCCCTCCTCTCTGACCCCAGTAGCAGTTAATCAGCAGCTTTTCACAGGTAAGGGTACAGAGCAATTTTTCAAATTGCTAAATCCCAGGAAAAGATTCCTAAGAATATCTAGTTATCCAAAGACTCCCAAAGTGCATCATACCTTGTTTATCATGTTTGCTTCCAATCAGAATTCCCAGTTTCCCCCAAATTCCCATTTATAATTTAGTTGATCTAAAAATAAAACCATTATAGCAAGAATTAGTCATGAGTACTAAAATGAGAACGATTACCTTAATTTCCTTGATGATATTTGCTGTATGTTATGGTCAAGACGACAGAACCTATAGTCAGCCTGCCTGGATTTGAATCCTGGGTTTTGCATTTACTACTTGTATGACCTTCTGCAAGTTATTTAACTTCTCTCTGCTTCAATTTCCTCACCTGTGGACTTCTCTGATGATCTTTGCCTGGAGGTACTTGGAAGAAAGGATCTCCATCAATGACATCTTGCCTATTCCTGTGCCTAATGCCCAAAACTGACTTTCTAGAAGAACATGGGTATTCTGCTAAACTGAAGCACACTGAGTGTCTACCTTGTGGGTACATATATCTTCATCACCCATGCCTACCAGTTGCCATCCCTGCTCTCTAAATGGGACAACCGCAGCTCATAGAACTCAAGTGTTTCACAGAGTGTTGGAGCTGGTTTGCAGCAGACCTGAGGTCCAGATCTGGTGCTAGGATTCCAGATCCAATGCTCTACTCACCACACCAGCACCAGACATCCACTTATGATGGCAGGTGGCCGGGCACTTGGACACTTACAGATGGTGTCATGGCCCAGGACAGAGGGAGGAGCCTGAGCTCTGGTGGGTGTCCCCCTGGTTCCATGATTTGGGGCAGCTAGCAGTTCAGTCTTTGTGAGTCTCAGATATGTTAGACAGTCTACTAATCTCCTCTAAAAGTATACGTATTAAGAAAGCAGCACCAGTGGAAATTTTGTACTAAAATTTGTATCAGTGACTTACCGTAGAAGCACATGGATTGTTATAGGCATTCCCTCATGAGTCTTTGCAGATTTTTCCTTTTCTTCAGCATCTCTGGCGCCTTCCCTACTCCCACCATGCACTGACATTGTGATGAGCTTTGAGACATTTGGAATGAGGCCTTTGAGTATGAAATTAAATGTCAACCTGTTTGAGTTGCCTCCAAATTTCCCCAGGAAACCTATGCTGGCATTTAATTTCTGATTAATATTATCTTCTCTGAAAATTTTAAACCCAATATGCTTTTCTTAAAAGTTTTTTTTTTTTTAAGATACCTGGAAAATTCATGCTTGAGAACTTACTATACAACCACACGAGGCGTGGCCATGTGCACACGTGCTGGGTCCATATGTGCTCTCAGTCTGGTCCGTCCATGTCAGCCAATTAAATGTCTACTAGTGCTCACGACCCTCCCTTTTATGTACCATTAGAGAATCAGTGTCATTGCTTGCTTAAAGCTCTGGAAAGCTTGAAGAGTTTCCAAAGGTTGGAGTGCATGTCCTCTAATCATCATGCAGGAGGAACGCCCATGTTCCACTGCTCAGTCTCTGGCTGACCATCTGTTCAGATGGAGGGTGCCTGTGATCTGCAGACTTAGTCTTTCAAAATTTTGTTTCAGAGGGAAGATCTAAGGAGAATTAATGGTAAAAAAAAAAAAGAGAGAGAGAGAGAGACATGTAAGGGATCGTATTAATCAGTTTGCATTCACTCAAACTTCAAAAAAAATTTCCTTTGAAAACAACTCATTTGCACAAGCTTCTCGGCCTGTAATGATTCTCCATGAATTATCAGCAGGAATTTCATGTCAAAAGTCGTACACTGTAAATATAAGATTTTTAAAACTCCGTTTCATTGGCCTTAGTGCAAGCAGACTAATTTTCCTCTCCCTTTACCTTCATCCTGCCTCTCTGAAGAAATTGTTGCAAAGAGGGGTTTCCTTCACGACCAGTTCCAGGGTAATGTTATGAGGACAACTTACCCCAAAGCTCTTCCCCAGCACTATTGCAGGAACATTTCCTTTCCAACCAGAGTTGTCAAGGTCACCGGCCTGCAGCTTATGTAGCTGCAACCAGTTGTCCTGGATTTGCCTGAGGTGGGAGCAGGCCTTGACAGGAGCACAGAGCCCAGAGCCAGGGAGGAGACAGTGAGGTCCTACCTCACCTTGAGCAGGTGCAGTGGGTGGCATTGAAGGACACAGCTCCCCAGATATGGTGACTAGTCTTCTGGTTTATGCGCTTGGACTTACTGTCAGGACTGGAGAAGGGGTTTTAGATATACAGACCATTTGTTCTCATTTCATTCTTATTTTTAAAAATAAGTTTACATAAAGGGACTCTTCAAAGTCTATTTGGCAAAATTTGGCTTTCTCTAAATGATAAAAGAATCTTAGCAGGATCATCATTCTATGGCCTCAAAATGACAACTCAATGAAATTATGACCAGGTTAAAAGACAGCAAAAACAAACACCAAGTAGGACTAAGTCTTTTGTGTCATATTTAATCTTTGCAAAGTAGGGAAAATGCCTTTAAATCATCATGTTCAAAAGCATGACCTGGTTGACACAGTTTGGAGCAAGTGATAAAAACATGGATTGTATGAGGCAGGGATCTGTTCTAGTGAAGGCCTTCCCAGGCAGGGTCTGCAGGGGCTCAAGGGGCGCCGGGCTCTGGGGATGACCAAGAGCCTTTCCTGATTTCACCACTAGATCTTTGCTTCCCCTCCCTGCCCATTCATATTCTCTATTGTAAGCCTATTAACAAAATACTACATATTAGAGCAATTCAAATATATATGGGTCTTGAGTGGCTAAGTTAGAACTGGTTATCAGAGGAAAAATACACAGAGTTGTTCACTTGCTTGATTTGCCCTGTTTGATTGACCTGTTTGATCTCAGGTGAACTACAACACCATTCATTTCAGCTAGCCAGGGACAGATCCTAAAGATATTGCAACTATTTTCTATTGAGGATGAACTCGGCACTGTGTTATGGATCTTCACCTTTTCTTCTTGATAGTTGAGAAAAATGAGGCCCAGAGTTGAGAAGCGATTGTCATGGGGTTACTCAGCCTGCGACTAGTTTAACCAGAGCGAGGACCCCCATCTTCTATTTCTCCACTGACTACCTTCTTACTCCCCTACCAACTTCTTTCTTCAACTGTGCTTGCTGAGGCTATCAAAAGTAGAGATTCTTGCAAAGCTATCTCTTTACTGCATTTCCTTGTTGCTCAAATTTTTACAGATTCAAGATGTTCTTTGAAAAGAGAACTTTTCTGAAGTAAGCAAGAATTCCAGCAATGCCCCAAGGCAGACTTTTTTTTTTTCCTTTCGTTTTTGGCTTCAGCTTACTACTGACTCATATCCCTTGATAACTGAGTTCTTCTGTACCAAGAACTTTAATTATTCTCATCACTGGTTCTTCAACTGTTCTTTGGCCTGATTTGTTCTGTTTTCTTGGGTGCCTTGGCCACAAAACTGGAGCCCCAAGAGCGAGGAGACAAGCTCCACCATTCACACTCTTCTCAGCCAGAGACGGTGGTCCACAGATGTTGTAGCTTAAGACAATTTTCTTGGCCAGTACCTTATGTAGAATTTGTGGGAATTTAGAATTTCTGAGCAAACCGTTCAAAAGCATTTCCTCCCTTTGTGACTTTCAAGAGCTTGTCTCAGCATAAGGTGACAGACTCCACTGACAACTCAGGAGCCTTTGGGAAGGAATGTTCTGGGCGATGAGAGTGGCTACTGGGGTGTTCTACATCTCACCTCCAAGGAAACAGAGCGGGAGGTGAGTGCCTGGGAGATGAAAATATGATGTTTTTGTGTGTGCAGCTAGTACTTGGGATTTCCCTCACCACAAACATAAGCGTGTATGCCCATGTAAAGTGACATTCAGGATGGGTAGCAATCAGTGCGCAGAGGCATGGGGCACTCGGAGGGGACCCTTGCAGGTGGTGCTCTTGGAGAGGGACACCCTTCCTCTCCCGGGAATCGTCTCTTTAGTCTGTGAATCACAGGAAGGTCCAGCAGGTTCTAACGAGGGGCTGGAGCAGCCCACGGGCAGTGGCTATTTACTCATGAAAAAGGAAACATTGCTATTTGACAACCAATTCTGTCCTGTTCAGTGGTGTGCTGGGACCAGCTTGTCCCAATACTTGAGAACTGCATGTTACCTTTTCAGGAATTTTGTGAGCTGTTTTTTAAACATAGCTGTTATCACACATTAAATAAGGTAAACTTGTGTTAAAAACAAGCAGAAGTGGTAAACATCCCAAACTCGACACTTGTCATTTATTTTAATACATTCTACTGTTGTTTGTGCTTGCAAGGATGTTCACGCCCCTCACATGTGGATGGTGGAATTGTTGTGTAATGGTTTACAACTGCACATCTCTTCCCAACTCCCTGTTTGGTGGCACGTTTTCACCCTGAAATTGGCTGGCTGTACACTGAGCTTTTCTCCCAGTCTGTGAATGGTCAAACTGGTTCATTCTGGCCGAGTATCTGCCTGGCTCCTTCTCTGGATTTCTTTTTGTGCTGAGCCTCCCTGCTTACCAGGAGTTACCAGGAACCTGGCTGCCAATGTCACTAAGACAGAAGCCATGGATTGGATTTCACATGGACTATGGACTAAATACAGTCCCTAAGTACAGAGGCTTTTTCTCCAGAGTCATTCCCCCACCAATGTAATTGGTTTCTCTGTCTTTCCAAAGCTATTTCCTTCACTGGCTCATTGGTCACCAGATTTCACTGGTTCTTCTAACTCTCTGTCAGCTCCTTCTCCATCCATAATCTTTGTCCTAAATCTGGGGTTCTTTAAGTTTTGCTGTGGTGCCTTTTGCTGGGTCCTAGGCAGCTCACCTCAGGACTTATACAAACATCCCTGGTGGACTGGACAGCACAGCATCCCCAGTACAGAACCTGTCTTGTCTCTCTTGCCCAAAAATACAGGCTTTAGTTTGGATTTGTCTGCAGTTATTGGTGGGAGACCAATTTCCCTCGTCTCTTAGTTTCAAAAGCCTTAGTCACCTTTAACTCTTTGTGACACAGTTTTTGTGTTTTTGTCTTATTTTTCTTCCAGATGATAGGCTTTCAGGTAAGGTCACCGTTGATTTTACCCATTACACCTTGTACACAATGCCTGGCTTAAAAAACACTGAGTATATTTTGTTAATTTAAGGTGTAGAATTCATTTGGAGATAATATTTTATTTAAATGTCCTATAATGTGGAGGAAAACCAACACCCCTTATTTCAAATGAACAAGGTTTTATTAGAAGAGGGGACTTTTCAGCTGGAGATTAAACCGCCATGTCTGTGTGAACAGAAGCCCCTAGGAGGTGACTCAAAAGGGGGCATTTTGTTTATTTGCCTTTGGCTATTGGAGACAGGAAAAGGTATTTGTGTGATGTCTGTGCTGGAAAAGATAGAGAAGTTGTCTCTCCGGCCCATCGTGAGGTCCGGCTCCTCTCAAAGAGGGAGGCTCTGCAGGAGACGAGGAGAGTTCTCTGCCTTCTGGTTGCATCAGCCTATACGTGTTTTAACGGGTGGCCCCTCCGAATGTTCCTGCTCACATCCCAGTCCATGGGAGGCTGGGGAAAGGGAGGGATGAGTCCCCATCGCACATTTCCTGGACTCCTCCGTGGCCTTGTATGTCCCCAGGGCTTAGCGCTTCCAATGAGGTGCAGAGAATCCACGTTAGAGTTTCAGAATGCATGGACTTTTCCTTTGATCATCCCCTTTTCTTTCTAATGTATATTTTAGTTATCCATGTTTATCTGAATTCAATTTTAAAGCACAGTGCTTTGAAGATGAGGTTATTTCGATATTCATGAAATTGTGGGATTATTCAAAGAAAGAAGCCTATAAACGGTGGCTGTTTGAATGAGTGAACACTGTCATACGTGTGAGGGTCAGAGGAAAAGTAAGAAGAAAACTGTGAGATTTGATTAACAAATGTGGAATTGCAGAAAAAAATATACTTTCTGAAAAGATGAGAACAAACCCCATCATCAAGGTATTTTAGTTCAGGTTCTTATAGAAACTGAACGGCATCTGTGGAGATGACACTGTAGTGGGATTTGGGTAAAGGAACACATTTTCAAAAAAACGTAGTGTATGTGTTTAATGTAACCATACTAGACATTTTATCACATAGTAGGATATTTGCAATTTCGGTATCCACCATTTACCAATTAGGCATTTACTATGTATCTGCCAGGCACTCTTAAATAATATTATCTATAATCCATAAAATAGGTACTATTTCACTCAGGCCTTCTGAGAACCTCATGATTTGTGTTGTCATCCTGACTCACAGCTGAGATCTCAGAGATTGAGAAGGGGGAGGCCATCAAGACCTAGGCCATGGTTATGAGCAGACAGCTAGGGTCTGAGCCCACGTCCAGCTTGTGGGGACACACATCAGCTCACTCCCAGCTGTGGTGTGGGGTCTTCTGCAAGCTCTTTGCCCTAATGTGCTAAGTGGGTTCTAGGATAAATATGTGGAAATTTGCTGGGGAGAGAGCAAGCAAATATTTTCAATTTGTATTCTTAGACACTTAACAATCTGATTAAAAAAAAACATTTTTCATTCATTTCACAAAATAAATTAGAAGTTGTGATTTCTAATTTAAACATCCTCAAGAAGTGGCAACGGCCATTTTAAAAGAGCTGTTTGGGATCTGGGCTTCTGTTTGGAGAATAAGACATACATTAAGCACCAGTGTATATATATTTAACAAGCTTATATTGAAAGTTACATTTGTGATCCTCAGAAGCTCCCTCTTCAATCTTAAAAGAATATGTAATTTTCACTGAATGTCTTTGATTTCGCACAACCCATTTGTCAGTCCTTGATGTCCTTGAGGAGACTGTAGCTGATTCCTGGTTTTATCTATGGCTTCTCTCTCTGTGTGTCTGTCTCTCATCTGTCTTGGGGAAAAGGAGCTGTGCAGCCAGCCACTTACATGGATGGAGGACCCTGCAGACACCTGGGAGAGCCCAGACCAGACTGGATGGAGGCTGACTCCCAGCAGCACTCCCGGCACTGCACGCCGTGTCTAGTTTTATTTTATTCAGCATCTCCAAGTTGATCCGCATAAGGCTTGGGTCTTGAACAACGCCAGGCATTTCTCTGAACATCACAACAATCATGGACCAATTCACATCTTTCCTTCCTACTCGAGCTTCTACTAGCAGTGGTGTGTTGCCCCCGTACCCACTGAGGGCTTTCCAAGGGGGCGCAGCTGATCCCCACTGGGATCCTGCCCATGCCTCACATCCCCCCCACACCTGGGGCACAATATCCATGGCCACCACTGCCTCCTGGGGGGGGGCATGACAGAGCCTTTAAACAAGGGCAAAGGACAAATACAAATTAGAAAGAAGAGGCTTAATTCTCCCTGTTGGAAATAAGGGAAATGACTTATATCCCCCTCCTTTTTGTTTTAGATCAGTTACCTTAGAAAACGTGTCATTGTAAATTCTTTCTCCTCTCTTTGAAGTGTATATAAATCCTCTTGCAGACTAGATAGGTCTCTGGCGAGCTTTAGGACCCAGGATTGCCTTTCTCAAGCACTAGGAAGGGAAGAAGCACCCCATCTCCCAGTTGCTGGTGGAGGCTAGGAATCCAGCTCCTCTGGGAGTTTGCTCCAAGTTGCAAAGCTACCTCCTGCCATAAAGGTATGAGAAGTTTGTTTTTCCTCTGAACAGAGCCACCTAGCGAACATGAACACAGATGGTCACCCTAGGACCAGGTGACTCTAGGATGAACTCTGTGTGACAAATGGTGCTGTCAAGTCCTCTACTTGAGGGCTAGTTATCGTTTACCTTGAGAACATGTATGCAATGTGTTGTATCTGCGTGGCTGTGTTCTGGGTGAGATTTCCTTCTGTCTTTGCAATGTCTTAGCGGATTGCCTATGCTGCATGTCACATGGCGGTTTACTGCTAATTCACTAATAAAAGTGTTTTCTTTCCTTTCTACCTTTGCAGAGAGGGCTTCTGCGTTGGGAGGAGTTTTTGCTTTTATTCCTATTTTCCCAACAAGGGATAGGGGAGTATCTGGGGGAGTCCTGGTCCTCTTGGCAGAGAGAAACCAGACTCCTATGGAGTCTTAGAAGGTCTTCATCGCTCTGCTTGTGGACATCTCTGTTCCCCGTCTTCATCTGAGGCACTGGAGGACAGGGTGCTAACACCCTCCACTCAGACTCCCTGAGCCTTCTTTCTGGGACTTTCTCAGAGACAGATGGTCTGTGCCTACACCCCACATTTCCTGGGGAGGGATCCTCTCCACACATCATCTTTAGTTAGCTCCCCTCCCCCATTTTCCAGGTTCCCAGGGCATGTGAGTGAATGACCATAGGTTCAGTTGTATCCCCTCCAATTCCTGTGTTGAAAGCCTAACCCCCAGGACCAGAGAATGTGCCTGTATTTAGAGAGAGGTTTTGGAGTGGCAACTAAGGTAAAATGAGGTCATATGGGTGGGCCCTGCAGGGGAAGAAAAAGGCTTCCTTCTGCTCTTCTTGATCTTGTGGCTGGTCCAAGAACTAAGTTGACATAAAACAGATGAGCGGGCTGGCTCCTGGGTGGCTCAGTTGGTTAAGCGACTGCCTTCGGCTCAGATCATGATCCTGGAGTCCCGGGATCGAGTCCCGGGATAGAGTCCCTCGGCAAGGAGCCTGCTTCTCCCTCTGAACCTCCCCCATCTCATGTGCTCTCTCTCTCTCTCATTCTCGCGCTGTCTCAAATAAATAAATCTTTAAAAAAAAATGATGAGCAGGAGAAAACAATCAGTTTAATTAAATACATATGCATGGGAGTTTCACAAAAATATGAGACTCCGAGTCGGGTGGCCAGATGCCTGAGACACATGCTACCCTGAGCTACAGAAAGGAACAGGGGTTTGGAGTTCCTGGGGTGGGGAGGAGATTATGACAGAGTTTACCTGGTTATGCAGATGAGTGTCTCTCAAGTAACAAAATTATCTCTGGGAGTAGTCCTTCTGGAACTGATACCTTGACTAATGGAAATTTCCTTTACAAAAGGGGAAACATATACTTTATTTTAAGCAGTTAGGGGGAGGTAAAGAGCTTTTCCTGTGTCTGCTGGTTTCCCATCACCTTTAACCCCAAATAATTCACACACCAGAGTGGCACCTCCTGAACGCCTTCAGCCATAATCCACCGTGACTGGTATCCTTATCAGGGGAGATTAGGACACAGACACACACAAAGGGGAGTCATGTGAAGACACAGAAGGAAGACAACCATCTGTAAGCCAGGAAGAGAGGCCTCAGACGCAGCCGTTCCACAGACACCTTACCTCGGGCTCCCAGTCTCCAGCAGGGTGATAAGACACGTGTGTGCTCTTCAAGCTGCCTAGTGCGTGCGTGGTACTTTGTTAGGGCGGCCCTGGCAGATCAATACTATGGCTCAGGAGCATTTTCCAGTCACAACCTCTGGTTATCTTCCTGTGTTACTATGGACAAGTGGCCTTAGTCACATGAGGCCTCAGAAACTTCAGTTTTACTAACACAAAAAATGTACAAGCATCAGTCTAAACTTCTGGTGCCCTTTTGCTTGTAGTCTATATGCTTTTGAAACAGGAAATATCTTCTGTCCTAACAGATCCTGAGTTTGACTGTGTTTGATGCCATGATCCTTCTGTGTTAGAAACTGAGCTATGGGGGACATTTTACATTTGGTTTTTACCTGGAATTACTTTTGGTCCATCCTCATTGTGTTGATTTGGGGGCTGATTCCAGCCGCCTGTTTAAAATAGCTCGTCAGGGGGTGCGCCTTGATAGGGACCTTGCCTTTGAGTGGGCAAGAGAGTGAAGATCTTGCTGCACCAGGTAGAAAATGCAACTGGGTGAAATTTGATCTGTGAATTGTGGAGGAGTTCACTGTAGGCAGGAATAAAGCATTTGATTAAACTGCCATTTATGGGAATCGTTAGACTCCTGCTGTGCACACTTGATTGCTTGTGTGCTTCAAGCTTGCATCTCATTTGTGATCCACCGCATCGGGAGTTTTGAGTGGAACATAGCCTGTTGCTTCTTCCGTGTAGCTTGAGTTTATCAAACTGCCCCTTTTTGTTATGTTTAGAGACAATAGTGAACACATTGGTTGTGGAATCGCAGCAATGATCGTAATCTCATTAGATTAGAAAGCAGGGCAATTATCCAATCATCACTCTTTGTAGAGCTAGCACAAGCCATGGTGGTTACGGAATACATAATATTTGGATGGCATTTTATTAATTAGCATTTCCCCCTGCTTGCCTGGGATGACGATTTGTGAGTTCTAAATGAATGTGAGCACAGACAACAAAGCACTGCCTCAGTGTCCCAGTTACCATGCCGACTATCTTATATTCACTTTCTGATGACATTCTTGATTGATTCTTTAGGGAACTCTGGTTACCACACAAGCTTAAGGCAGTCTTTTTTCTTGCTATCTTGACAACAACATTTCTCTTCTCTCCAAGGGAAATACAAACACATCTTCATGGTGGGTGTTATTTCAACCTGAGATTGTAACTTTTATTATTAAATACTTATCAAAATTAAACAAATGGTGTCATTTTTACACCGATGGAGATGGCTCTCTGATGCTGGGGCTTTGCCTCAAGGGAGCAATCAGAGCTGTGATTGTCTGTGTGACCCGCTAGATGGAGCAGGTGGAGAAAACATTTGCATTCAGCTTTCGAAATGATTGAAGAAATAAATAACGGGGCTCTTGATGGGTCTGGGGATAAAGTAATGACTGTTTGCCTTTTTGGACAACTTTGGTAGAGATCTTGGGAATAAAATGTCAGCTTGACAGCTTCTTATCTGTATAGTACAAAATTATTTATGTTTCTAGTTAAGCATATTAGGAGGAAATAGTCTTCTGATTCAAATTTAGACATGAATTTTATTTGAGTTTAGTTTAGTTTATGTTATTTACTTTTTAATTAGAGCAGTTCCTACTTTTATGAAGGCAAAAATAAAGAAAATGAAAGAATAATCCTTTGTTGTCTTCGTTGATATGTAGGAATGCAGCCTTCCCCATAAGGTCTCTATCCTGTTTGGCCTTCAACTTAAGGTAGTAAAAACTTTTCATGTAAGATATTACCTCCCTGGGAATGGAAGCAATGAGCAGCTTGGGTATATTTGTGATGCTCAATGCATATTTGATGTATAGCATTGTTATAATTAAATTATATTTCTCTCATTAAATAAGCATCTTTATTGGTGGCTAATGATTGGGTCACCTCGCCAGTGGTATACCACTGCTGAAAAGATGGAGCATGGAATCTTGAGCCCACTGGACCAAACACACCCTGAGGTTAGACCGCAGACACCCTCCCTGTGCCTGGCTCTCATTCCCCTGAAAAATGCGTCATTTTGCTTGAGATTACTTCTGCTTGGACCTTGTCCCATCTAAGCTGTGATTCAGGTAGTTAGCCAGGTGCTATTGGTTAGGGGTATGTTTGTGAACCTTCTCAAGGCTTTTCTTGTACGTTTTACTGATACAGACTCTTTTATTGGCCGCAGAAGAGGTACCTCTTTGATAGTGAGCTCAGCCACCCTCATGGGCAGACGTGAAGAGGTATGACCTCTTTGCAGAGCAACTTGGCACATGCAAGCAGCATTTAAAATGCACTTATCCTTTGACCCAGACATTCCAGGGCTCGGGATTTAACCTACCTGCCTGCTTGCACAAAAAGTCAAAGGCACGTGTGAAAATTTTCTATTACAACATCAGTCTTAAAGAACAAAAGCCTAGAAACAACCTAACCTGAACATCTACCATGAAGGGATTGATTAAATGAATGAAGGTGTATCCATTTCAGGGAATGCAGTGCTGTTGTTCAGACAGGTAAATTACACTGAATTAATATTGACTGAAATGTCGACCATATATTGATGTATCTTCAAACAATATTCAGGAACTAAGAAGTGAAGAAATGCAGAATGGCATTTATGACATGTTACCATGTGTATAAAAAGTAAGAATCCATTAATTATGTAGATACATGTTTGTGTGCATGCTTGGCCGGCATAGAAAAATCTGGAAAAGCGAACACAAAAGTGGTGGCTGTTATCCTCAGGAAATGGAGCCAAGGGGCAGGGGTGGCTTGTACATTTCCTCCTTGTCTGTTTTCCTCTGTATTGCCTATAAGTACATTATTTGTAGAACAAAGTGGGTTCACTTGGCTGGGTTACTCCCTAAATGTAGCATCAGCATCTGGAGCATCCCTGAGTGGTTTAGGGGTGTTTGTTCTTGATTACTGCCTCCCTGGACCTGGCTGGAGCCCCAGGGCTGACTTTGAGCCTGCCAACACTGAAGAGCAGAGGAGGGCCTTGTGTCTCTGTGCTCTGAAGCCGAAGCCCTGCCTCGCCTCCAGGTATGTGCTCTGCGCCCACCTTTAGCTCTGCCCCCATTTGGCCTCGTGCAGGGTGACAGCTGTACCTCGCCACAGGACAGAAGCCTAATGCGCCTGGGAAGTAGCCTTCCAGCTCTCTGAGGCTCGCTCCTTGGAACAGGCTGAGAGAGCGACATGATGGATGCCTCATCCGCCACCTCCCCAGGAGGACGCATTGCTAACTCCATTGCTTATTGACTCAAGGCCCTGCTACAATAGGGTGTGAGGGACACGGGGCTTTGCTGTCTCTTCCAAGGTCACAGGGATTGTCCCCGGAATGTCTGTGATGCTCTGAGCTGCCTTCCAACTTCACGCCTCCAGTTTGTGCTACCCCTTCTTTACATTTAACGCTGAGTTAGACTCTAGAAAGTTAGGGCTTTGCAAACCTAGAGTTCTCAGTGCCAGAGGGGCACAGTGCTGGGCAACATGAATGTTCTAATTAGATCATTAGCTCCATAATGACCGCATTAAGAAAGAAGGGAGGGGGCAGAATCCACACAGCATTCTAACTCCATGGCAATTGCTGCAAGCATTTTTTAGAATTACTTCTGCCCTAATTTTTTTTCAAACCTGCAGCACAGATGCAGTGCCTGTCAGAAGTGTTCCTGGCCCTGTGAGCAATTTGCAGCCAGAGGTTCGAGCTGGTGCCTCTCAGATGGCCCATGCCAGCGGATCGGCAGTGTTTACTGGCGCTGGCAGTAGAGGGCTACCTTCTAGTTGGTGTCATACAGGAGCGCATCCTTCACTGGGGGGCAGCTCCCCAGCCCCATGGAAGAGGGGAGACCATGCGTCACTCAACAGCCAGGGCTACAGTGATGGCTTTGTATGGACAGAGCCAAAGAATCCCAGCCTTGTCAAGGATGGCCCTTGTAATGAATTACAAGTCAAGGCTAGCAAGTCAGCTACAAACTTGACTGTGTTTTTCTTTGTAAGGTGAGTAGAATCGGCCATTCAGCATACGTTCTCTGTTAGGCAAATTTCTTTGTTTTTCCTTCATTAAATAAATAAGCCAAGCTGCCTGTCTTTAGATAACGTATTTTCAATTTCCCCCCACCCCGCTGTGACTCTATTAAGACTAGCTCTTTTAGCCAGCCCCCACTGCCTGGCACCTGGCTCTCCCGGGGTGGAGGAGGGGGTAGGGGGCTGCAGTGGGGCTGGGCTGGGCCAATCTCCATGGTGTCCTTGATGTCTGACAGTATTTGGATTAAATGAGCTGTACAGAATGTGTCAGAGGGACACTGTATTGCTTGTGGAGCATCAGGGCGGGACCAGTTTGAGTTCAGCAGCTGCGGGACTCCTTAACAAACTCTGGGATTTGATGGTGAAGAGGCTGACTATTTTCAAAGTTTGTTTAGCAATTTCCTGAAGCAGAAGTTGGTTAAATAAACTTCAACATCAGCCCTCACTGGCTTTCACTGTGGATTTGGCAGCCCATCTCCAAACAGCTCCATTATGTTCCCTGGTTACAGAGGGAGCGGGGTCTTGCAGGCAGGCCCATTGCTTTTCCCCCGACTTCTTGCAGAAGTCACGTCGTCACATCGCCTAGTCCCCTGATCCCTGCCCTAAGCTTCTGATTCTCAGATGGAGATTTCCTTACAAAGCTACGAGGGAATCAAGAGACCCATCGTAAGC
This sequence comes from Zalophus californianus, assembly GCF_009762305.2. Classification (NCBI taxonomy): domain Eukaryota; kingdom Metazoa; phylum Chordata; class Mammalia; order Carnivora; family Otariidae; genus Zalophus; species Zalophus californianus. The sequence continues at coordinate 89,256,036 of NC_045608.1, read as the reverse complement.
CTCAAGTTCCCGCTTCTCAGGAGGCCAGAGGAAGAGGGGCCTTGATGTTCTCTGCACATGCTTCCACAGCAAACTGTTTGCTCTGCTTCAACAGAGGACATTTCTCATACGCTCTGCAAGGCCAAATCTTTGAAATGTCATGGGAACGATGTCATTTTCTTGTGGCACCCAGCTTCCTTTCTCTTTCTCGGCTTATGCTGAGTGACCTTAAATTCTCTGTTGTTCTATCCTTGCTTGTCTCCTGTAGGGGCAGGTGGCCAGACTGTCCCGAGTCTGACTTTTTGCAATTAGGTTGTGTTTTATGGAGTTAGAGTATGAAGACCAGGAATAAGAGGTGAACACCTCACCTGCTGCCTGCATCAGGGGTAATGACTATCCAGGTAATAATTACCCTGAGTATAATAAGGTCCTCCCGCTAAGAGAGACATGAGGACATTAGGTGACTCCAACAAGGTCCCTCCACTTACTGCTCCACAGGATGCACTTAATTCACCCTGGACATAGGAGATTTCTCTTCTTGTTGTTTTGTGATACATTTTACTCTTGGAACTGGCTGAAATACACATTGTACCAACTCTTTCAGGAAATGTTATCTTTTATTGGAAGAGTCATCCAGTTAGACTCAGTGACCTCTAAGTTGGGTTGCCAGGTATAGCATAGAAAAAATACAGAACACCCAGTTAAATCTGAATTTCAGTTAGGCAACACATAGCATGTTTTTCCCCTTGAAATTTTAAGTTAGCTGGCAATCCTACCTCTACAGCTAATACCCAAACAGACTCCATCTATGAGACATAATTTCTCTAAGAATATCTTTTTTTAAAAAGATTTTATTTATTTATTTGCCAGAGAGAGAGAGTGAGAGCACAAGCAGGGGGAGCGGCAGGCAGAGGGAGAAGCAAGCCTCCTGCTGAGCAGGGAGCCTGATGTGGGACTCGATCCCAGGACCCTGGGATCATGACCTGAGCCAAAGGCAGACGCTTAATGACTGAGCCACCCAGGCGTCCCTCTCTAAGAATATCTTGACAGTGAGGATTCCCTTTTCTCTCTACTTCATCCTCTGTCAGTTTAACCATCATAATTTTTCTCCATCTTCCCTAAGATGTCTCAGAACTACTCTTCATTTTGAATTATAGAGGAAGAGACCCTCTACCTTGTTGAAATTCTGTGATTTGCACTCATTCCTACCCAGTTAACATTGTTGACTGCATTCAATATACTCCTGAAATATGTACAATAAATTACCAGAGCAAATGAGAAGGGCAGATACATCTGTATTTTCAAACCACTCCCAAGGAAGTTAGGAGCAACGTTCTCTGGTTTCCCCCATTTAGTATAATCACAGTTAGGTCTTTGCCTCTGCAGCTTACTTGCAGTGAATGTCTTTTGTGATTAAACTGATTCAGTCCACTTCAGCATTTAAATAATCACAACTGTTGTTTATTGCTTCAAGTCCTAAAAGCAATAGAACTGCTTGCTTAAATAGCCCTTTATGCCCAAACACCCAGAAGTGTGGGATGCTTGTAGATGGCAGAGGGGTGTGGTTATTTTCCTGGCAAATGGACCCTTTTCTGTAATAGTGACAGAACATCTATACTTACCAAAGAACCTCAATCCTCTTATCAGGACCTGGGAAATAAGTTGGTTTTTCTTTTCTTTTCTTTTCTTTTGGCCAAGAAAGAAATGTGAAATCAAGGGAAGATAGGATGAATCTAAAGCTCCCATGGCTATTCTATGAATTGCAAGTCCTACTCTGAAGGCAGATGCCCTGTGGCCCTAGAACTTTGAACATAAAATACCCCAATATGATGCTGCTCATGCTCACTTCTTCACCTCACGGGGTGTGTTTTCTCTTCCGCTCTGCTCTTGAATGCCCCTTCCATTTTGTATGTGTAGTATTTTGCATATAATAAGTTCTGACTTCTTCCTGGCTTGTTTTTGCATATTCTCAGGTTGTAAAAACACTGACTAAAAGCCTCACTTGAAGGCTGGGAGAGGCCAGCATGTTATTGGTCATCAACAAAATATCCAGTGTTGGGAAGACTGGATATCCCCATGCAAAAGAATGAAATTCTTTATCCCCTTCTCTTACACCATATGCAAAAATCAACTCAATATGGATTAAAGCTTTAAATGTAAGACCCGAATTTATAAAACTCTTCAAATAAACATAGGGGAAAAGCTTCATGACATCAGTCTAGGCAATGATTAAGTTTCTTGAATATATCACCAAAAACCATAGGCAACTAAAGCAAAAATGGGCAAGTGGGACTACATCAAACTAAAAAGCTTCTGCACAGAAAAGGAAACAGCAGAGTGAAAAAGCAATCTCTGGAATGGGAGATATTTTACAAACCATATGGATCTGATAACAGGTGAATATCCGACAACTCAATAGCAAAAAGAACCTCCAAATAACCTGATTTAAAAATGAGCAAAGGACTTGAAGTGACATTTCTCCAAAGAAAACATACAAGTGGCCAGAGCGTATATGAAAAGATGGTCCTATATCATCAGGAATCATCAGGAGCATTGTCAGGAAATGCAAATCAACGTCACAATGAGAGAGGATCTTATACAAATTAGGAAGGCAAGCATCAAAAAACAGCAAAAGATAACAAGTGTTAGCGAGAAGATGGGGAAGTTAAAACCCTTGTGTGCTGTTGGGGGTGGGTAAAATAGTGAAGCCGTTGTGGAAACAATGTGGAGGCTCCTCAAAAAATTAAAATAGAGTTGCCGTATGATTCAGCACTTCCACAGCTGGGTGTTCAAAGGAATTGAAATCAGGATCTCAAGGAGATATTAGGGCTCCCATGTTGGCAGCTGTGTTCTCCGTAGCTGAGATGAGGGAATAATCGAAATATCCATGGACAGATGAATGGATGAAGAGAAGATACTCCATACATGCAATGGGGTATCATTCAGCACTAGAAGAAGGAAATCCTGCCATTTGGGATGACATGGATGAACCTGGAGGGCGTGATGTTGACTGAAATAAGCCAGACATGGCAGGACCAGTACTGGACAACTCCACTTACTGAAGTATCTAAAGTCGTCAAACGCACAGAAACAGAGGGTAGATTGGTGGATGCCAGGGGCTAGGGGAGAGGGCAATGGAAGCTGCTGTTGGGTGGGTAGAAAGTTTCCGTCATGCCAGGTGAATTGGCTCTAGAGCTCTGCGCGCCCGTAGTTAACGCTGCAGAGTACACTTAAGAATCTGTTAAGAGAGTGGATCTTGTGTTAAGTGTTCTACACACACACACACACACACACCACAGTTCTTATCTGGAGTCATTTTATACTTCAAATCACCTCCTCTTGGGCCTTACCTACAAAGTTCAAAGGAGGCTTTTGCCTAATGACAGACTGAGTCATTCTCTATGAATGCTATAAATTGCAGTTTTTGAAGATTTAACAGTCCATTGACACAGATCAAATCAAATAATGCAATTTTACTAGCCCCTTTCCTCCAGGCTCATTCAAACCTTAGTAACTTGGATCCCTGAAAATTTTTCTCTTCCCACTTCTCTCCCTGCTCACAGTGAGGGCATTTCAGTCTTAAAAGTCAATCTTGTTTGTGGTTATTGGCCCTGGGACTGCTGACTCAGTCTCATAGTTCACAAGAGACTGATGTATCAAATCCTATTGCCCTAATTAATTTATAATGAAGATTGTAATTGCCATAAGGACAAGAAAATCACATTCTCTCTAGTGCATTCTCCTGAAGCTGAGTCACGTGGAGACCAAATTATATTTAGATAGTAAGAATGGTGAGCACGGAATTAAGAGAACGGGAATCAGTCACATGCTCAAATTTTCATGGCACATGAGGATCATCTGTTGCATCTAGGTCCACAAATAGACTCCTTCTGCTATGAGAAGTGGATGGTACCAAAAGACTATCACTAACTTTTTTTGCCTTTTTGTTTTTCTTATTTCTAAGCTTCTATACTTCTAGGTCAGACATGGCTTGTGCCTCACATCCTCTGCTTGCTCATCTTCTACTCCATTCATATTGCTGGAAGCCACTCCACACAATGTAACCTGACGAAATTTCACATGGTTTCATGACATACTCTTTCTACTCCCTGGCTTCTCGGAGGCTGAGGCATGGGGCTCAGGTGCAAACCCAACAGTAGAGAGGTATATGTGACCTATTAGATCACAATTGACAAATGAAGTCTGAGCTGGTGGACAGACTTTCCTCTTTTCTGAACTGTTCTGAGGCACTTTCCATGTCATTCTTCAGAACTAGCCTCGTGTCCACCATGATGGACAGCTCAAAAACACAGCTGTGTGTTAGTTTTCTTTCCCTGTTCCATACTTCTCAGCCTCCACTTCTGTTTCTGGGATCATGTGTCTCCAAATAGTATCTGCAGTGGGGTATGTCTGGGTCTGCTTTCTGGAAAAGCCCAGGGGAAAGTGGTGGTGGGGATGGTGTTCTAGAACTGGATCATGTGTGTTCCGATGATGAAGGCTGCACTGTGGTGAACTCGAATAAGTTGCAGGTAACAGATGATTATGGTCATGAGAGCATTTGCCTTGCCTTGTGATTAAGCATCCTTCCAGGAATAGTGGGGCAGGTCCCATGGTGCTTCTGGAATACATCCTTGAAGCCGAGACACATAATGCACTACAGGAATAAGCCTGAGAAACCTGAATGCCTTTTGCAGTATTGAGAAAGGAGCAGAAGGAAGGCTCAGGGTGGAAGAGTGGTGGGGATGTGTTTATTATGTGAGAGCAGAAAATCTATCACCAGAAATTATGTTCCTTGAAGAGGCTCAGAGGACATACCCTTTAATAAAGCAGTATGGGAACCCAAGTGAGAGAGACAAACGCCAGTGCCTTTAAGAACCCTGGAATACCACAAGAAGACACAAAGGCCATGAGGTGGGAGATGGACTCCATGCAGAGTCAGTGGCCTGCCACATCCATGAAGTTTTAGGTGCAGTTGTTGGGGGCATATTGCCTTATCCTCTTTCAGATAAATGGCAATGGCAAGTGATTGTATTCACCTTCCCTACTATGAAGAGGGAGGCATATTGCTGGGTAAGGCTCTCTGGCATTTGGAAGCAGAATGTTGTTTCCACCCATTTATCAGGTGATTCAAATGCTTCCAGATCTGAAAGTTTTCCGGAACAAAATTGAGCCTTGCAGCAAGTCCAGGTGCAGTGCAATCTGCTCTGTGGATGGTCACATCTTGTGTGACGCGGCGAGTCTGATGGGTCTAGAGCTGTCCATGGTGGAGGAAGGTGCTGAGTAGAGATCTGCTCATCCCCAGACAGACAAGTCAGTGCAGACCCCTTGAGGTCTGGAGCGCAAGCATACCTTCTGCAGCAGGGAGCTACTCCCCCCTTTGAAAGGCACTGTGTTGCTGGCCCGAAGGCATGGCTGGAGGCACCCATGGGGATCTGGGTGTTGTCAGATCTGTCAAGCCAGCGGGCCAGGCAGGTGTAGCATCCAATTCTACACTAAGGATGTTTCTTTGGAGATCACTCTGGAGCAGGTCTAGAGGCCCTGTCAGTTACATGAGCAGGCCTGGGCAGTGGTGTACCTCTGTCACACCAACAGCTCAGCTTCCAGCTGTGGCCTTGGGGTTCACCCAAGGAGGAAGGACTGGGCCCGTTTCCCAGACAGTAGGCTTGATACCACGGTGCTAGAAGAGAATGGGGTGCTGCCACACTGCGGCCTCACTCAGGGGCAGCATGGGGAGCTCTGTCATCCCCTTTGGATGGGGTGAATGTGCTCCAGGTACTTGTATGTTTGCGGACTTTGGCCTGTGCCAGAAGGCTTGGCTACTGGTGAGGGATGTGGAGGATGATGACTGGACGCACATCCACAGAGGAAGAGGGTTCCAGTGATCGCACGGCAGTGGGAACCCCTGTGAGCACCTTGAGAAATGCTGATGGCACTCAAGAACACAACACTGGAGACACCTGTCAGGAAGGGGGCCTGTTCTGTGGGCATCAGCCAGCCTCTGTGCTTGGCTCCGGTGCTTTAGAACGGGCTGTGAATAGAGTGGCTAAGGTGCTGGGCATGATGGCCAGGCATGAGCGGTCAGCATGGCTCCCACACCGTGGCAGATTTAGATTCTACCCTCGCTGCTGACTGGTGGCCTCTGTTGGGGGCCAGCCACGTGGGGGGCAGGTGGTGCACAGTGGGCCAGCTTTGCCCTGGTTGGGATAACCATGGGTTGCTTACTCTGCCAGGAGATTGGATGAGAGTGCCCCGGAGGCAGGGGTCGGGGGAGTCCAGTTCTGTGGTGGAGGCTTTAGGATTGCAGGTGGCTCAAGGGCGACTGTGGCCTGCAGACCCGTGGGGTTACTAAAGTCACTGCTCTGGCTGGATCTCTTTGTCCAGCCTCGGCTACAAGGGCCTCACAGAGGCGGTGATTGCAGGTGTGGTGGAAGAAGTGGCTAACATTAGTCAGCACCCTTTCTGTGCGCCTCCCAGCAGTCCCGTGGGACAGAGCGCTACCCTCGTGCCGTCCACTGAGGAGGATGTGGAGGCAAAGAGCAGTCAGGTCACACGCCCACATTTATTCATGCAGCTGGTAAGAAGGAAGCTGGGATTGGAACCCAGCCTCAGCTTCCGGGCCTGGACTCCCACCTGCCTCATGGCGTCGGTTATTCGGTGAGGTGTGTGAGATTCCTGGAACCCTGCTGTTGGAGCCCCTCGTTCCAGGTCTGGACCCTGGGTTCTTGCTGGGGACACACCACACTCTCTCCACGCACTGTTGGATTGCTCTAGAACCCAGATTCAGCGAAACTTCTCCTAGATCCAGCAAGTCACTGGGCATACTGGTTTCCAGTTCCTGTTATTGGCAGGCGCAGGTTGGTGTGTGCTTCCAAGTGAACTTGAGAGTAATGAACAAATATTTTTAGGTTAGGTTCTATATTTCCGACCTTTCACTAATTAATATTGGCCTTTCAGTTAGCCCAAATCAGCAAGGGTTTGTACATATTGATTTGTTCTTTTTGGTTTTCTCCTGTGAGTATTCTCATGTGTTATCTTTTTCATTTGTTTATTGTGTCCCCAAGGACATCTCAAGTTCAGAAAAACTTAATTTGATGGAATTCTTCCTTCTGTATTAGTGATGACTTTCTTATAAGTAGCAGCTAGTTCCTGATCTGTTTGGAATCTCTCCTGCCTCTGGGCCTTGTGCCCAGTAAACTACTCCAAGTAAATACTTGGTAGGTGCTGGTGGCCCACAGGGGCCATGCCCACTGCCGCCTCGGTCTAGTGATCCTCTTGACTCCTTTGTTACTGATTTGAATATTTCTTCACCTGCCTTCTTTTCAAAAGAAAATATCTTAAGAAAAAGATAGCAGTTGCCATCTATTTCCTGTTGATAAAAGGACTGTCATGTAGGTGCTTTCTCTTCTGTTTTAGAAATAAAGACAGCATGACTTTTTAATGCTCTACCCCCAGCCAAGAGACAGAGATACTGCTTGGAAGAACTTCCAGGGATAAGCTGTTTGAGGGCTGGGCTGAGCCCACTGTGTTCACGCCCCTGCACTCAGCATGCGGCATGGTGCTAGGAGAGAGAGAGACAGAGACAGAGAGACAGGGGGAGGGGGAGACAGAGAGACATAGGCAGACACAGAGAAGGGAGGTAGACACAGAGACAGAGAGCCAGAGCCAGAGACACAGAGGGAGAGAGAGAGACAGAAAGAGAGAGACATGGGGGACGTGGGGGAGATGGAGAGAGACAGACACAGAGAAGGGTGAGAGACACAGAGACAGAGAGATGGGGGAAAGATAGAGACAGAGAGAGAGATGGGGGGAGAGATAGAGAGACAGAGATATGGGGAAGTACCCTGTCCGAGGCCATAGTGACAACTGGGTCAGAGACGGAAATTACAGAGAACAGAGGTAAAATAAGTGACAAAACGATAGGTAACAAGTATGAGCAGTAAATTCACCTAAGTGATGACTGATATGCTTCATAAACCCTATAATTTACGCGTTTTGAGAAAAATTTAAATGATGTTGTATTAGTTTCCTGGGGCCACCATGAAGAATGATCATGAACTGCGTGGCTTAAGACAACAGAAATGTATTGTCTCACAGTTCCGGAGGCTGAAGTCTGAAGTTAAAGAGTCAGGCGGGTTGCTTCCTTGTGGGGAATCTGTTCCATGCCTCTCTTGGCCTCTGTGGGTCGCTGGCCACCCTGGCGTTCTTTTTCTCCTAGACCCAACACTCTAGTCTGACCCTGCCTTCACTGGGTCTTCTCCCTCTGTGTCTCCACGCCTGAAACTCCCCGCACCCCCATAAGGAAACAGGCACTAGGTTGGGGCCCGCCCTAATCTCCTGTAACCTCACTATAACTTGAGCACATCTACAAGGATCCTGTTTTCCAATACGATCCCATTCTACAGGTCCCAAGGGCCTGAACTTGGACGTATCATTTTAGGAGGCACAATTCAACCCACCACAAACGCTTCTGAGGAAAGGTGTTTATTGGAAATAAAATAATAAAATAAAATAGCAGTTTTTAAATGTGCCCCTTTCTTCCCATGGGAAAGAAATAAAAGAGGTACAATGAGTTATATCAAAAGAAACCTCTTGTCTGGGATCTAACTGATCCTTGTTCCATTCTCTTTCTTCTGGATGAGCCCTGTCGCCCAAGGTGCGGCCCGTAATGGGGAAATAGAGTGCTCTGCAATGATAGTGGCCGTCGGTCAGTGGGATTCTGGGGACTCTCCTGTCTCTCCGTCTCCCCGCACATGGGTCCCAGGAGGTGGGTTCAGCCTTGGTCCTGGAGGCTCTCCCGCTGCCATGGTCGTGCGGTCCCTTCCTGGCTGCGCTGCGGGTACGTTTGCTCGGTTCTCTTCCTACCATTACCGTTCCCTCAGCCACTGGAGAGCAATCTCCCCACAAGCAGAAGGACCTCAGACATCCCCCATGATGTTAACACTCCCCAGGACTCCCAATCCTCTAGCTCACTCCAGGGAGAAACCCTCAGCCTCCAACTTCTCCCTGGAAGGACTTGATCTACACACCTGCCAACCTGACTATTCCGGCTGTTGTCTCGTTTCCAACCCGCCTGTCTCGGGGGACTGACAGCCAGGCATTTGTGGTCCCCCAGCATCTACTGAGAATAAAGGGTCAGTTTTGAATGGCCCCAGGGAGGCTTCCTGCAGCTCCTCCCTCCGGGTCCCTCCCAGCTGCTCCCTGAGTTAGTTTTCATGTTCCTACAGGGGAGCCTGGCACCCCCTGCCCCAGCTGAGAGCTTGCGGCAAGTTCCCCAGAGCTGTGTGAGGAGCAGCTGTGCGAGGGGCAGGTGTGCAAGGGACAGGTGTGTGAGGGGCAGATGCATGGGCTGTGAAAGGGGAAGGTATGCACGACCCACTCAGACCCAGGCCTTCCTAACAGCAGGGCGCTGTCTCCTAGTGGCGCTGCCTCTCCTCTCTCGCCCTTCACTGCTGTCCTTGCCAGGCCACCCTCCTCCTTGAGTCCTAATTCTGATGCTCAGAGCCCTAGTTTTGAATCTAAAGCTCCCTTTACTGTTTCTTGCAGCTTTCTACTGAAAGTAGCATTCATGGAAATCTTCCACCTAATCCAAGGGGACCAGACCAGACCAGACCAGACCCCTCTCATGACTCTTGCCACTCTTCCAGTGAATCCTAAACATGAAGTAAGATCATACATTATCTTGGATACAGAAAACACTGAGAACCTCATTGCAATAGGTCTCGTGCGAGTTGGAACAGGGCTGTGAATTTATTGCAGACACATTTCCAGTGTCTTCCCTGCCATATTTTACCTTCGCCAATTTTTATTCTTACATTAGTTAGTCAGGAAATGACTATTTCCAAGAAACTCTGACAATATCCTGAGATGGAATGACTGAATCAGAGTTTTGCATAATCAGAAATTCTGAGAAATACAGCAACCTGTGGACGGAAGGCAACAAAAGCACAGTTTTTGGAGTGGCTGTGCCTGGGTTTGAGGAAAGTACAACTTTTAAAATGTGTATCGTGATTTGAAAATAGGATGGGAAAGATACGCTTTTGAGTCTTGACTATGAACAGCTTCCTTTTAAGCATCACCACAGTGATGGTCTTTGGGACCGCTTTCCTTTGTTGAGCATCGATCCCAGCTTGGGCACATTTGACCACTAGTGTCCAATGAACAACAGTTAAATGCCCCTGGATTCATTTTTGATGCCTCTGTCCGAAGTAAACAGTTAACCTAGGGCTGCTTCCCAGTGTTGCAAATTCGCTGCTTTTAGGAGATTTGAAATAGCTGCTTGAGCCAGGAGGGACTCTTAGAAATACTTCAACTTTTAAACAGCAATCCTGGAGGTCTTTAATGCCAACCTCTAGAAAACTCTCAGGACCAAAGATGATGGCAAATGTGGCCTGAGCTAATCAGTTCAGAGGCCCTTCTCCTCAGCTCTGAGCATGTCCCAACTCTGTTAGCTGGGGGGGGGGGGGGGGGCGTCCCCTCAGATCCTGTGGGGTTGGGACTGGGGGAGACTGACTGCAGAGTTGATAGCAAATGTGGGGCTCGTGTGGGCCCGGGAACTAAAACTCACACATCCACTCTTTGCCTTCAAGAAACCTGTCTTAGGCACAGTAGCTGTGTACCACTCCTGTGCCCAAGATGAACAGTGGTCATTGGTCACAGCGACATAGCAGAATGGTTAGGATCACGGGTGCTGGAGTCAGGCCTGTGGTTTCAACGGCTCCTCCTCTAACAATAAGTGGGCAAGTTACCCTATAAAACTCAGTATCCCCATCAACAAATAATACCCACCTCCAAGGTTTTTATGAGGAGTAAATGAAATCCCTGTAGAAAATATTTAGCACAGGACCTGGCACATAATTTGCTCTTAGTAAATAGTATCACTGATAATAAACTCTTTATGAAATTATTTATATGTGAACTCATTAATAATAAAATCATTACCAACATTCTTCGTATTTCCTGCTGCTTAGTGAAGAATTAAGCTTTACACAAAAGGATGTCTGTCATTGGTCCCTGGCTCCCGGGAGGTAACCTCTAAACCCATGAAATTATCCGAGTGATAGGAGGGTCTTCATGATTTATGGTGGGCTCCTTGACCATACCTGGTATCTCATGCTAGGTACATGACTCAGGATGGGGGCTGCCAAACCAGAAAAACTGACCATGTGATTTGAGGGAAGGCACGTTGGATAGCCACATGGGCAACGATTCAATCAGTCGTGCCTGTCTGAGGAAACCCCAACAAAGACTCTGGACACCGAACTCAGGGGACCCAAGGTGTTAATGCTCTGTGTGCATATTGCCATAGACGGATGCCAGGAGGGTCAGGTGTCCTGAAGGCGTGGAACCTTCCTAACTCCAGATGCCACCCCATGTGTCTTAGTCTGTTTGGGCTACTATGACAAAAACACCATAAAGTGGGTGGCATATCACAATAGAAATTTCTTTCTCACAGTTCTGGAGGCTGGGAAAATCGAAGACCATGGCACTGGCCAATGTAGTATCTGGTGAGAGCTTCCTGGACCATTGATGCTCCCCATGTCCTCACATGGGGAGGGGTGAGGAACTCTCTGGGGCCTCTTTTGTAAGAGCACGAATCCCACTCATGAGGGCCCCATCCTCATGACCGTGGCACCTCCCAAAGGTCTGCCTCCTAATACCATCTCAGCGGGGGTTCAGCATGAACTTGGGGGACACAGACATTCGTGGATGGTAGTGTCTCTTCTTCTATCAGGCTCTGATTGTTATCCCTTTGCTATAAAAAACCCCTGGGATTGTGAGTATGGTGTTTTCCTGAATTCTGTGAATCGTTCTAGCAAATTAGCAAACCTGAAAGAATCCACGGGCATGCCTGAATTTGTAGCTAGCTGGTCTGCAGGGAAGCTGTCTGCGGGCATCTGAGAACCTGTGGCTGGGGCAGAAGTCTTGGATAGAGCTGGCAGCCTAAAGCACAGTGCCCTTAACCTCGACCTTGATTCCAAGTACCTGCTGGTCTGGGGCTCAGCCTGAATCCTGCTTAGCACAAACCATTGCAGCAGTCAGAATTGCATTTGAGAAGAAGTCTGTGTGCAGTTCTTGCCCTCTTCTAGAATTCCTGTGCTTAAAATCCTCCTAGAAATGCCCATCTCCTATTAAATTACCATCTCTAAAGAGTGAGTGCAGGGTATTCTCCACAGCAGAGGGGGCAACTTCTATTCCAAGCACTCCCCGATGTTTATTTCCAGCCTCCCTGTACTCTCTTAGTTCTGGATGGTAGGCTGTGGAGTCTTGATCAACTAGCGTGCTGCCTCCAAGCTGTCTCCTATCATGCAGTTGAGGGATCCGTGTGCTGCAGGCTCCGTTCCCAGATGACGAGTCCTCTGGTGTCCCTGCAGATTTGTGGAACAGGGACCCCACCAACACTTTTTGGACATATAATGTGAATGAGGAATTAATCTTTGTTTTCCTATTTAGTTTTTGTTTATTTGTTTTGTTCCACTGAATACCTACTATTATCTTGATCAGTAGACTGACTCACAGTCCACGGTAGTATGTACAACCACACACCAGCGACTAGCTGTGACGTGAAGTTAGAAGCAAACAGAGATCAGCGTTGGTCTTGGGTGATGGCAAAACCAGTAAGAAAGGGAAGAAGAGGCAAAATTCATTTGTTTTTGTTATACTTCTATTACTGTTGCCTCCAAGTTGGAGAAAAAGCTGTTTACAATACCAGTTTTGCAACATATACCTGGGAAGCTAGCAAGGTTTCTCAAACTTGGCTTTATGGATATTTGGGATGGATAATTCTTTGTTATAGGGCTGTTGTTACACTATCAGAGTGTAACTCCACCACGAGATGACAGGAGCATCACCACGAGATGACAGGAGCATCACTCACCACCCTCTTCGAGTTGTGGCAATAAAAAATGTCTTCAGACATTGCTGGTGGCCCCTGCAGTGCAGTATCATCCCCCAGTTAAGAACCACTGGCACAGAAGAAAGAATCCCTGGTTTAGGATTGGAGGGCTGTTCGAGCATATCGCTGCCACTTACTAGCTCTTTGATCACGGGTAACTGAGGCTGTGGAAGCTCCAGTTTCCTCACCTATAAAACTGAAATAATAACCATTATTCAGAGCATTCGGAAATTAATGTACACCGTACTTTGTCAGCCATAAAGCACTATGCATATGTAAGTGAAGCTCTTCAAATTGTCATTTATTTTCTGGGTTGTGCACAAAAAATATCTTCAACATAGGACTGTGTATGCTTAATGGTTTTCTTATCATCATAATCGGGGGATGCTTCATAGATCATCTGGGCTGTCAAGTTGGTGTTGGGTGCCTTCCTTCTCGGCTTTCCTCTCCTCCCTTTGGATTTCTCCCCCCTGCTGTCTCTTGTCTTTGGTACCTAAAGTACCATGAAGGTTTTCTCCCCTTCACTCATCTGTTCCTCTGTGATCTGAGCCTTCCTTGCTCAATCTAAAGGAACGTGTTTCCCCCACTACAAAAGCATCAAACGTCATGCCCTTCTGCTTTTGCTCCCAGTCACTGCAAATGCTAAAAAGGAATGAGATGAACAGGTTGAAAACTAAGACGGCAAAACTGATGGACTCATACTTCCCTTGTGAGTCATCTCTCCACGGTTTGATCCGTGTAGCTTACCAACGTTCTGGTTGCTTTGCGTTGTCAGTGTTTGCTGTTACCATGCTCTTCCGTTCTAGTCATTGTAGTAGGTGTGTGTTGGTATTTCATTTTGGTTTTAAGAAGGCATTCTCAGAGCTATGGTACCTAACCTAAAGAAAAGAGTAATCCCTGGTTACGGAGAACATGGTGAAAGACAGGATCACCATAGGCTTTCAGGAGAAGGGGGCACACATTCATTGTGAACTTACTATGTGTTAAAAATGGCCCAAGACGTTCCACCCAAACTATTACATTTAATGCTTCCAACTATTCTACACATGAAGATTCACTTTTCTCCTGTTTTTTTTCTCACATTTAATAATTTACCCCAAATCTCATAGTTATAGAGGTTTGGCTCCTGGCATATCATGCAAATGGTTGCAGGTCTCTCCTCATGTTGGCATGATATTGAGAATTACATATTTCTTTTGCAGAGAGAGAACAAAAAGCTGGTTGTGGGGTGGGGAGATAAGAGAAGTTCAGGGCATTTCTAAGCCATGTTGGGATTTCTGTGGGGAAGGCGGGAACTGGACCTGTAGCTGCTGATTCTCAGGTCAGTGCTGAGTTCACCTGGCTGTCGATGCGATTGAGGCATTTCTGAGCATTCTGTTGCAAAAACTCTGACAGGGGAGGCAGTCATGCTTTCCCACTTGCTCTTTAAGTGCTCTAATATCCCTTACCTCCTGATCCCCAAAGCCGTGAGAAGAGATAGGGCAGATCGTATCTTCATTTTTGGATTAAGCAGCTAGTGCTGGGAACGTTTTAGTGACTGTTCAGGATCACAGAGCAGACAGAGAGAGAGCAAGGGTCAAATTCAGGGTCCTTTCTGCGTGAAAATGTCGTGGATGTGATCACACATGACCTGCTTCCTAGAGGGTATTCTGTGGCATGTTTAGGTCTGATTGCCTTGTAATTCTCCCCTTGTATTGATCTGGCCTTGGCTAAAGGAGCGACATGGCCACGGTTCCTGCAGCTGACATTTTCCAAATGCTTCCTCTGTGAGGGGCATCTGGCTGGGGGCTTTAGGCATACACATCCTAGTGGCAGCCCTTCGGAGTGGGGTCTGTCTCCAGATGATAAGGCCAAGCCAGACAGATGTCAGGTGTCTTGCTCGAAGACTGAACTAGAATCCTAGGCCTATGGTCTTACAGACGGGTCTATGGGGGTCAAGAGCACAGATGTACCCACATGTAGCCACCTTGGTCACAGTGGCTACCACCTTGGTCACAGTGGCCCAACACGGTCTGGACCAGTGGCTGGCCTCACTGGCCTCCTGCCTCTCAACGACCCTGGCCTATCCACTGCTCCTTGAGCACATCAAGCTCATTTCCTGCTCTGGACTCTTCTGTCTCAATGGCTATTCCCCAGATCTTCACTGACTCCCTCCGTCTCTTCCGTCAGATCCCTGCTTGATGGCACATCCTCTGGGAGATATTCCCACACATATCCCCTGCACTGCTACTGACATTCTCTCCTTCTGCTCCATTTTTTCCATTGTATATATAAACAGCTGAGATCATCACATATTTTTTGTTTGTCTCTCTCCCATCCCTGGACCTGGAAGATAAACTTCCTGAATTTGTTTTTTTCACCATGGCATCTCTCATACCTATGTGTCTGGCACATAGTAAGTCCTTAATACACACTTGTTGAATGGGTGACCAGATCTCATTAGCTTGCTTTCCTCCAAAATGGATTCCTATTTTTACGTTGATTTGTATTAAGCCTACTTCCAACTTGTTATGTTTATCACATATTTATGTACCCATAAAGATTTTGCGTAAACCCAAGTGTGAAATTTTCACACAAATGACGCCATATTGTACATATCCTCTTGAAATTGGCTTTTCTTTTCTGATCCCCAAATGTCTTTAACCCATGTTGATACTTGTATGTTTAGTACCTTAATTTGACCACTGTGCAGTGGTTCACTGAATGAATAAATCATGGTTTATTTATCTGTCTCCTGAGTTACAGTTAAGTTGTGTTCGCTTTTTGGGGAGGGGTGTCTTATGCACATCTGTGAGAATTTCTCTAGGTGAGACTGACAGAGTGGAACAGCTGGACCAAAAGTCAACTTCAACTTTGCCAGATCTATCAAGTTGCCTAAAACTCTTGGTATCATTTTACAAAGTATAATTCCATTTCCCACATCTTAATCAATATTTCTAGTTATCATACTTAAAATTTTTACATATCTGACAGATGTCTTAAGTATCTCACTTTTATCTTGCATTTCCCAGATGATTACGCTAGTGTCTTTCTCCTCCGTATGTTTATTGATCATTCAGGTGTCTTCCCTTCTGGGTACCTTGTTCACTTTTTCCCCTGGGTTGTTTGTCTATGTCTTGTTGGTTTGAAGGGGCTGTTTATGAATGTTCTGTAAAAATACTTTGTGGTTTATTCGCATTGCAAATACCATCTCACAATCTGTGCTTTTCAATTTATTTATGGTGTCTTTTTTTTCTGCATATATTTTAAATTTAATGCAGTAGTGTCCTTCATGTCTGACTTGTCTCTATATATTTTAAAGAAATCCTTCCTAGCTCTTATGTTATAAAAATGCTCTCCTATATTTCCTTTTAAACCCTAAAGTTTTCTTTCTGCAATTTTGCTTTTTCTTTCTGCAATTTTGCTTGCTTTCTTTCTTTCTTTCTTTGTCTTTCTTTCTTTCTTTCTTTCTTTCTTTCTTTCTTTCTTTCTTTCTTTCTTTCTTTCTTTCTTTCTTTCTTTCTTTCTGTCCGCCTTTCTTTCCTTCCTTCCTTTGGTATGGTAAGAGATAGGGATCTAATTTCATTTCATTTTTAATACATATAGCCATCTGAGCTAGCACCATCTAAAAATTTTAGCTTAGTTTTCTGAAGAGGTAACACATTCTTATGGTTTTAAGATCAGCATAAGGTTACAGAACGCACACTGAGTGATCTTGTTCCTGTCTTTACCCCATGTACCCTCTCCTCCCCATCCTTCTGTGTTGTTTTGGGTTTCTTTGTGCAAATAAAGCAAATAAGAAAAGATACTCTTATTTCCCCTTTATTAAACATGAATGGCATGTTTAAACATAGGGCTCTGAACCTTGCTTTTCTCAGTTAACCATTGTTCCTAGAGCCTCTTCCATGTTCATGCACAGGGAGCTTTCCATCTCTTTTACATCTGAGTACTCTTCTGTTGTGTGGAGTGCTCAGGGTATGTTTCACCAGTTACCTGGGCATGGCCATTTGGGATGTCTCCAGGCAGTGCAACAATAAATGACTTTATACATGCATCCTTTCATATGTGATAAATTCCAGAAATGGGGTGTCTGGGTAAAGAGGCAGATACATGCACGTCTGTAACTGTGATAGACGTTGCCAATTAGCCTGCACAGCCACTGGGTTGTTCTGCACGCTGTCAGGCATATGTGGGAGCACCTCGTCCTCATAGCTTATCCATAGCAGGCTATCAAACTTGTAAACTTTTGACAGACAAGAAACGGTCTCAAGGACATTCTTTGCATTTTCATCCCTTTTTTTCCATTTTAGATTTTTTAAAACTTGAGTTATAATTAACATTAAGTACAGAAATCTAAACTCTACAGTTGTATGACATTTTACATATGTATACATCAATGCACACTTCCCTCAGGTAAAATACAGAGCTTTCTCACTACTCCAGAAGGCTCTTTTATCCTATCCCAGTCAGTGCACCCCACCAGGAGCAACAACTATTCAGATCGTTTTCATCACATGAGTTTTACCTTATTTTAAATTTTATGGAATCAGAATCATACAGTATATTCTCTTTTGTGTAAGATTTCTTTTACTCACATTACATCTGTGAGATACATCCATATTCTTACAGGTGTCAGTAGTTTACTTATTTTCCTTGTTGGGTGGTATTTCATTGTATGAATATACCACAACTTATTTAACTATTCTATGTGGGTGGATAATTTGATTGTTCATAGTTTGGAATATTTTGAGTTAAGCTGCCGTGGACATTTTTGTGTATGTTCTTTGGTGCACAGTGGTGTTTATTTTGTTGAGTATAAACCCACGTATATGCATACATAAAAAAAATTTCACAGGTTAGAAGTACTGCAAGTTTTTCAAAGTAGCTGTGGTCAAGAGTTGTAAGGTCTGAAGTTTTATCCTTGTTGCAAGCCAACACATCAGCCTGCCAAGTTTCATCCCCAAAACTACTGGGTCAGCAATGAAGGCAATTTACTAGAGTAAGCATGTCTGATGAAGTACTGTTACCCAAAATATACAAAGGACTCTTAAAACTCAACAGTAAGAAAACAACATGATTAAAAAATTGACCAGAGACCTTAACAAAGACCTCACCAAAGAAGATAGACAGGTGGTGAATAAACATATGAAAAGATGTTCCACATTAAATGTCATTAGGGAAATGTAAATTAAAACAACAATGAGCCAGCACAATACACCTATTAGAATGCCCCAAATCCAGAGCACTGACAACATTAAATTCTGGTTAGGATGTGGAGCAGCAGGAACTCTCATTTTTTGCTGGTGGGAATGCAAAATGGTACAGTCACTTTGAAAGATAGTTTGATGATATATTTTTTTTTTATAAAACTAAACATACTTTTATTGTACAATCCAGCAATAACACTCCTTGGTATTTATCCTAAAGCAGTTGAAAAGAGTTATGTCCATATAAAAGCCTTCATATGGATGTTTATACCACCTTTATTTATAATTTCCAAAACTTGGAAGCAGACAAGGTATCCTTCAGTAGGTGAATGGCTAAATAAACTGTGTATACCGATATTAGAATATTATTTAGCACTAAAAAGAAATGAGCTACCAAGCCAGGAAAGGGCATGGAGAAACCCTAGGTCCATGTTACATAGTGAAAGAAGCCTACCTGAGAAGACTGCATACTGCCCAGTACCGACCCTGTGACATTCTGGGAAAGGCAAAACTAAGGAGATGATAGAAAGGTGAAGGTTGCTGGGATGAACAGGTGGAGCATAGAGGATTTTTAGGGCAGTGAAAGTACTCTGTATGGCACCTAATGATGGGGACACATCATTACACATTTGTCCAAACCCATGGGATGTACAACAAACACCAAGAGTGAACACTAAGGTAAACTATGGGCCCTGTCTTAAACTTTGGGTGATTATGCTGTGTCAGTGTAGGTTCACCAGCTGTAAGAGGTATACCCCTCCAGTGGGGATGTTGATAATGTGGGGGCAAAGGGTCTATGGGAAAATCTCTACCTTTTATTGACCTTTGTGTTTTCCATTATGTGTTGCCCTGGTCCTGGGTTGTAAATGACACAGGTGAGGAATATACTCAGTATCCTCCATAGTGCACTGCTCTTTAGAGATAATGGTTGTAAAATTTGAACACATTTCTGATGAGATATCAGTCTCGTCTAAATATAATTTTAAAAGTTATGAAAGTGATTTGATTGTCGATAAGTTTGTAAAATGTAAAATCTTTTAATAGTTCTATTAAATATAATGGTCTATCAAAAAATGGTGATAGTTAAGAAATGGATGGTTAAAATTTTCCCATGTCTGATATCGAATGTTCTATAAAGCTCTATAAAGGTGACCAGACTGAGAAAGAGCTAGAATGATTGGTGCCCTGACAAAGGGACATGGGTGTATATTATTTTGAGAAATTCCTCTGTTCTTGGCCCAGGGCCATTTCTTCTAAGTAAGTTCAAGCACTAGGAACCCACTCTAAAACACTCAGAGGGGACATGGAGGGGAAATAGCTTCTGTAAAATAGGTTGGAAAGCATAAAGAGGGTTTTTTTTTTTTTTATTTAAATGGCTTGACCTTAAACATCATCAAAATAAACTCTGGGGTTTTAACTACTTTTACTTTTACCCTTATATACTACACTTCTGATCTTCGGCTATCTCTGTATCAGGAGTGAAGATAATCTGTGATTCTTTATTCCCTGTAATGAGAACCATAACACTTCCCTGACATCTCAAGCCATCCAAGGTCCAAGGTGAGGTCAATTTACTATCCATCCCCTGCTTATTGTGAATAAATAATGAGCAATAAAAACCATCCAGTGTGAAAACAGGAAGTTCTGGCCCATATTTGTCTTATTTGAACTTGTAATGAGAATTGCTGTCCTCATTTTCACTAGACATATGCCAATTTACCAGTCATATTGCAAATTTAATGACATTTTTGTGGCCCATTATGTATGAAGTTTAAATCTTTAGACTTAATATCTCTCTAAGAAAGCTCTTTTTTTTTTTTTTTTTGCACTGTCTTTCTATAGCCTTTCCCACAGATTTTATTATAAATTAAATCTTTCCAATTAGGATAGTTTGATTATTACTGGGGGTGTATACTGACACAGGAGATGCGAAATGAAGAGCAAGAGGAAACTTCATTTTATTTAAAATTTAAATAGCCATCAAGAATCTTTGCTGAAGAAAGTTCAGATGGCAAAGGGACCAAAAATAGGAACAAAAAACCCCCACATTTTTCTCTTAAACTTTTTATGTCTACAGTAACTCACAACCTGCTAAGCAGATTCTTTTCTGTGCTCTCTGTCTAAATTGTTCTCTTTGCAAAAAGTTAAATGTTAAAAAAGTAAATAATGTATTTTTTGGAGAAATTTACATTTCTAAAATTTACAAATATCAAAAACTTATTCTTTTTAGCTATTATTCTAATCTAATACATTTGAGAAATAACAAGAAATGTGAGCCTTTAATATTAACATACACAAATTATAGTATTTATAAAATATTTTTTGTAGAATGTATTTTCTTTTTACTATCTGCCATTTTAGACCTATATTAACAAATCAAATAGAGTTTATATAATATTCTGAGCATGATCTGTTGCTTCGTATATCACAAAGCCATAGAAATTCCAAATCTGAATATTATTTAGTTTTATTTAATTTGGAATTCAAAAACTCACCTTTATCTTAAAGCCTATAAAATATAGAAGTGAATGAATAAATGGCATAAAATCTTATTCTCTCAAAGTCACTGATTAGATAGAATTAGGAATAGCTAAACCAGTCTTTAAATATCATATATTCTTAACATAGAAGTAGAGGGCGCCTGGGTGGGTCTGTTGGTTAAACGTCTGCCTTCAGCTCAGGTCATGATCCCAGGGTCCTGGGATCGAGTCCAGCATCAGGCTCCCTGTGCCGCAGGGAGCCTGCCTCCCTCTCTCTCTCTCTCTCTCTCTGTCTCTCATGAATAAATAAGTAAAATCTTTAAAAAAATAAATAAATTAGATGTAGAAATGCTGGGTGCTCCATCCTCATCAGCCTTCTAAACTACTGAGCATATCTTGAGCACCTGATATGAGGCCTGTCTTAGATGCAGGGACATAGAACCGTGCAAGATAAACTTTCTAGTCATAATGATAATAATAATCTCACATCTATGAACACCACCAGCTGTCACTAGAGGGAGGATAGGGGGTAGTTGGCTCAGGCACAAAACTTGAGGGGGTGCTCAAATTTCAACAATCAAGATAAAGAATAATCACTTGCCTCACCGTAGTCCTTACCCTGTTGAGCACTTACTACATGCAGGGTCCTGCACTAAGAACTTTATTTGCATTTTTCCTATAATTATTATAATAACTTCTTAGGAAGTTTCCAACCCCATGTTAATGGTGGAGTCACTTATGATCAAGTTCACACAGTAAGTAGTAATGGGGACCTGGGTTTTATATCGTGAATAGCTTCTTTTTTTTTTTTTTTTTTTTACTTTAAGAATTTTGATGTCTGTCTAGTGTGGGCAGGGATGGAGTTGTAGCTGCAAGAGGCCAATAAAAGTAAATCTAGTTTGATGGATAAATGGATAACAAAAGGGAATATTATTCAGTCTTAAAAAAAAAAAGGAAAGCCTGCCTTTTGATGAAAGTGAAGAACATTGTGCTAAGTGATATAAGCCAGGCATTGAAAGACAGATGCTGCACAATGTCACTTATATGTGGGCTCTGAAAAAGTTGAACTCACAGAAGCAGAGAGCGGAATGGCAGGGCCAAATGCTGGTGGGTGGGTGGGGACAATGTGGAGATGTCAGTCAAAGGGTACAAAGTTTCAGTTTTGCAGGATGAATAAATTCTGCAGATAGCATATACTGCATGGGGACTCTAGTTAATAACACTGTATTATATACTCAAAATTTGCTGAGAGTCATCTTAAGTATTTTCACCACAAAAACAAACAGGAAAGAGAATGGGAACTATGTGAGGCAATGGATATGTTAATTAGCTTGATTGCAGGAATCACTGCACAAGGCGGACTTATATCAAAACATCAAGTTGTACACATTAAACATATATAATTCCTGTTTGTCAGGTATACTAAATAAAGCTGAAAAAAAAAGTACTTTTGCTTTGCCTCTCTAAGAAGACTATGCATTCACTTTTAAGGATGGAGTCTCATATATTTTCATGTTAACCATGTATGTCTGACCACTCTGACCCAGGGGCTTTTGGCAAATTTTCTCTTTTTGTTTTCTAGTCTGTTAAAAATCACCCCTTTCTTTTCCATAAGTCTCTAATAAAACTTTTGCCTTCTTAAACCTTTGAATGAATTTAAATGGTGTGTCTTCTATTTCCCTGTTGGAGCCGCAACCTTAAAATAAAGGCATAAAGAGATTTGAAAACAGAGTTCTAAGTGATTACTTCTTTCCATCAATCTTGAGGATGCTTGTCAAAGTAAAGCTTTGAAAGAAAGGTTGTTTTTCAGAAGAGAAACTGAATACTTAAATGAACAAGGAGCAAAAAGAACTTTTGTATTTTACTTCTGAGCAATTGCTACATTTGAACATTATTATTGACTGTTTTTTTTTCCTTTGAGGGAACATTGTGATGAATTGAATGATTAAAGAAAACCTTTTCAGTTTGTGCTGTTCACTCCCAATAATGTGAATCAAAATTACACTGTGTGATAACGAGGCTTAAAGGAATGGATTCTGCCTTGGCAATTTTTAGACTTCTTCCTAGTTTTTTCTAAGGAAAAACCCACCTAACGACTTTGAAATAATAAGACAAAAGACAGAGGAAAACAATTGAGATAATGCTTGGTTCCTCCTTCACCTTCCAGGCAAAGCCTCTTGCTGGCAGGTGTTATCATCCCTACTTTGTTGATGAAAAAAATTAGTCTCAAAGGCACAAATGAGCCTCATACATCAATTTCCTTTAAGTGATTTCTCTTTCTTCTCAAGTATAACAAAATCATAGAAAAAAATGCTTGAAATTACCCCTATCCTCAACATGCTAGATTTATTCAACATTTATTGAGAATCCTCTGTTCTGAGTGGAGACAACTCAAATACAACCTCAGAGGTGTATTTGTGGTGCAAGGAGGGTGAAGCTATGCACCAAGTTGTGTCAGGCCAGTTTATGCCAGGCAATCCTGCACCTGCCCCTTTGTGGCTGAGCATCACAAATGATCAGGATCAGTGATCCTCTCTGCTTCTGTGTTCAGGCACTTCCAAATATGTCTAAGGGTTTCTTTCCTACACACTGAACCAAAGACCTGTAATTATATATGATATTGTTGAATTTGGGCAGTGTGGGGCAGATGAAAGACAAGATTTGGCCCCATTTCTTAATGAGTCTTCTCAGGCAAATTTTTCAAAATCCGATTGCATCTCAGTGCTCTCTTCTGTAAAACCAAATGCTGATAATGATAGTGCCTGAATTCTCCATGGGCTGTAGGTTATGTTGGGGATGAAGTAAGATCAATGTCTATGAAAGTGTAATCTGAAACTTGGTTCACCTCTTGGTGGGTGTCAAGCCAAAAGACACAACCCAAGAAGGAAGAATTTCACTTGCAACAAGTAAGAGGAACACAGGATATTTCCCAAAGCAGTGTCTCCCAGAACAACAAAATTGGAGAAGTTTTTTTTTTTTTATTTGTTTATTGGAGAGAGAGGGGGTGTGAGCTGGGGGGGAGGGGCAGAGGGAGAAGGAGAGAGAGAGAATTCTCAAGCAGACTCCCCGCTGAGCGTGGATCCTGACTGATGTGGGGCTCGATCCCAAGACCCTGAGATCATGACTGAGTTGAAATAAAGAGTTGGATATTTAACCAACTGAGCCACCCAGGTGTCCCCCCAAATTGGGAAAGTTTTAAGCTAAGGGTGCATGCATATTCGCAAAGGGACTTGCAATGGAGAGTTCGTTATAGAATTGAGGCAAAATTCATCCTAACTTGACAGAGTCAGGTGCTGGTTGATTGAAATCAGGAGGACCAGCAAGGGTTGGTGTCATCAATTCTCTGGCCCCAGTTAGCCTGGTGTTTGAGTGAGCAAAGGGGTTACATCCTGCAAAAATGACTCAAGAATGTGCATTAGGTAAACTTTTACTTCTGAAGCAACACTGGGAGTTTTGCCACCGATTGACAGTCGCTGATACGGTTAGGCTATTTCCAGGCCTTGTAGAGACTATTAGGTTTGGCATTCCTTTTGGTCCCTTAAAATCCTTAACTCCTGAGGTTTTTGCATTCCTTTGTGATTCCAATGCCTCCTAGGAAGTTCTGCAGCACCTGCTCTTGGGCACATAGAGCCAGTTGGTCCTAGATCATGAAAATAGCTGGGGGCCTAAAATGGCTCCTCTTAAGTCAACAAAGCTCTTTCTGTCTTTCTTTTTCCAGGGACCTCTAAATTTTTCTGCTTGGAAAAGTACTAAAAGTACTCGCAGACTCTACATCTTCAACATTTCTACTATCGTTGTTGTTGTTACTTTATTATTGAATCCTGCTCTAAAATCAACCTCATCAAAAACATTCACTAAAGAGGTGGGGAGATTAAAGAAGATACACATTTTTTTCCCAGTTGGTGTTGCTTCTAATAGAAATGGTTAGCATTTGTAGTTTTATAATTTAAAGACCACTTTACCTATATTATTCTATTTTAATATTATCAAAACCCTGAAACAGATAAATACTAAATTTTTAGCCCTAATTTCATGTGATCAAAAAATTGGGCTCCCAGAGTACAGTCTGTGTGAGATCAGTTTATGAATAACTAGTGAGTGTCACATACCCAGGGTTCAAACATGAAAATGCTAAGGGTATCTTTAGGGCACAATATTCGGTGGCTGGTCTCTGCCATGACCTGTGATTCAGGAGGCTCAATGAAATGGTATCTTCGGTTCTGTTCTGCTCCTCATGGGGTCCAAACCTCTTTGAGAATGAACTGGATCTGGTTCTCAGGTAATAGTGGTAGAGGCTGAGTGCATTTATAGGGGATATGCCTAAGGAATTTGTGTGTATTCTTAAATGAGGAAGAATGTTGACTCTTATTTACTAATAAGGTTAAGCACCAAAATGTCATATTTTTGAAGAGCAAGAAATTCTGTCATTAATCCCTTAAAAAGACACGTCTTTCTGCTGTATAAATTAAATCACCAAGGCTTGCGATGTGGATTTTCAGTATAGCTTCCAGTGCAACCTTAACATCATTATTGTGATACTATATATATATATATATATATATATATATATATAAAATAAACACTGCTTTTTATAGCTTCAGGAGTATAAATTTAGGCACTAATAAATTTGCCATTTTTTAAATGGCTGTTTTCAAATCACTGTCATTATATAGCATATCCCTGATCAAGATGAAAATAAGGAGCTGTTCGTTCTGAAAGTGTATATGTGGTCCTGTTAATTTTCTGTTGTTTCTGGTGGTGCTTTCTATTTCATCATCAGTCCCTTAAAAGGCATCTTCATTTCCTCAGAGAATGAGTTTTGCTGTGTTAACAAGTCTTTTATTGAAGTCATGAGATGCCACCAAATAGTGGTGACAGGAAGGTAAGATGATGCTGTACTTACAGCATAGGGACCAAAGGCAAATCAACCCCAAGATGGGACACTTTGGCATGAAAATTATTTTGAGTTAAAAGTAATCAAAATCCAGCATATTCGGGAAAAGCTCTTTACCTACCCCTCAACTGTCAGTGGAACCTGGAAGAGAGTTATTAACAGAGATTCCTCTTTACCTAAGAAATCATCTGCATAACAGGGCAACCTTTGTTTTCTAAACATCTCTCATTTTCCTGCTAATGGTCTTCCTCCCCTTTGTGTGCACAGACCCCTACCCCTCTCCTTAGCTCAGGATATCATACAAGTCTTATGTTGCCTGTCTTTGGAATTTCCTGTTTGTGTGGATTCCCAGTAGGTACAAAATTAAATTTGATTTTCTCCTGTTAATCTATTTCATGTCAATCTGATTCTTAGTTCAGCTAGAAGAAACTTAAAAGACAGAGAAATATCTTTTCCTCCAACAACACCATGGCAAAGATATAAAGTGAGATACTTCCATCAAGCCAGATAATACTCATATGTGTAAGGGAGGGAAAATAATTTTCCCTCTACTTTTCTAGTTTCTTGGCTGAGACATCCCCCTTCCACCCCGTAATAAAAGATAGACTAATGAGAGAAAAACAGGCAGAAGTTTAATAACATGCATACCTCCTGTACACATGGGAGAGCCCTGGGAAAACTGAGTAACTCCCCCAAGTGCTACAAGCCACCAACTTCATTACCATTTCCAGTTGAAGACAAAGGAAAGATGTTGAGGAATGGGGGGTGGGGTGGGAAGAGCCAATTATGGAGGTAATCAGGAAAAGCACAGTAGACAAGTGTAAAGCTGTTATGTGGATTTACGTCCTTGCCCTCCCCTCTGATAAGAGTTTCTAGAGATTTAGTTATCCTCTTCCTGGTACAGAGAGGGAAACACCCTTACAAATAGCGATTTCCCTTATAAATGTAACTTTTCCTCACAAACGGGCAACTTCTATTGTGTCTGCAGCCTTTCAAAAATAATCAACTTAAGATAATCAATATGCCAGAGGTATATTTTGGGGCAATATGTTTTTCTCCCCTTCAAAGGTTTATACATTTCTACAGACAGGTATCTTTTAAGTTTGAGAAAAGCCTTATATACTATATGCTTACACTAATATTTATATAAGTATACACACAAACATATATAACATGTATATATGTATATGCACTTTTATTAGTCTATGTAATATTGTGATTTGGTCACAATATGGTCATTTGGTCACTCAGATGACCAAAATATATTTCTTATATATATTTGGTTTTCCTTCAGTTTCTGGTTGATAGCTCCTAAAGTTCTTGGAACACCTGAGCCACAAGAGCAATGGAAACATCTTTGACATAGTATTTGGTCTCTTGTCCTCAGTTACTGAAATTCCTCCAAAGTCATAAAGGTGAAATGGGGGTCTTTTTATTCATAACAAGCTCCTTTCCTCCACAACTGGGTTTTTGTTAATGTTACCTTAACTTCTGGAAAGCACCTTTGGATGGGGACTGGTTGCCAAGGGAACCAACTGTGAATGGAGGGTTGGAAATTTCAGTCCCACCCTTTGACCTCCAAGAAGGGGAGAGAGGCTAAAGGTTGAATTAATCACCAAAGGCCAATGATTAATCAATCATGCCCATTTAATGAAGCCTCTGTAAAATTCCAAAAAAATGGGGTTCGGAGAGCTCCTGGGTTGGGGAGCACATGTTGGTGCTGAAAGAGAGGTGCACCTGGAGAAGGTGTGGAAACTTCACACTCTTTCCCCATTTCTTGCCCTATGCATGTCTTTCATCTGTGTTCCTGAGTTATATATCTTTTTATAATAAACTAGTAATTTGGCAAGTAAAATATTCCTCTGAGTTCTGTGAGCCACTCCAGCAAATTAATCAAAATGGAGGAGGGGGTCATGGGAACCTCTGATTTTATAGCCAGTCAGACAGAAGTACAGGTAACAACCTGAACTTGCAACTGACATCTGAACAGTGTTGGGAGGGCAGTCTTGTGGGTCTGAGCCCTTAACCTATGGGATCGGATGCTATCTCGGGGTAGATAGTGTCAGAATTGAGTTAAATTGTAGGGCATCCAGCTGGATCACAGACAATTGTTGGTGTGGAGAAACCCCGTCCCCTACATTGGAAATTGGTTATCTGAACACCTTTTAATAAGTGTACAGTACAAGTATATATATATATATATACCATATTTGTATATACTTATACATAATATATAATACTAGAATACTCATATATGTAAGTATATAATATACTACATATATAATGCATACTCATATATATTATATTCATATATATATATACTTACACTATATAATATTACTTATAGGATAATTAAATGGATGGAATTTGAAATCAATTAATTAATCTTTAGTCTAGGCCTTTATATAGCAAGGTCTTCTAATAGAAACTTCATTTAAACCATTTTCCTCCATAGATCTTGAAGACCTAACCCAAAGCACTTCCAAAATTTAATGTATCCAGTAATATCATTTCTCCTCTCCCTTTATAATATTTGTTCTTCAGAGTCCTTTGGAAAATGTCATAAGAGAATTTTACCTACTCTATTTCTTGTCTTTCATTTCATTGATTCTCTCTCTGAAGTCAGGTAAGTGCATAATAATATCAGAAGAATCAATTTTTTCAGCTTTTACAGCTAATATAATGGTATTTTCTAGAAGATGCCTCAATGCACATTTCAGAGCATTCACATTTTTTTCCAAAAGCAAGTTCTTAAATACTGCTCATATGTTGTTTGTGAGTTTCTTGGACACAATTTAGAGTTAAAAGAAAGGAACTCCCATGATGAACACAGATAAGAGGCTTCTATAACCCACTGGACATTTACAGCCTGGAGTCCTGGCACTATGATGTGGCATAAATAAGGCACTCCTTTTCATTTTTCTTTGTTCTTATTCTTGTTATTATTATTGTTATTCTGTAAAATGAAAGTAAATTTGGGGAGGGAGGTCAGGGTAAAGTAAGCAAGGAAGAGAGGTGGAGAGGCTGAATTGCACTCTGGAGGCAGGAGACCTGGGTTGTATCCCAGTTCTGCCACCTATTCACTGTGTGGGCACAAGCAAGTCACGTGACAGCCTCAGCTTCTGCTACCTGGTCTCTGGATTGGTGGTAATGATGGTACCAACCACCCAGGGAATTAGTGAGCATGAATGCTAATATGTTTACAGTGCCTAGAGCAGTGCCTGGCACCCAGGGAACATTATATAAATGTTAGTTATTGCTATTGTTTTTCTTATGGTATCTAAGGGAGCTATAATGAATAACTTAAAGAAAAAATTAAATGCATTACAAATCAAAACTCAGTTTTCCTTCTAATCATTGCTAAGAGGGACAGCATATACTGAGTGCAGTGTGGAGAGAGGAAGTTCCCTCCTCTCTGACTGTTGTCTTGTGGACAGAGAACCTCACTGAAACCAGTTGAGCCACAGCTGATTGCCAACAGCATCCTCCAAAGCAGGACATAATGCTAGACTGACATTGTCTTGGCCCTCTGGTTGAGACCTAATAAGCATCCAGTTCTGTTTCAGTTCAGTTCTTAAGCTATCGATTCTAACCACTGGTTTGGAAAACAAAACCCACCTCATGAAGATCTGAGTGTGTGTAATGTTTAGTGAAGGGAGAAACGACAGGCCACAGAACTCTAATCTATAAACTATAAATCCGCTAAGATTACATAAACCAGTTGCCCCTAACAGAGATGTTCAAGAGGATATGCAGGGAATGTGACCTTTCAAGGAAGGCAGTTACGTGAAAGGTTCTATTGAACCAAGGGAAATATGTACTTCTCACATTATTAGAGAAATAAAATCTTTTCCATCCCTAAAGAAAACCCCATGAAGAGATTCAAGTTTTTGAAGTCTGTGAGGGAAGGGAATTCCCTTGCAGGGACTGAGGAGGTTTGCTTAGTGAGCATGGGGATAAAATGTGCTCATCCGGAATGACCATGAATGAATCCCACACTATTATATGGTCATATAATTTATTGTCTACTCGGGGTCATTTTTGAGCAAAAGGGGCACTAATAATGGTTGTTCCGGGACAAGTTCTATAAACTGGGGCAGTGCAGGCAAACCAGAGGGGATCTATATGTTAAAAAAAGAAATCTAGTGTGGCAAGTGCTGGGCAAAATGCCACTTAACTATTAAATACCTGGAATCAGTCCAGATGAGTCTCAAATGCCGGAACCTTCCAGAACCAGGGATGGGCATAGGGATTCTCTTTGGTCTACTAAGTAACTAATTGAAGGAGAAGCAACTACATAAACAGGATGTTATGTTTCTGGTTCCCTCTCTGGTTATTTCTCTTTTGGTAGATGACTCACTTGAGTGTGGGAGTCTGTGAAACAGTATTGAGTAGTAATAGAAGAGTATTAAGTTTGTATAGCTTATTGTATTCTTAAAAAAACTAGCAGTACGATTGTAAAGAGCATATAGAGCAAGCTTTAATTCCTTAATTCCCTCCATTTATTGAACAGCCTTGGGCATTGATCACATACTTCCCCAAGTTTGTCAGAATTGCCTCTGTGTTCCTCCTTCTCAGAATTGTGGGAAATAGCAGTAAAAATGTTTTGTACTTAGGAGGGAAAGACAAAAATATACAACTCACAGGAGATTTTCAGCCAGATCTTCATATATGAATGGAAGAGGACTGAGGGGGACAAAGAGTGTTAAAAATCTTCATGCCATTGAATTTTCATTTAATGCATCATGGTTGCCTCCAATCCAGAATGGGACGGTGTTGAATGTATTCTGCTGGTTTCCATTTTTGCTGCTCTTGAAAGCAGACTCGGGCTCATTATTTTACTTATTATGACATTAAAAGGTACAGTTCCTTCTATGTTCTCAAGGAGTCAAAGCTTTAATTTCCTTTAAGATGGAGCTAATTATTTTGGAAGTTTTCCATTCCAATTATTTTAAAAAGGTTGATCCTTTAAGGCTTGCAAGGTGTGGTTAAGGAACAAAAAGCAAAATGAGAAGTGAGATGCAATCCAAGCCAAGAGAAGAGTTTTGCCTTTCTAGCCAAGTGTCTAACATGTCACAAGCACTTGATAAATAATACTATTATTATTTTTACTGGGATTATTGTTTTTAGTTGTTTCAACTATCTCAGAAAGGCCCATGGCTGTTTGTATGTGAATAATTCCAAATTTATTTCTCTGGTCCTGATTGCCCCGAGCTCCAAACTTGTATAGCAAACTGTTCACTTGACATCTCATGTACATGCTTGAAAAAATGTCTCACATTCGATAGAACCACAGCAGACCCCAGATTTTCATCTCCTAACTGTCCTGTCTCTGGTCTCCATCCCTTTACTCATTTTTTTCCTGAAATATTTATTGAGCATCTACTATGTGCCACATGACCGATATGGACACTGTTGATGGCCGTGGTCCACACAGACAAAAACATTGGCTTTAATGGAGTTTGCTTACTATTGCAGGAAATGACCACGGAAATGAATAAATATGTACTATAATGCCAAAGGGTAATAATTATTCTGAAGAAAAATAAAACCACATTAAAGTTCTTAGAACAGCATCTATGTAAGCATTTGATATTATAATATGGAAATCTCTCTTTCTTAAATTCTCCAATAACTCAGAGCAAAAATAATCCAAAGGCTTTATGGTTTTATAAAGTTTGGTCTCTAGCTTTATCTCACTTTATGATTCCCTGTGCTCAATGTGTTTAAGCCACCTTTTTTTACCCTATTCCCTGATTTTTCCAAACCTTTTCACACCTCCCCTTTCCTCCAAGCTCCTCTGCCTGCAGTAATGCTCTACATGTTTTCCCATGCTGGTTTCCTTTTGTTCTCAGGTCTTGGCTCCAGTGCCACCTGCAGAGAGAAGCATTCCTGACATCCTTGCTAAATTTGCCCATCCCCATCACTCCAACATGCTGTGTCATGTCATGCTTCAGAGCACCTGTCTTCTTGTTTACTTGTTTACAGAATGCTTCCTCCCCCAGGATGTAGGCGCATGAAACTGCAGAACTCTGTGCTTCTCCAGGGCTGTGTCATTACTGGTTAGAAAAGTCTGACACAGAGCAGGGGATCACCAAATATGCGTTACATGAATGAATATATTGTGCCTTTGAAAACTTTGGGTGAAATTTGAAAAAGTAACAACTCAAGTCCTTTCTAAGGCCCAACCCAGTGGAATATTATTGTTCATTTGTTAGAAAACATTGACTAGTTTATGGCTCATTGCAGTAGACTATTGTCAAAAAAGTGCAGTGAGGTTGAAATCGGGGAAGGCTTCGAGGGCGTCTTTAGGGAATGATTCCAATGGTTAAGACATGGCTATTCGTGTGTCATCCAACAGGCTTGGCACCTGGAGCCCGGCACTGTGAGATGCTGAGCTAAAGCAAGTCTAATTTGCTGGTTGTTTTGTGTTGTCAAAATCAGACAGTGTGCAAGCACACGTCTTTAGTATGTTGCAGTATTTTCTTTTCAGATGAAAACACGAAAAGACAGGTTGGACATCAAATCTTATGAGAAAGGAAACGGGGGGAACAATTTCTCAGAAAAAATTTTTTTTTTGGATAAAGATCTTTGTGTAGAAAAATTATGCCATTGTCAGATAAGTGCCACTGGTTGTCTCTACAAATGTATTTTATGTATTAATTTGAATTTTTGAAGGTACTAGAAATGTCTGTGCCCCCAATTCTACTTTACCAACACATCCAACAATATAGAGGAGGGCTGTGGTGTCTAAATCAGATGGGTCAATGATCCTTCAGAGTTTTAGACTCTCAAAGCCATGGAAAAATCATTTAAATCTTTGTGAGACAATTCATTTCATGTGTCTGCTTCCTAAATCAGCCCCAAGTTTGCCCTTCAAAGGACATATGTCCCCTGCCGTGGGGATTGTAAATTGTGATATGATGTTTATGGGAGCCGAGGCTTTCTCCAAGTGAAGACATGAAGCATGTCCTGAGTTCCTGAGGTTTGTGGTGCTTTGGACGCCCCACATGGTTATGTACAGATGTGCCGTGTGGCCTGCCTTGCGAGGAAGCCTGGCTCTGGGCTCCAGGCATCTTGCCAGAATATTCTGCGCCTGGGAATGAAGGAGCGGGGAAGAGCCAGAGTGAGTGCTAATATCTTCTGATGTAGGTGAGACCTCGTTTGTTCTTCTAAGTCCTGTTTAACATCCCATGAGGCTTCCTTGACTCCTTGCCTGCAGGATAAGTAGACTCATCTCTGTTAAACCATGGCAACTCACTGGGTCACAGTTCAAGCTTGGTCATTTGGAATGCATTCCAAAACAGCTGTCCTCACAGGAAACCTCTAGAACTGTGGATCATTTGTATAACAAGTCTTGAACATTCAGGAAAATGGGACACCTTCCCCCTTTCCCTGTTGGCAATTTTCCTATTTATATGGTTTGGATATTTTTTACCGCCACTTGGTGATAGCTGCTATCAAGATCTTCTTGCTCCACAGGCTAGCCTTGGTCTAAGGTCAACTAGACGCCTTGGGTGGACATGTCTCATCCATCCGTCCAGCAGCACCATGGCCCTGTGAAGCCTCTGGACCACAGAGCAGACCCCTTCTCAACCTCCATTGCCCCTTTCCATGATAAGTGACCTCTGATTTCAAAGGGCATGTATTCTGATTAAACCAGGTTTCGTTGGGTCCTGAATATAACTTGCATTTGGACTGTTGGGTGGGGGTTTGGTCACTCACTGTGCTTTACCTTTAGATCCTGTGACACCCTGTCTCCCATGGAGGGTTGGCCTATCACTGTTCAGATGTTCCCCCATTTATGCACGATCTGATTGGCTTTAACTGAAAAAGGGTTGCAACCATTGCTGAATCCCTGGCACCTAAAAGGACATGGAATTGTTCAGTAAGTGTTGTTGAATAGATTGATTTTTGTCTCCCTCACTTGTACTTCACAGGGCTTGGCTTATTCTGCGCTCCAGGCTTTGCATTGTTACTGATCTCTGGCCAGGACTCCCACACTGACATATCTTCTCTCCTTTATCTCCTGTTCTGTCTTGCTTCTCTGGCTCTGGCTTCAGCAGCTACAATCTGCTGTCACCTTCTTCTGGGTACTCACAATAAAAGTAGATTTTGTGTAATTTAATTAATCAATTTATTTTATTTAATCCAGAGTGTTAAACCAGATTCTAGTAGGAAGTTCAGTCTTATTGATGGAGACCCTATTTTCCCTTTTGAGATTAAAATACATATGGTAACCATTTTTCACTATCAGGTGAAAATGAAAAAGAAGTCCTCCTAATTTAAATAATTAGAATATAAAACAGTATAATTTCAGAAGCATTAAGACATTATTAATAAATATTAATATTCTTTTATAATTCACTCCTTCTCTGTGGATGAACATTGGTTGAGTTGATGACTTTAAATATAGACAAGATAGAAAGGTTACTAATCTAAAAATCCAAAATGGGCAAAACAATGAAGAAAATTATAAATTGGTTAATATATTTTTGTTATAATTCTTGAAAGGAAGTGCTTAATACCTATTGCCCAATTTCTATTAAAGAAGATTTTAATATGAACTTTAAGCTTCATTTTAAGTTTCTATAATAATCTACTTCTACCAATTTTTAAATTTAAAAATTAGAACTACAGTTTTTGCTATGTAAGATTTATAGGCCTGGAAATTGCATTATAATTTTGAAGGTGTAAATGGTTAAAAGTGGCTTAAAATAGCATAAACAAAACAGTCCTCAGAATATATGCTTTGTTGAAGAGACATTCTTAAAACTAGATGGGGCCATAGATTTATATGTCTATAGGGGTTTGGCAAGGACATAAACTGGAACCTAAATTCTTGGCCATCAGTGTTCAATATTGGGCCTCTGGGACTGGTAAGGACTGCGGGAGACTACAAAATGAGTAATTTGCCTAAGAGCATTCAAATTGAAAAAATTACAAAACAAACACCTGTGGTTCTGGCTAAACAAACATATATGAAAGAGGGAGAAGACCAGCAGGTCACCAGTTTGCAAAAACTGCAAAAATGTGATTGTAGTTTTGAACCCACAAATAGTACACAGTTAGAAGGTAAATACATAAGACAAATTCTATCTAAAGCAATATTTTAAATACCGAAGTTGACATGGTAATCAAATGATCATTGCATATCATTGTTCCCTTGATAAATAGCTCAGAGTAGAGTCCTGATTATGTGCACGATCATGAAACTCAGTTTCATTCTGTAGACTGTGTCAGGTGCCCTATTCTGGAGTGAGAATGAGTACAAGCATCCTCAGTGTGTGAACAGGTCCTACCCATGAGCTGGGTGAGGGGAGTCCTCACTCTGTAAGCCTCATAGTACGTCAAAGGGGTGTGTATATTCTAGGGAAGGACACACTCTGCACTCCTTTCCCCCTGCCCTTCCTAAGGAGTAGGATTCTGGGGAGAGTTTAACTCTGATTTTATGTATATTAGCATATTATCAATATTTGTAGGAATAGTGAGGATATTTTACCTTTATTTGTGCAGCAAATAAAAATAATTACATTAGTTCTGCAGAGCTGAAGGGTAGCTTGAAAATGTGTGTGCGTGCATGTGTGTGTATGTATGTGTAGAGAAAGAGAGGGAGAGAGGTTGATTTGAACTTACTGTTAATATTTGCCTAGGATAGAAATATTACATTTCAGAGAAAATTTGGTGGGAAGCAATAATGGGTTAAAAAAATCTTATAAAATACTTAGTGTATAAATAAATAATTTACTGCTAACACCAGCTTTCATGTGATCAGAATTTTCTCCGGTGTCTCTCAGAGCATAATAGTTCTTTAAGTATTGGGCAAATGATTCATTAGAAATACACCTTTTTATGTTAAAAATAATCAAGCATCTATTTATTGCCTCCATTTTCCAGAGTTAGTTACAAGAAAAGTTGGCTGAATAGCAGAGTGACATTCCAATTGTTAAAGGGTAATATGGAATAATTATGTGAATTTTAGGACTGTCTTATACATGCAGATGGGAGAGAGAGATTAGAAGCATGTGTTGATGCAAAATCCACAGCAGAGTTTGTGCTGCTTCCATGGAAGACATGGAAGAGGAAGTTTCTTTCCATGGCTTTGGGGGGTAGGGACCCCTCCTCCAGTTGCTGTCAGAAGGAGCAGCTCACCCCCACTGCAGGGCCCAGGCCCCAGCTGCTTCCAAGGCAGCAGCTGGCTCTCTGTTTCCAGACCTTCTGTCCATGGCTAAGCCCCCGGGCAAGATTAATAGTAAGGTCAGTAAATCATTTCATATATATCTAAACTCTGGGCTCGAATCAGAGCCCGGGTGGATTCTTCTGAGTAGTAGGCCGGCTTCTCCATGGCTCCATTTCCTAGGCTGCAAAATGGGAGAAATCAGAATTTGGTTGTTGTGAGGATTCACTGTGTGAACTAAAGGGAGCACGGAGAGTAGTCACTCATGAAATATCAGCCATATCTCTGTACTTCATCTCAGAAGCACCTCTCACTAGCACACGGTGACCACAAAACTAGGAAGAGATTCAAACAACTCCACAGCAACGAGACAAGCAAGGCATCATCCTGCATCTTCCAAAGCTTTGGCCAGTTCCAGAACTGAGCTACTTTATGTTTACAGCTCTAGTAATGTGTTTATTTGGCTTAGAATCCACAAATCCTGCTGGTTTGGATAGCATAGGACTAGCTCAATAGATGTCAATGAGCAGCTCCCACATCCTCTCCTCTCATGAGTTTCTCTGGGGTTCCTTTCACTCTTTACTAGGGCCACTGAATTTTTCCTGCACATCTGATTTCTTCTTGGAATCAAAGGCAATGCTAGGGGACAAGGTTCTGAGCCATCTTGCTCTTTCAGTAAAAATGACGAGGTGACTTTTAACACACTGCAAAGGCAACCTGGGTGGAAGGATTGTGCTGTGTTTGCTTAATGATACTCAGGAGAAGACATGATGTGCACGGGCTGGCTCCAGCTCCATTCCAAAAGGGAGGATTGGCCTCCAATGTCATCCCTTCGGTGGCCTAAAAGGAGAGCTTCACTAAAATGGCAACCTGTAGCTGTGCGGCAGATCTTGATAGTAGGGGAAGGGTGTTGAGACCTGGTGTGGTGTTGGCTGGGGCCGAGGGCAAGAAGCTGCTGCCTTTTGTAGCATTTTATGAAGGAGGAATGAAGGCTCTTGTTTTTACCTAGTGCGTGTCCTGAGTCATGTGTGTGGGAAGGGGAAATGCTTGGCAGGGTGCTCACGATCGGTGTATTTTCCTTGTTTAATTAAGGCCTCCGTACCCGCTCTTGTGCCATCAACATTTCAGGCAGAGAGATAGAAGACGTAACTGGCGAAGTGGTCTTTTTCATTTTTTTCTGCAGCATCTAGGATTCAAGACCTTGAGATAATTTATTTTAAGTGACTTCCCAAATTCTTAGGTCTGCGTTTGTAGCTGTCAGCAAGGGGAACATATTCTTTCCTAAGACCTTCCTCCTTCTTCACCACTAGCCCTCCATTTAATTCATAACGGAATACAGGAAGTGGTCTAATTATATAATGACTTGAACTTTATTGGATGTGGAAGCCATACGTGTAATTTTGGAACATATTATTCTAGACGGGCAGTTGTATAGACTCGGCAGGGTGTCAATTGAAAATGTGTATAGGACAAACGTAGATGAAATTAGCTGATTGCTAATGCAGGAGACTCAGTAATGGAGTTGAGAAGGTGGGCCCAGGTGAGGAGTAAGAAAGCCCACCCAGAACAAGGAAGCTTAGTCCTATCGGTCAAGTCTGGTGGATATATGAGAACTCTCTTTATTTGCCTGAATGAGATCCCATGTTTTGACCATTTTTGTGACTCTGGTATAAACTCATGTTTATAGAGTGTATAATTGATATACTTATAAAATTATAGATTGAAATATTGGTATAGACTTACCAATGTTATAGACTACTATAGATAGGTGCTTGTCAATATTATTTAACCAAAATGTCTGGTTATATAGTGGCCCTAGTAATCATGCTGCAGAAACGGACCAACTAGTAAAAAAGTAAGGGAAAAAGGAATGTTAATGGTAATATGGACCTTAGGATAACAGAATTTCCAGAGTTTTCTATCAAAGCTTGGCTTCGTCTGGGTGCAGGCTGTTGATCTAGGGATACTGGCCTTCCTTTCTCTACTTTACACCCCAAGCTATCTTGTGAGCAGAATTCTGACATCCTCTGTTTGTGCCAGGTGGTTCTGTACCGGCAGGGACTTCTGAAGTGACCTTTTGGTTTCTTTCTCATCAGTGAATACTAGGACTCCTAACAGCGCTCCTAAAAGCAGTAGGAAGAGGGTCCTGGATAAGCCGAAGGACTTCAGAATCATTCAGTCTAAAGTAAATGTCCGTACACAGAGATCAAGAGTGACAGTTCATCAAAGCCTCAAGGTCACCCTGGTTATTTGCATTTTTATGAGATGTATATCATGCAGATCGCATCTTCATAAGATTATCATTCACCCCTGGCACGGCCCAGAGCACTAGAGTTAATGTAACTCTAAGGTCTACCTTAGATCAGAAGGTGAAAAAGATCAACTGTCGTCATGACATATGTACGCACCCAGGCTGCACCTGCTTTCCCAATCCTGTCTTCTTGCTTCTTGCCCTGACTTGTGTCAGAATGTTTTCTTCCATTTTCCAGACCTCTGCCCTGGAAACATAAGCAGATGTGTGTGTCTAAAATTTGTTTTTAAAAAATTCTAGATCTTTGTCTACTTTTAGGAAAGTGTTTACAAAAAGGTTCCCAGTTTCCCTTAACTAAAGGAATTGGATCTAAGTAAAAGGAAATGTGCTTATTTTCACTGTGTAGACTCTACCTGACCTGGCTCTGGGCCCTACAAAGTCAGTTGCTTTTGAAAGCACATTTCCGTCTATTCAAAGAGACCCATCATTACAGAGGTGCACTGTTCTTATGGGAGCCACTAACCCCATGGTGCTAGGGGGCCCCTGAGATATGGCTAGCCTGCAATGAGATGTGCAGGCATAAAACAGACATTGGATTTCCAAGACTTACTGTGAAAAAAAAATGTAAAATATCTTACTAATAATTTTTAATTGGTTGCATGTTGACTGGTAATACTTTCTCAGATATAATTAGAGTAAATAAAATGTGTTATTGAAATTAATTTTACTTGTTTCTTTATTACTTTTATATTGTAGCTACTAGAAAAGTTAGTATTACATATATGACTTGCATCACATGTGTATTGGACAGTACTGCTATAGACTATATATGAAATGTCTTTAGGGAAGTCACGAAGTGTTTCTATATGATTACCTTATAGCAGCAAGAACTAAAAAAAAAAAAAAAAAAAAATCACCCTGAAAAAAAATGACTTGCAGAGGAAATTAGTATTGACTATCTGTTTTTGATTAGGGCACACTGAGTTCACATGCCAGGGAGAAAGTTGCCTGGGAATTGACAGGGGCTCAGACAGAAAAAAGCAGGAGGCCATCTGTTACATTCTAGGTAACACATAATGGCTGAATTTATGTGACGACTTAATTTGGATGGTAAAGGAATAATTATAAAGATATGGATTCTTCCAAATATCTAGAGCCAGAAAAGCCAATAAGGGAGGATTATTTAGCTGACAAAACGCACAGGTTTTGAGGCGCCTGGGTGGCTCAGTAGGTTAAACGTCTGCCTTCGGCTCAGGTCATGATCCCATCCTGGGATTGAGCCCCGCGTCAGGCTCCTTGCCCAGCGGGGAGCCTGCTTCTCCCTCTGCCCCTCCCCCTGCTTGTGCTTGCTCTCTCCCCCTCTCTCTCTGTCAAATAAATAAATAAAATCTTTAAAAAAAAACAACAAAACACACAGGCTTTAGTGAATTATTTTCAGTTTTTATTGCTTAGATATTAAACAAGCTCATACTGGGAGAATTGTAGCCACCACTAGTATCAAAGGAATCATGAGTTATATGGAGGAAAGTTTTGCAAAAAAAAAAAGCTTCAGTCAGAAAAGTAAAGGAGTATAAATTGCTTCAGAGAAGTGATACATAAAGGATCTTGCTGGTGCTGGCCAGGATTAAATTGTGAAGAGAATAGGACTTACCTGTCTAGCCTATTGAGATTTTTAGTTAAGATTTTTAGTTAAGATTGACATTTTCCATATATTTTTACTATTCCAAGGAGATATGGGGTGATCATATCACCGAAGACGAATGGCCAGATAGTGGTCAAATTGACAACCAGGATCAAAGGTTTTCAGCATCCTGAAAGAGAATCGAAAATGAGAATGATTGATTCTTCATTAACATATAGCTCTTGTTTGTTATAGTTTTTCTCTTCAACTTTATTGAAGCCCAACTTACATAAAATAAAATGTTTTCATTTTAAGTCTACAATTGGATGAATTTTGAGAATATGTACACTCATGTAATACCATCACAGTCAGGACATAAAACAATTCTGGCGACCCAAAGAGGTCCCTGGGATCCTTTGCAACAATCTCTAACCCCCTTTCCAGGCCATTGGTGATATAATTTATAACATTTGAGATTAGTTTTGCCTCTTCTAGAACTTCATATAAATGAAATCATGTACTTTTTTGGTGTCCAGTTTCTTTAACTCAAGATAAATGCTTGGTATATATATCAATACTTAATGCCTTTTGTTGTGGAGTAGCATCCCATTGTATGGATAAAGACATTTTGTTTATTCTTTAACCTATCAATGGACATTTGGGTTGTTTCCAGTTTGGGGCTATTTTATAAATAAAGCTGCTATAAATATTCATAGGCAGGTTTTGTGTGGACATAAGTTTTCAAATCAACTGGGTGAATACCTGGGCATGAGATTGTTGATTGTATGGTAAGACTATGTGTAGTTTTGTAAGAAATTGCCGAACTGCCTTCCAAAGTGGCTGCACCATTTTGAACTTCCACCAGCAGTGAATGAAAAGTCCCTGTTGCTCTATAAACTTGCCAGTGTGAAGTGTCTGTTGAGATCTTTTGCCCACTTTTTAATTTGGCTGGTTGTTTTCTTATTGTTGAATTTTAAGAGTTTTTGTATATTTTGGATCCAAGTCCTTTATCATATATGTGTTTTGAAAACATCTTCTCCTAATTTATGGCTTGTTTTTTTTTTCATTCTTTTAACAGTATCTTTCACAGAACATAAGTTTTAAATTTTAATAAATTCCAACTTATCAATATTTTCTTTCTTGGATTGGGCTTTTGATGTCATGTCTAAGAACTCATCACCTGCTATGGTTGGAATGTATCTGCCCTGCCCCCTAATTCAATTTAAGATCCCATAACCCCCAAAATGATGGCATTAGAAGGTGGGGCCTTTGGGAAGTGCTTGGTAAGTAATGAGCATGGAGGCCTCATGAATGAGATTAGTGCCCTTATTAGAGAAACTCCAGAGATCTCTACCCTCTTCCATCCGGTAAGGACATAGTGAGAGGTTGGCAATTTATAGCTCAGAAAAGGACCTTCACCTGGCCACGCAGGCACCTTGATGAGAGACTTCCAGCCTCCAGATAATAATAAATAATAATATGATAAATAAATTTCTGTTGTTCATGAACTACCCAGTCTGTGATATTTTGTTGTAGCAGCCAGAATAGACTAAGATATCACCAAACTCATGCTCATCTAGATTTTCCTTTATGGTTTTAGAGGATGAGATTTTCTATTTCTTCTTGAGTCAGTTTCAGTAATTTGTGTCTTTCTAGGGATTCATCCATTTTATCTAAATTATATAATTGGTCATCATACAGTCATTCATAGAATTTCTTTGTAATTCTTTTTCTTTTAGAAGGTTGGCAGTAATAGTCCCTCTTTCATTTAATTTTAGTAAATTAAGTTTTCTCTTGTTAGTCTAGTGAAAGATATGTCAGTTTTTTTTATATTTTTGGAGAACCAACTCTTGGATTTGTCAATCTTCTCTATTGTTTTTCTATTCTCTTTCCTTGATTTCATTCTAATACTGTTTTCTACCATTTCCTTTCTCTTATTTTGGATTTGGTTTGCTCTTTTGTTTTCAGCGTTTCAAGATGGAATGTTAAGTTCTCAACTTGAGATCTTTCTTCACATTTAGCATATTTTTTACTGCTATAAATTTCCCTCTAAGCAATGCTTTAGCTACATCCTCTACATTTTAGTATGTTGTATCTTAATTTACATTCATGTCAGGGTATTTTTTTTAATTTCCCATGTGATTTCTTCTTAGTCATTGGTTACTTAGTAGTGTGCTCTTTAATTTTCACATATCTGTAAATTTTCCAAATTTTTTTCTGTCACTAATTTCCAATTTCAAATCATCAGAATTGGAGAATGTACTTGGTCCAGTTTCAATTCTTTTAAATTTATTGAGGCTTATTTTATAACCTAGATTAAGATCTATCCTGTAGAATATTCCATGTGCTCTTCAAAAGATTGTGTGTTCTCCTCTTGTTAGGTGGAATATTTACAGATGTCTGTTGGGTCCAGTTTGTATATAGTGTTGTTCAAGTCTTTTGTGTCCTTGCTGATTATCTACCTGATCATTCTATACATTATTGAAAGTAGAGTATTGAAGTCTCCAGCTATTATTGTTAAATTATTTATTGCTACCTTCAATTCTATTAGCTTTTGCTTCATGGATTTTGGGGCAGTATTATTAGGTGCATATATGTTTATAATTCTTATAACTTTTTGATGGATTGGCCCCTTTATCATTATATAATCTCTCTATCTCTAGTAACATTTTTTATTTAAAGTCTATTTTGTTTGATAGTAGTATAGCCATTCTAAATTTCTTAAAGCTGCTCTTCATGTGATATAACTCTTTTCCATCCTTTTACTTTCAGCCTATTGGTATCTTTGAATCTACTGTGTGTCTCCTATAAACAGCATATAGTTGGATTTTGTTTTGTTTTGTTTTATTTACACAGTGTGATTGGAATGTCGTTCACATTTATTTTTTATTTTTTAAAATTCATTCACATTTAATGGTATTATTAATATAGTTGGGTTTATGTATGCCATTTTACATTTTGTTTCCTACATGCCCATGAAATGAATCTTTGTGCTCCAGAATGGTGGATTATGGTAGCCAGAATGACCCTCCAAAATTGTCCAGCCTCTAATTCTAG
The DNA here is from genome assembly GCF_009762305.2 of Zalophus californianus. Classification (NCBI taxonomy): domain Eukaryota; kingdom Metazoa; phylum Chordata; class Mammalia; order Carnivora; family Otariidae; genus Zalophus; species Zalophus californianus. Next base: position 89,213,499 of record NC_045608.1, on the reverse strand, counting down.
AAACCAATGAATACGTTTTGCTACATGGCAAAAGGGACTTTGCAGATGTAGTTATAGTCATGAAAATAAGAAGATTATCCTGGATTATCTGGATGGGCATACTCTAATCACACATACCCTGGAGCGTGAGAGATCTGTAGAAAGGGAAGTCAGAGAGACTTGAAGTGTGAGAGGGACTCACCCCACTTTTACTAGAGGGGGTCACATGGAAAGTATGAGTAGGAATGTGAGTAGCATCTAGAAGCAAACACCAGCTCCTGGCTGGTAGCCAATGAGGAAATTGAGACCCCAGTCCTACATACTTAAGGAACTGAATTTAACCAACAACCTGAATGAACGCTGATTCTTTTCCAAAGGCTTAGTCTTTTGAGACCTTTAGGCACAGGACTCAGCCACATATATCCAAACTTCTGACTTACAGAAATTGTGAGATAATAAATTCATATTGATTTAGGTTGTTAAGTTTGTGCTAATTTGTCACAGCTGCATTAGAAACTAATATGCATATAATGAGGTGTATGTTGTTATGTCAGGTGAATCAAGAGCATTAGAACAAACCTAAAGTCAATCAAGGATTGATGTCTGAAGTGGACTCCACAAAGAGAAAAAGGAGCATTTAGGGAGAGATGGGTCACTAATGTAGAACTAAAGGTAGAGAATAAGGAGAAGAAGAGAATTTTCTGACTAATATTGATGATAAAAATTGTTGAAAGTGAATTATTATGTATACAATGTTATGTATGGGTGTCTGTGCCTTTTGCTCAGAGGGAGAGAATCTTGGAATGACCTTTATTAGTAAATGGCCTTTATCCCATGTAAACATGAGGTTTATAATTTGTTTAAGATACTGAGACACTTACTTACTGAATTGGAAAGGAGAAGAGATCAACAATCAACAGAGATATGATTTTTCTCATCCAATCCTGAATAGTTTAATAATTCAAATAATTTAATGGGTTAGGTTAAACATTCTCTAGTAATAGGGCAATTTTTACATTCATTAATTCTTGCTTTTAAAGTATGGGAATAGAGTCTGGGAAACCTGATGTCTCAAAGACTCAAATGGATTGAAATTTAAATCCTTCACTTTTCCCTATTCCATTTCCCTAGTGTTGTTTGGGTCAGGGTGAGGTTTTACAGCAGCAACTTATCAAAGATACTGCATTAATCCTCAATCATCTTGTTCTTCCTAGTGACTTATTCCATAAACTCTTAAATCAATGGAAAATGTGAAGCTTGACTTCCTTCTCATACAATTCTCCCAAATAATAAAAATGGTAAGGGATGGGGAGACTCAGCTAGAGGATGAGACCTGCCATTATAAATCCACCTAGCTGGGGTAGGATACTTTGATTAACTGCACAGCACCCAGATGGGTCTCTAGGGATTGCCACTGTGTGCAAGGCAAAGTGATTTCTCACCACTTCCCAACATTTATCCCCATAGATCACTGCGTTGATCCATCAATCTCATGAAGGTTAAAAGGGGCAGTACCCAAAACCTGGCCTGAAGAGGCAGAATTTCAATGGGCTGTTATGTCATCGAGTTTAAGGCTTTTAAAGGGAGAGGTTATACTTATTTTAAGGTTGACACCGGATGCCATTTAACCTTCTCTCTCCAACCTTCCCAAAAGGTATCATAATAATGGCACCTAATTCATCTCCTGGCTCCTCTTTTTCATTTCCCAGTTTTTACAAGTGAATCTATAATTGGTCAACATAAATAAAAGCCTTTGTTGTTGATGTTGTTGTTCAGTGGTTCTCCTAGAATTAAATTCCTATTTGAAATGGAAATAACATGTCTTCATCTCCTTAAATGCCTTTTGGTTATTTCTGACCACATTAACATCACA